>NC_135521.1:4955000-5268750 GCF_051989575.1 Stigmatopora nigra
TCAGACCAGAACTTGTGAGGGAGACGACTAAACTAAAGAATGAACATTCATGACACGCCCAAGCCACAAAAGTCTCTGGGAAGCTATTGTTTACATTGCTTTATATTCCCAGTATGGTCTTCTTTTACTCAAGCCAGTTAAACCCATATAATCACATGTTATGATCAATATTTCTCAACTTGATGGCTATCGGCGATCATCTTCATTTGGTTTCCCATTGACAGTAGATGACGTCAACGTTCAGATTTGAGTAATACGAGAAAGAGATGACAGTGGGGTTTCCTATCTAGAAAAGCAGGGGCTGCCTGTTTTCCCTGTGTCGTACCCTTCTCTCTCCTACCCTCCCCTTTAAGTGCACACTGTTACAAGGCAAGACAAACTGCCAGAGAAATAAACGCCTTATTTTCTTACGTAACCAGTCCGCTTTGGTAACGACGCGGTGTCAATTGTGGATTTCGCTGCTCACTTTGGGCTTTGTTGTTTTGTTTATCGGCTTTTGGCAGCCGCTTCATTCTAAGAATTGCAACCGTATATTTAAATGTCACAAAGAAATGTGCAGCTTTAAAGAGGGAAAAAAAGGCCTGAAAACAATGGAGAGGTCACTTTCTTTCCTGGGATACAGTGTTGCAAACCTTAGATATGTTTTGCTACACTGCATTTGCAGTTTGTTTTTTTTACTGGCTTTGTTTTTGTTTGAGTCGTGAGTTGCCATTGCTTAACGATCGAAATATTTCGAGTGGTCAAATGCTGAGTAAGGATCCGTTTTCCTTCCCTAAATGCCCCTGAAGTTGGACTATGTTTGTATGTTTAGCAGGATTTTGAAGGCCAAGCCCAAATTGGAGTGTAAGGACGCCTTTATGAAACTTGTGCGTGTGTGGCAGGCAGCTAAGAGCCGTTTCTGTCCACTTGGAAACATTCCGTACGCCGACTGACTTCCACGAGCCATAAAGCCAATGGCTGAGGCCTTAAAACATGTCAAAAGGGGAAGGCCTTGTCTATTTAGGGCAAGGAGCCATGTCTACAGAGTTTAAAAGAAGAGAAAAAGCGGCACATTCCTCGTCTAATTATAAGTTTCTCATGTCTGGTCGTAAGCCGAACCGAAAAAAGATTTATAATAACAGCATTCATAATATATTGACAGTGTCAAGCTGGTTTAGATTTAAGACACGGTTAAGACCTAGAAATCCGGTTTTCATCCAGTTCAACATGGAAACTCATACCTGTCAACTGGTACGTTCTCGCCGTAATTGGTACAACTGAAAGCCCATTTTTATATTGGTACGCTGTACACATGAAAATGGTACGCTAAACGGTGATTTTGAGAAAAAAAAATAAATTAAGGCACTTTCTAGCCATTTTTCACCATCCGCCATTGTTTCTTCCCGGAAACGCATGTCTGCCAAGTGATATATGTACCGGCGCCTCTGATTGGCTAAAAAAAAAAGATCATGATAAACATTTCGTTTTGTAACACTTTCACCATGTGATTTCCGTTTCCTGTTCCCTTGTTTATGTTTACTTTCATTTGCAAAAAATTACAAAAAAGTAAAGTGGTAAGATTTTCCATGTATTTATACATATATGTAAGGGCGAAAACAAAATTTGGTAAGATCACAAATGGTTCGAGGTTGACAGGTATGGAAACTGGTATGATTGTGTAATTATATTTCATATTTTTGGAGCATGTTGCATAATTTGAAAAGACTAATAAAAGATTCATTTCTTTTGTGGCCTATTTGTTTTTCACTAAATAGGAGAATAAGCCTAATATTTATGTTGTAGTGGCATCTAAGGTTATTAATTTTGAATCTGTAATATAAAGGGTTGAACATTGTTTGCAATTCATTTTAATTCTGTTTTTAGTCATGTTTACTGATACAACTCCACTTCTTTGTACATGTTCTTTTTTGTAAGATTATTTGCCATTAGGAATTACTCTGAATTTGTATACAAGTCAGAACATGCCATTATGTGTTACTGACACACCTAACATGGCAGTAAAGTACGATTTACAGCAACTTTTGCCATAAAGATAAAACACAGTAGACCTGGGTACCCCTGTAAAAAAATTAGTGGAAACATAAAAGGTAAAGAAAATGCAATGCGAGTCAAATTACAGTTAAAACGGCCCCCATATATTTTGCACAATTCTTAACATTTTGACAGTTGAAGTACATTATCATAAAAATGTTCAAATGACCTTTTTTAATGCATTAGGTTGTATTTACTTCAGATTTTCAAAATGTTCTGTCCTAAAATCAATAAATATGTCAAATTAATGGTGTAACCCCTAATGATCATTATATTATTATTAAAAAAGCTTCTATTTTAAAATTTTACCCATCTGCCTTATAACAAGTATTAATGTTACAAGACAGATGTGTAAAATTTTAAAATAGCTGAACACTTCTTTTTTTTTTTTGGTCTTGTAGATAGAATTTTTAAATTCTAAGGCCTAATCTAAGGTTATCCAAACCCTTGGGGTGGCGTCAACGTCAGATAAAAGGCCTGCTCATGACCATGGCCAAAACTCCCACGGGGTTGGGGGGGGCACAACCATCTAAGGACTTTTAAAAACACTAACTACTTCTGCACGCCTCCTTCTACACTGGCTACATACTACAACTGATTTTAAGGAGTGAAAAGAAAAACACCCTCCATGCTATAAGTTAACTGTGTGGACATAAGTAAAGCACAAAGTCTGGCTAAACATGAAATGGTTCGCTTTACTTTAGAAGTTTGAAACTATGCAAACCGTGGTATTATCGGAAGCGTTTTACAGTGTAGGAAATCTGCCAAATACTATAGAGATATGCTTGTATTGATTTTATATTTCCGAACCCAACTGGAAGGCGCTGTCCCTATTGTTGCAGTGATACAATGGTTTAGTCAAATTACTGAGGCCCTCCTTTCTGGTCCACTGTGATCCACAGGATGAGTGAGTCATGTGTTCATTGCTGTGGGAACATTTCCATTTTCTTCAAGTATTTCCATGAGAGTGAAGAGCTGACTAAAATGGCTTCTCTGCTTCCACACTTTGATGACAGTGATTTTTTCTTTCTTTCATAGATTTGTTATTTGGGTACTGTTTGACGGTGGGTGTGTGAGTGTGTATGATCCATCTGAAAAAATTCAAGCTTTCTTGGATCATCATGAGTTACTCATTTGTACTGGGAAAAATATTTATCCTCTTACCCAATGGCACATTGTTATGAATGCAATAGCAGTGGGTGTTTATGAAAGCACATTTGTTGTTGCCAACAGACAAGGTTACTGTTTGACAATAGGTTGAAACGCTTTAGGATTCTGTTGCAAAACTGCTCAATAAAATTGACTGGTAAACTACCTTTTCGTTCAGGGTTGCTGTTTTATCCCATACATGCCAGCTCACATTTGATGAAATAGGGAAATAATATCAAATTTTCAATAGTTGGCACATGGTAGTTTTATGTTAAAAGCAAGGCAAAGCCATCTGCAATGCAGACCAAATGTTTTTTATTTTATGTACATTACAAAAGTCTATTCAACAGCCTTATGGCTTTTAAAAATTAAGGACTTGGCTGCTCCCTAGAGGAAGACATGAGAGACGCAGGGAAAAGTGAGCAGATCGCCTTTAAATTCTTGTGAAACAACCCACATGAAATCACTTGAAGTCTGAGAAGCATTGCACAACTGGATTGTTGTCATTGCATCACAGGTTTTACCTCTACATTTTGACAGGCTTTCAGAGTATGGATTAACCACTTTAAACACACCAAGCCTCAGCTAAGAATGGCTGCATGTGTGAAATTATTTTCAACAAAGAACACAAATCAAACTTAGGATAGTATTGTGGAAAACCCTTTATTTTGTAGACAACAAAACAAGTTTGGGACCACAGACAACTCCAAAAACACCATCACTTTTAGTTGCATTGGAACCCGGTGGCTCAAAGTCTGTACGGTACGGTGGTGGAAAGCTTGGCGGCGAGCAGAGGTGCAAAGTGCTTTTTTTCTTCCCCCAATTGTCCCACTGTCCGATCATTTGAAGATTTTGCCCTGGTTGACAGCTTTACCCACATGCTTAAACTCTCCCTCCCAAGCAAAGTATTCCTTCACCATGGTCTTGCACTCGTCGCTGTTTGGATCCAGCTTGCGCCAGTCGTATGACTCGTAGTCGATTTGCCAGTCTGGAGATAGCTGGGGAGTGGAGAGACACAAAGTGCTCTTTTGAATATCTGTACACTGGCCTCAGGTTTCCAAAGCTTGTTTTGCAACAGTCAGAAGAGCTGCTTTGTCCGACAGCATAACTTTGCACAATGTGGGGGAGGAAGAGGGAAAAACGGGTGTACGACCTACTATTTTAGACGCAAGTCTTAACGATCGCAATGAGAATGACAAAGATTGCGCAGATTTGATTCCCAAGGCTGATGGAAGCGGTAAAAAAATAAAAAATGCCGGCCGCTGTAGCAGTCAATGTATGTCCTCAAACACCAAATATTCCATTTTTTATCTGTTTTGATATGTGAACATAGCTTGAACCAGCCTTTTACCTCATTGATAGAGATGACTGGGATGAACATATGATCTCAGTTCACTTTATCCCTATCAGATTAAGACTAAGAGCCACAGGTTGGCACCGCCTTGCCCAATGACAGGGATGACACTAATTGGTAGTAGTATTTTGTACATGTATGTCAATTATTACCTTTTTAAATGCAAGTTTGACCACCTATTTAAAATCACACTAGAAATAAGGTATGACGGACATGCCATACATTCTGAATCTGTCAAAAGCACTCACCGTGAAAGCCAGGTTTTGGCCCCTGAAGACCCAGATTCCAGAGATGCTGCTGTCCTTGTCACGACCAAACAGAAGAACACTAGCAAAGGCATTCTTGCGCAGTTTGTCGAGGCGCTGAAACATCCCTGAGTAAGACAAAGGCATTATTCAAATCAACTATTATTAACAACAATCAAAGTTGGCGATGGTCCTCGACTGCTGGGATCAACGTGCCCCCAATTTCCTTTTTTATTTTTTTTGTACCCCGAGTTTGAAACAGCCTAACTCACTGAATTAGAGAGGACTGGGATGAACTTGGGTGACAATTTTTCTTCCCCCGTGAAAATTAGACTTGGTGCCATGAAAGGACACGGTCTTGCCAAATGTAAGGGGTCAGTCTAACAAATTTAAAGGAGATACATTTTGATGATCTTTAGCTTTACGTACTATAAAGGATTACAAATGACACAGATTACTTTTATTAAGAGTGAGTTTAGAATTAGTATTATTTTGCCAAATAGAAGATTAGAGCAAAAAACCCTAAGACTATTTGTCTTACCTGAGATAAGGTTGCAGCTTTTAAAAACCTCTGCAAGTTCCGTCGGATACTTGTACTCGGCGTACCAGATTGAGTAGCCCTCCGCATCGAAGTTTTCCCAGAAATGGGGAAGGGCTACTTTTAGAGTGTCCTCGTTGGAGTACTTTCTCTTGAACTCATCCATGATAAAGGCGCTGGAACAAAACAAGGAGCAGACCAGTCATTTTTATGTTACCCCGCCAACTATCAACAAATACTATTAATTCACGGCGGGCACTCCTCCCTACCTCTTTGGCAGCTCGGCAAAGGGGTCCTTGGCTTTGGGCTCTGCGGCCAAAGCAGCATCACAGTCGTCCATCTCTTCTGGTTCGGGCTTCTTTTCCTCCTTTTTCTTCTCTTTCTTTTCCTGAGGCTTGGCTGCCTCTTTCCCAGCCTTTTCTTTCTTAGGGGGCGCCTCTTTCTTGGGCTGCACTTCGGCAAACTTTTTAGCTGAAGCAAAAAAAAAAAAAAAAAAATATTCAGCCACAACAACAACACAATGAAATAAACTTCAAAATTTACAGCTTTAAGCCATCATTCTATGTGTCCTAAGTCTTTCTAAAGCTCACGGAGACGCTTGTTAGTGTTATCTGTGCAAGTAAATACTAGTCATACTTACATTTAACAAAGAGTAAAATTTCGACACTGTCCTTCTGTGTGGCAACCATCTTGGATCAGGAAAACATCAAAACTCAATGTGCATATCCTTGGTCCCATGCAAGAATGTCACAATTGTAAGCCTAATGAATTAAAATAATCCTCGTAAAGTGTCCAGTCTATACGGGTGGTAGGTGTCTAATTATAATTGTTTTCCAGAAAGGAGGACTTGCAGATCATTTAAAATCAGATAAAAGGCTTATTTAAAGGACTGCTTATTGAACCCTATTCAAAATAAATTGGGAGATGACACGCACCATCAAACTGGGCCATTTTTTCACACAGCTTGACCTCCCCGATGACAGTTTTGAACTGGGGCTGGTTAACACAAGTGACAAACCAACGGGTCACGTTTGAATAAGGCTGACGGAAAGATGGCTCGAGGACCTAAACGGGGGAGAATAGAAAAGGTGAAAAATTGGTCGCGTCAAACTATAATTAATGCGCAACATTCAGGCCATGGCGTCTGTGGCTAACCTGCTTGAAGAGAGACAGCATGGAGCAAGCCACAGTGATGTCAGCCAGGCTGACCCTCTCTCCAACCAAGTAGGTGCGTGTCTTTAGGTGTTGATTCAGAACGGCCAGCACCTTCTTCATCTCCTCCTTCGCCTGCTCTGTGGCCTGACCATGACAAAACACTATTAAGATGAATAAGACGGAACAATCATTGATGTTATTTATCTCTAAAATAATACACGAGCCAATTTTAGGGGTGTAATGTACACTTAAATGTTAAGCAAAACATCAGTTACTTTACAGATGTCACTGTGTTAAAAGAAATGGTGTATTTTGTTTTCATTGCTCTAGGAGGTGAACTGTAGCCATTTTAAATGTACACAGTATACCAATCAAATCAAAGCTCTAAGGATTCTGGGAGACTACAGGCAAACATCCTATGGTTTCCAATGCAACTCATTAAATTCAAGACAGTCAGTTGTGACCAAAGTATGAAACAGCCTTTATCTTATAGAAATAAAAGATGACTGTGATGAATATGGACAAACAATTAATCTTCCCCTGTCAGATTAAGACTTTGTGCCATGGTAAGGACACTGCCTTGCCCAATGACCGGGGACTACATTTAATATTATATCGTACTCGGAACAAATCATCTACCACCACATACAACATGCAAGCTGAAGTCATTATACTTGAGCATGCTACAGACCTGCTTGTTGAAGTGCATGATTCCAAGAGTGGGGAAGACCCATGTGCTTGCTGGTGGGACAATCTCAGAGTCAGCAAAGCTCACCCACTGGAGGACCTGAGCCGAAGCCTGGGGCGTGGCGCCGCGCAATGCATCGTTGCCCACTGCATTGGGAAAAGAAAAACGTTGCGGTTACATGCTCATGCAGAACGTACCGTTTTCTGGCGCTTTCAATATCACTTCTCTAGAAATTCTTTGTTGAAATGTGATCATGGCATGAACCAGCCTAACTGAAACAGAGCCGACTGGGATGAAAATGATCCGATTTGCTTTCCCCCCGTCTGATTAGACAATATGCCATGTTGTGGCACTGCCTTGCCCAGTCAGGGGATGACCCAAGGCTAAAAAAAATCCTAGGTCCATTACATGGAAAATGGATACTTTTACCCAAATCTGAAGCGATGTTAGTTGTGTGGATAAAGGCAGTGGTTAAAGGTTGTCATTAAATGAGGGTCCTTCTCCTCTGTGATCCAATAGGTTGTCTAACCTTCAAGGTATTCCCTAGAGATGACATTGCCAATCCCCATGTTGTTGAAAATTTGACGACAAAAAAAATTGAACCTCAAACATTACACGTCAGATTTGAATCAAATATTTGGGTTTTGGAATAAATGCCATGGACCACCAAACCAAGTAAAAAAAATGTGCTTGTATAATATATATTCCGTATTACCAGTAGATGTCGCCATTTGAAATTATTATTGAGCTGCTGCAGAATGCAAAGCATTCTGGGGAAGGTAAGCAAAAATAATTGAATTGGTCCAAAAGGGCTAAATGGAGTGCAAGAAATGCACAAGCAAGTTGCCCTACCGGTTTTATTGAATTAAAACGACTAATTGAACGCTTTGCAGGGTGCAGCTCTAAAATTGGGAAACTGCTTTTAAGATACCCACAGTAATAAGCAATGGCGTTGCTCTCAAACAGACAGAAACCATCATCTCCCTGGTAGGCAGGTACCTAGAAGCAATTGGATAAGAGTGAGTATTTAAACAAAAGAGCAGCCATTTTGGCTGGGCTGTTGGTCAAATCATTGTGACTCGGACAACAATAATCTGACATTTTGGATAGTCAAATCATACACTAACCTTGCCCTGAGGGAAGTTGTTAAGGAATGCAGGGGTGCGGTTCGTCTGCCCGAAGGTAAAGGCGGGGGCACTGCTGGCGACTTTCAGGGTTGCGCCGCTGTACTGGGCAGCAATCTGAGCCTTAAAGGCCCTCCAGTTCTCGGGAAACGTGAACAAGGTCTAGATAGATTGGAGATCAGCGTTTGCTATCAGTTGATTTTTGGAATGAAATCAAGTGATTGTATGATGTCTTGATCAAACATAGCACCACTATCAGTTAAGATTCCATTCAATCCTGCACGCGCAAGAAATTCGATCTGACACATAGGACTAGTAAAATATACGATTTTGCAGATATTTGAGGTGAAAGTACAACGTAATTTCTTGTAGTATTACGCTTTGCACTCGTACATTCAGGTGCAGCGTGGCTAGCTAGCGCGCATTCCTATTCATAGAAACTAGAGCACAATAAAAAATCGAGTATGATAGATGCTAAAATTTACACATTAACATTGAGGGAAAATTTAACGGAGGTGTTTTTCTCGCCATTTAAACCGCAAACGTGGCACAAACCTGGACCGGGGATGGGCGCTGTTCATTGAATGCAACGTCAGTGTAAGGGCTATCATTTCATCAGGTTCTCCCGACATCATTTACTGACAAATATATTAAGATTTCATAACCTATCTAGCACATGAAATAGCCAATGTTGAGTAGAGTCTTGTGACTAAAATGATTGCGGAGATTTAAGACGGATTGGGGAAGATGATGCCCATAAATTTAAAATTCAAAGCCATTCTCCATTTTACTCACCCCTGCCGCCATCTTCAGGAGAGAAAGAAAGAAAGAGGGCGCAACTTGATGACGTATTTACGCAGACGCGCATGATCAAGACGTTTCACTTTCGAAAGCGTATTAAGGCAAAAAAGGTTTTCTTTAAAAGGTATACATTTATTTTGAAAAGAAAAATCATATGCATATAAAATGTCTTACATAATCAAAGAGAAAGCAAAACCCACATAAATTAAAAAAAATATTACTGCCTCTAGGTCACATTAAAAAAAATAGTTGGTGTAAAAAAGGTCACTACACTACAACAACAGTAATAACTAAACTTAATCCAATCTCCAAAGCTGTTTAGCTCACGAGACCTAAAGAAAAAAAAACAGCAAAAATATGTTTAGTCACAATTACTATGATAGTAAAAAGGTGAACTTGTGGAGTAAAACTCACCTAGATAGTCATCCATGAGTGATCCAATAGCAAACTGAAAAAAAAACATTAAAAAATGTTATCACTGGTTTAGTGCAGGCATGCAAGTAAGGCATTGCATAGTATACATTATAATTTTTTTAGAAAGGAAATAATACATACGATATCATTTTTGTCAACCCTTGTTCCAACAATCTTTAGCCTGATCTCATCATCTTGCTGGATCACGATGTCCTGGAGAACAACAAAAAATGGATATAACTACAATTGGCACTGAAAAGTTGCAATACGGATATAAACTAAAGGTGTTGGGTTAGTCACAAAATGGTGTAATCATTTTATCGGACACTTTTTGATCTTCACCTAATCACAACAGATAGTTAGGTTTACCTCATCAACGGTCTTGTAACATGGTGGATTAGAATTGGGATCAAACTCCATTTCTGAAGGGATGGACTGTAAAAAGAATCATCCTTTTAGATCACACTGGATAATGTTTGGTTTGGAAACTGCCAAAATGAAAGTGAAAACAGACTCACGTGACGGGAGATGAAACATGACATGGGTCCAATTTCTGTGAACAAACCAACCTAAAACAACAACAACAGAATGACTATTAAAAACTAAATTTGAGCATGTGCTTCATTAAAACATTTCAAATTTAATGTCAACATTTCATTTTATACATCAGCAAACTCATTTATGACCAAAAGGTAAGATCGAAACTTCATCTATAATGGAAATACAGATGTTTTTTTTAAGGACAAAATACATCCAAGAAATAAAAATCATTTCACCTTGTTAACCTGAGTCACTACAGCATCCACCACTTCTCCTTTAAATGGCCGAAAGACAATTGCCTTGTACTTGACGGGGTACAAAACAAATCCTCTACCCGGTTGGATGACTCCTGCACCAATGTTGTCAATAGTAGTGACAGCGATGACAAAACCATACCTATAAGAGAAACATGAATAATTGCAATACATTTAAGTGTTATCCTTATTAGTTTTGCGTTATGTCTGTTGGTGCTCTCCATTTCCTACTACTAAAAATGCAGTATTACTCAGGATGGACATACGTTTAACCCAAAAGAACCGTTTAGTTTCATAATGTTGTGTATCAACTTACTTTCCAGTACAAGTACCCTCCACTTCAGTAAAAAGCTTCTGCTTTACTGTATTCAAGAGGTTGGGACCAAAGTATCTCGGGTGAAGTAAAATTTCATGTTCCAAAGATATCTGCGAACATAAAAATCGCATGAATATTAGCCAATTATGAACATTACTTACGGTGAAAAAAATGATCATCCAAAATGAAAGTAAAGGCAATTTCTAGTATTAAGTCAACACTGAGCATGTATCAAAAATTTCACACTAACAATCATCTGAAAGGGTTGAATCCCACGCTTACATGATAAAACATTTTCTTCTTTTGTGTTCAATTTCTTGCGCTTACAATATTTAACTTTTTCAATGAACGAACGGTTTTCGTGGCATATACATAGCATATAAAACAAACTACGACCAATCTTTTATCAATCTCCGGCGTTAGATGAGGGGGATCACTTCCTTTAACCCAGTATTGAAATTTTCACATGTTACACTTGACATGAATAAACCCAATATAACTGACTCAAAGCATGGAAGCATGTGAAAGTATGACCAGCTTATTACTCCATATTACGAGTTTATGTGGTGATTTTGATGGAACAAATTATATTTTTCGCTATATGATTCGTCACCTATTTTCAAACAAATAGTTTGAAAAACTGCATAACCCGGAACAAATAGGGTTGGCGTATTATGAAGTAATGTGTCGAAAACCGTAAATAAAAAGAAAAAGACGTAAAACCGGCGCACATTGATGACGCAACGCCAAACAGCTTGTTTGGTTACTGTAATGGAAATATATACACATATATTTTTAAATAAAATACAAACACTTGTTCATTTCATTCCCATTTCATCTTCTTTGTTTTTCTTTTAATAGGGTGTTTTCTCCAATAAAGTTATTAAAAAAAACGTCAGCCGTACCACAACACACTATTGGACAAGTTGCGTCCGCGGTTAAGTGTAAGTTTTAGAGGTATATATGAAACTGCTTATTATTTCATTTTTAAAAGAAAAATAAAGTGGTAGATTGCGCTTGGATACGTTGTTATCTTTGCCGATTCTTCTGCATTTCCTCGGAATCAAAGCAATATCTAATGGCTAGTATCTTCGTTCGGAGGTTATACCTGGTCTCCACTCACCTTGTAAGTTATGAATCAAACTATATAGAATATACTAATATGACCGCATATCAATCATATTTGTCCGTCTCTTGTAACCATTCATTTAGAAATCCCCGCGATGGGGCTGTCTGCGTTTAGCCAAGCAAGCGGAGGAGACCACCTCCAGGTCGAGATACTTCTCCAATGATCCTCCTGAGAAAATCAGCCGATATCCCGTTCCTTCTAAAAACGACTTGCCATATGACATAGTGGAACTAATGGAGGAAGTAGAGACCAAGGTACACGAACGAACGCCTCGTGACACAACCACAACACACACAAATGACTTGTAACCTGTTTCCAGGGAGGATTCTTACCCAATGTTTTCAAAGTCCTTGCTCACAGACCTGCAGAGTTTCGAGCCTTCTTCTCTTATTACAACGAGCTCATGAACAAGGACACAGGTGTGTATTTACTTCTCTTTACTTTTAAGAACAATTAGGATAGAGAAGAGGAAACAAGAACATTATAAAGTACCAGAAAGAGAAAAATAGATGCCGGCGTACTTGATGGTGATTCAAATACAGTCACATTTCTCATTCCTCAATACCCTAATGACATTATTTTGTGTTTCAGGTGGACTAACCAAGGCAGATCGTGAACTGATTGTGGTGGCCACCAGCATGTATAACAAATGTCTTTACTGTGTGGTCTCCCACAGTGCACTTCACCGCATCTACTCGAAGAACCCGACCCTCTCTGACCAGGTAGTAGCGACAAAATAAACCAACATTCGTCATCTGTTTGGCCTTCTTGTGTTTATACTCACAAGCCCCTTCCCACTTCTCCATCAGGTGGCGGTCAATTACGAGAATGCAGCCCTGAAACCGCGAGAGCGAGCCATGTTGGATTTCGCCATGGCCATTTGCCGTGCCGACACCATTACAGAACAGCACTTTAAGCCCTTAGAGGAAGTCGGCTTGGACAGCGAGGACGCATGGGACATTGCCGCCATTGTGGCCTTCTTTGCCATGTCTAATCGGCTCGCCCACCTTACTGATATGAGGCCAAATCAGGAGTTTTATAACATGGGCCGCATACCGCGGCCGGACAAAAGCAAAGATGAGGCGGGCAAGAAGAATAAGTGATGGAAAAATTGAATTTTGGAGAGGATAATATAAATTGCATAGTAAATTTGAATGTTAAACTAGGAAAGTGCCATATTTGTAAGGATCATGTTTTTTGGTAATGGTTGCTTGACAATTCTAACCAAGATTCTTAAATGCACAGTCTTTAGTTCGTCTTTTCTTTGGGATGATGTGTCACAATGTGAAATTGTTGGTGTCTGCCTTTGATCAAAATCAGCATTTAACCTTTATTTTGTTAGTTTTTAAGAAGAAAGGTGATTGGTTTTGTGAATTGTTCTTTCAATAAACAACAGTTGTTTTACTAATATTGTCTAGATCTGTAATATGTACATTTTTAACACTAGATGGCCCCACAATATATTAGTGGAATGATCTCAGGTGTGTTGTTAAACTCAAGTTAAATAATATAAAAAAAGGTTAATGTCTCAAAATGAAATTGCAAACAGAAAGGCATTTTTTTTAGTTGAATGCAATATTAATCAATGTTTTTACTGTATTGTATTGAATGACTAAATAGCACTTTATTTTATGGATGACTCCTGAGTCATATTTCAATCTGAAATCAAACAGGAATAAAATGTTCATTAAATTATTCTGTAGAAGTACCAATGATTTATATATGTGTTGTTAAAACGTTTTAAAAGTACCTTTCCCAAAATTCTATTCATGCAAAAATCTCCAATTTTTGCAATCATGATCATTTCACTCCATACAACCCTTCTTTGTGGCCACCCAGAAACTCAGAGGCTCTTCCACAAACTCTCATTTCAGATTAGAGTGGTTCCAGACTGATAATCCAAATGCACATTCACTCAGATTACTTCATCCCTGTGGATTATGTACCACGTGTCTTCTCATATTTGCTCATAGAGAACGATTTAAATTCAAACTATTTTTATGTATCTAACAGACGTGTTCTATTTATGTCCTATTTTGTAGCTTTGTTTGTTATCCCCCATTTACCCGGGTCTGTGGCCTGGTTTACTTCATCTAAGAGCACTTTGCGAATGACACCAATGATATCTGACAGGGAAGGGTGTTACATTAAAGATTTAACATCATTAAACACCTTCTCGAAACATTCACCACATATTAGTTTGATGTCATGATTGAGTGGATGACTCAAAACAACCTCGAAAAAATTCCTTTGTCCTTGAAGAGGACCACTTTTTGGCAGGGTCCAATGTTTTCCTCATCTTGCTAATGAATATGAATATCATTTTAGTTCCAGCATATTAGATCAGAATTCAGCAAACTGGGAAGGGAATAATTTATGAAGTCATTGTATAGTATACTCATGTAGAGCCTAGTGTGCTTTTGTATATATTATACTTCATAATCCCTATTTTAACAGGGTAGTATGTTTTCTAACTGACTTTTTTTCCCCATCTATGATTGAATAAATGATGGCGCCTTGTAAACAAATGGAGATCTTTGCTCTAAATGACTTATTTTTGTTTGTCACCAGGTCTAACGTTAAATCATATGTGGTTATAACTCTATGAAGAGGAAAACGATGCAAAAAAATGAAAAAGTGGCATAAATACACCTACCTTTAGTGTTAATTCATTTAGTGATGCATTGTATTAGCATTCAAGGTGTCCTACTAGACTGAAAACAACCATAGTTTATGACAGCAATAAAAATGTATTGAGCGAATTCGTCAAATCAAATATTTATTGGGAACCAGGCCAAAACTTCCAACATTTGGATACAAAAAATAAAGAGTATGCCAAAAAGTGAGGAGGCAGAAAAGGGGTTGGAAATTTGCAAATTTTCTGTAGTATAGGCACCAAGTAAGTTATTTTTGTAAATAAATGCAAATAGGCTTAATTGGACTCTTAATTAGTCTTTTTTTTCTCTGTAATTCGGCAAGAGTTGTCCAAGATTTAAAAAAGAAACTACTCTAAAGTCACTTTACTATTGGTACCACTCAAACTGTACTGTGCTGATTACTTTCAAAGTATTTGTTACCCAAGAGTTTTTAATCACCCGTGAAGTTGACATCACGTTCACACTGAGCTCAGCGGTCCGCCCCTTCGACACAATCTGCTCTCACGCTCGTCCTCGCCGCGCACAGTCGGAGTGACGGTCGGTGCTAACGTCACGTCAACACGGTTGAATCTTAAGGTCGCGACCTCCCGTCTTCCAAATACCCGTGACTCGCTGTCACGTCACACAGCGTCGTTTCGCGACTCGCACTCCAAGAAAACAGCTTTGAAAATCAACAACATATGTCGGCATGGGATGCTTCTGTCACTTGAAGTTGTCAAAGTGGGAGAATAAAAGACACCCAATGATAAACATCTTACAGCATGTATAATTTTTTCCCCTATTGTATACATTATTTGAACATTTCAAATGGTGTACACTGTACACCATATAACATTTGTTTCGTCTGTCTCTCGTTTTTATTTTTTTTATTTTTAGGGTTAGGTATTTTTTCCTTGTGTGTCCTGTGCACTAGATTGGTCATTAGTGTCACCTGCTGTGTCTTTTTACATGCAATAAATATTGTACTTGCAAACATTTTCCTCACTAGTGAGACTTGTCTTATCTAAATGACATTATCAATCAAGGATCAACAATTATTTATCATTTTTGGAGAAGTCATTGTAATCAACCAACTTTACTTTACAGAGAAATTCAATTTCCAAAGACAGAATGTCCACACATTACTCAATTTCTGTCTGCGCAACCTAAAGAGAACTCCGATTAGACTAACGAGGAGGCGGTCCTCCCCTAGGACCATTTACACGGTATTAAGAGGATGTTCATTTCCAGAGAAACTAATATATTCTACAATCACAATCTACCCCTGCAACTTTTGAAAAACTTGTTAGACTGATTCTAATGACTTTTTTTCATATGAATCCCAATATTTTACAACACTAAAAATGACATTAACCAATATGATCTGTTGAGAGTATACCAGGCAAATGCAACCATATACTGCATCAAAAATGTCACATTAACTAACTGTGTCTTCTGGGATTTTGGTCCAAATAGGAAAGTCATAGAACATAACGTTCCAGAGTGGGACTGCACAATGAATGTGTGTTCTTTATCATATTCCACATCTGCGTATCAAACAGTAGGACATTAAATGAGGTGGAAAAAACATCCAATCTATTCCCTAGGTTGAGTGTTGGGGGAAGGGCTGACATAGTTAATGGTCAATTATGTGGCACGAGGCCGTTCCTGGCAAGGATGCACAGTGGGATCAAATACTAGAAACATTTTCATGTTTTATGTGATATGATTGGCTGGATACACTCATCCACAGAATTCAGTTATTTTAAGTTATTTTCTGTCACACTCTAAGGAAGCCTTATCTGGGGTATTTTTAAATCTGATAATTTGACTAGATTAGTCACATTGTGACTTTTTATATAGTGATTCTCATTCTATTGAAGATATGAATCAGGTGGTGAAATAAGTTACTCCTTCAAAAGTCACATAACTTTAATCCACGTTTTATTTCAACCATTTTTAGTATACTTTAAACAGTTGTACTAGTTATCATATCGTTTCAGCCATATGGTTAAGGATGTGGAACATTAAACAAATAAATTTCAGAATAACATCTTGGTTTCTAGGGTATATTATTGGTCCACTCCAACCATTTTTGCACAATACATTTAATGTTCACAAGGGATTTTAATACAGTATAAATGTGATCTTTAAATTCCCATAACAAAATGATTCATTTTTAAAGTGAACATTTATATAAAGCCTAGAGGACGTGTACACTTGTACAATTATATCATTGACAGTGTTCTATTATTAATAATTTACTATATTGATCTATACATTTGTTAGTTTGCTCTCTTTGCCAATTGATTTGTACTGTTTTTTTCTTTTGAAAGGATTTGTTATTGTTTCTTTTTTTAATATTAGGAAAAAAATGTATGTAGACTTCCACTATATGTGTAAAAAAATGTCTTGATTATGCACGTGAGCTTGTTTATGGACAAATTGTGTTAGTGTTTTCACATACAAGTTTGCAATAGCTGAGACATAAAATAATTATATTTACATAGAGAAAAAATAAAAGAAATACCCATCAACCCACTAAGAGCAATAAATTGGGGCATGTTTCTTTTTTGTTGTTGTCTTTTTTAAGGTTGGGTGTTTTTTCCTTGCGTGTCCTATGCACTTAATTGGTAATGAGTGTCACCTGCTGTATTTTTTCTGGCTTTCCTTCCCTTTGTATGAGCTGGCGGTGTGTGTCAATGTCATCATTCTGTGACTTTAAACCCCCGCTTTGCGTGCGACGTTCTCTTTTTTTTCTGTCTCAGTTATGTTAAGTCCAGCCCAGGCTGCAGAGGAGAACCCAGGAGCAGGAAGCAGACAACAAAAGAAAGAGTGCTAGTGCACAAACTTAAGAAATAATGAAAAAAATAACAACAAAAAACACCTTACAAACTCATGCTGGGGAAAAAATTAATAAAATACAAACTTAACTGAGAAGGATGAAAATGGGGGAGATGCACCCCGATGAAAGACCAACATTTGGACTACTTATTTATTTAGTTACTATTTACTACTCATGATTTTTTTATTTATCTGTTTTTTTGTTGTTGTATTTGTGCACTTTGTGGTAAAGCTTTAAATCTCATAATACTTGTATAAAGACAATAACAAGCATTCAGTTCAATTCAATTCAACTCAATTCAAATTCAACATAACCAAGACAGAAAATCCTTTTTTTTAACTCACCCACAGGACTTGATGACAATTACAAACACCTGGCTCACACAAAGGAAGGAGAGCCAGAAAAAAATAACAATGTGTGCAACAACAATGTGCAATACCTTAGATTGTGCAATATTTTAGAATTTACCTTACCAGGACATGACTTTTTAAATATTTTTATATGACTTATTCATCTTTTTACTGGGAAAATGCACTTTGTGGAGTAGCACCACCACTTTTGTTATAAACAGCTGTGTTTGATGACCATTAAGGCTTTAGATTTTGATAGATTTTTTTTTTAAAAGATTCCGCAGGTGACACTCATGAACAATCACGTGGACAGGCCACACAAAGAAAAAAAAACACCCACCAAAACATGACTGTGTCCAGCTATGTAAAGTCTTTGGAGACAGCCTCTATGAAATTAGGTGCTGACATGAGAATAGTGAAGGTGCAAATGATGGAGAAAAGTGAGAAGGCCACCAGGCACAGCCGGTCCACCACCGCCGCTGCAAACTTCCACTCACCGCTAATGGCCTCAGCCTCGTCCTGGTCCCGAAAGCGCTGGGCGATATAGGTCACCTCCTCCAAAATGCGCTGAATTTCCAGCGGCGGGACCCCGACGGCCATAGCGCCACCCATTCCCAGAGTACCACCACCCGGGGGTTCATCCTCTTCCGCCGGGGAGCAGTGAGCGCGTCCGCCTAGTGCCACGCCGGAGTCGCTGGAAGGTGGGTAATGTGGATTTTCCACGGAGTGGTAGCTGCCAAAGTAGAGGCTCATGGAACCGTTGGAAGTCCCGGACGTGCATGGTGGGCAGGACGTTTGGGAAAGTGGGATGGAGAGGCTTGGAATGGCCCCCATCTCAATTGAGTTGGTGCTAGAATGGTGCTGGGTAGGACGGTGGTGTTTGTAGCCTGGACGTTTGCGATCATCACCCGGTTGCTTCATGCGTAGAAACCACGCACACCAGTTTAACAGGACCACCCGAACCTGAAAATGTAAAAAATCAGTTTTTTTTTCCCAGAAATCTACGTTGCTTGGATTATTAAAGAATAGCAAATGTATACAAAATCTGCCCATTTTTTTTTTTAAATAGACAACCTCATATGCTGACTATTTTGATGACAATGATTTGTTGTCAAGGGCAAGATAATAAAAAATGGGGCCAAAAATACCTATTATATGCAATTTTCCAATAGTTGTAAGTACTGAATTGGACAAATTGATTTAAAATTTTCAAAGCATGACATTTTTCTTTCTGAATGTTTTTAATGACTGGGATGATGAATCCTTTAATTCAAATTGAAACCAAAACAAAAAAAGGAGCTCCATCACTTACCCACTTGGGCATTTTGCCTCCCTGAGGGTCGTGGTGATGAAACTGTAGGACGATGACAGTCACAACCACTGACATTCCGACGATCATCATGGTGCTGGCAAAGTACTGAGCTGGGAGACACACAACAAATAAGATAAGCTACAACGTCTTTTATTTGGCTATTTTTAATTCAAAGTTAGTTTGGATTGTGGGCCAGATTCATACCAACTACTATTTCATTTTTGGCATAAAAAAGTGACCACCCTAGACGTCAATGGCACTGAAAGATGAAAATTCAGGGCCACTTTAAGTCAATTGGTTACCAATTGTTGTCAATGCTAAGTGAATGAGTTCCTTTTGCCTGGCTTCCTTCCCATTTTAGGTTAATTACAGGTCACTTCTTGTAAAATGGGGATCATTTCCAATTGGTTTTGGGAAATTCTGGGCTGCTTCCTGTTAACGGGTCACTTTCTGCTGATTTTAGGGCATTTTCAGGTTACTTATTGTTGGTTTTGGGCATTTTAAGGTTCCCTGTGAACTCAGTATATATGAGGAGGCTAGATCAGACTCCCTAGCAGGCCGCTTCTGGCCCACGGGCCGTATGTGTGACACCACTGCTCTAAACTGACCATGCTAAGGTTGAAAATAATTCGTAAGCACATTCCGTCACAATGTGGGAAAAATGAGTCATTGAATTAAGAGCACCGTTGGGCTTGTTCTCAGGTCAGTTATAATCAAATGTTAGGGTCAGTTTATCTCATTAAAACGTGTTATTAACTTCATGAGGCTCACACACTGACACTTGTGATTTTTCAGTAGTTAGAAAAAAATAGACTCAAATATTCCTAGCAAAACTAGATTGAAGATATTGTGGATTGTGTCTTTGTGTACATTGCAAGTGATGTGTCATTGGAGGGAGAAATTTCATGAAACGTTCACTACATTTGGTTGCTCTATTTAACATAATGCATCGTATTGTTTCATTCACGCATGCTTGCATCTATCCGTCCATCTTTTCCTGTTTGTCTGAGGTCAGTTCTGGACTTATAAATAGATTTATACATATAAATAAAACCCACCGATGAGAGGAACTGAGTCGGAGGTGGCCGGCATGATCTCAGCTACCAGAAGCATGAAGACAGTTAGGGAAAGCAGCACAGTAATTCCTGTTTACAAACACAGAAAAAGAAAAGTGTGAGTCAGATTACAGTTGTGTAAAATCCATAATTATTCTACTTATGGATGTAATCAGTTATTCCAAAACTGCGGCAAATTATCTGGCTGGAAGCTGAAGAACCTCAAAAATCTTTTTTTTTTTTCATCCACATGTGCTTATCCATCAAAAACTCTGCTCAGAAATTCAATTATTCTCCTTTTCATGCATGTATTTATGACTTGCTACATAGTTCATGAGTATGTGTGCATACACGTATGCATTCTACACGATAAAAGCTAGGTTGGAAAATGTCATGAAGTCAGCATTCTTTTGTAGGGCGCACATTCTGAAGTCATTTAATTTGGGTAAAAAATGAACTCATAGCTAATATTAATGTTCAGAATCAACGGAATGATGGGGAAACTTCCTTTTTATTGCCTTAGGATGGTTCTTATCCAGCACACATTAGACATTCTGTCTCGGTATTAGAAAGTTTCCGCAGTAAAATAAGAGATATGGCTGCTGTGCACCAAAAATGAAAATTTTTGATTCCTATAATATATCCATAGGATCACCTCTGTAAAAATTGCACTTTAATGTATTTGGACAGTGATGACTGAGGTAATAATAGTTATGGTTTGATGGCTTCTTCTGATAGCAAATACACATGATAATAACAAAGTTTTCGGGATTTAAACGAGGTCGGTACGGTTGAATTGTTCACATCTGTGCCTCATTTCACCTAGAGATATCTTTTCTCCCGAGTCGGCAGGCAGAAGAAAGACCAACAGGGCCAATCCGGAAATCAGCACGCAGGGGATGAGCAAATTCAGACCATAATAAAGCGTTCTGCGGCGCATGGTGACGGTGAAGGTTACGTCGGGATAAGGTTCCTTGCAACAGTCGTAGTACAGCTCGTTGCGTTTGACTGGAACACCTGAGGGAGTTAAGTATAAAAAAAAAAAATTGAAAAAATAATTTAAAAAAAACATGAACACAATCATCCCATCTGTCTTTGTAAACAGCCATATGGATGCAAGAAGGGTGAATGGAAAGATGGGTCACATGATGGGTGAACTATAGCACATTGTCGCTTTTGCAACAGCCCTGTTTTGGTTTATCATGGGAAATGGCATGAAATAATTTTAAATGAAATGAAAGGATATATTTTGGGTCATTGTGGAAAAGCTAATGATTGTGGTGTCATAGTAAAAATTGTTTAGTTTTTATTTTCACTGTCAAAAGGTTATGCTTGAAATATATATATTATTTTGTCAGCAAAAAAGGGCTCGTACAGCCTTGTACAAAAAAAGATGGCTGGGAATGAATGAGTTAATAGGTGACATAATTTCTTTCAAATTCAGGGTCCTTTTCATTTTCCAAACATTTTAATAATGTCAATAATGACTTATCTTCATATCATAATTAGTAGAAATTCCCATTTTTGGGAAAGTGTCCATATATTGATAACATAAAATGAAAGAATTCGCTTTAATTTACAGCCTTCAAACATATTGGTAGTTTTTTGCAGAAGTAAAATGGTTTAGTCCACCGACAGCAATGCTTTTGTTAAAAAAAGAAGTTAAAGATGAAAATTTATTAATGACAGCGGTGCATTCTAATCCTTTAACGGTACAATTGAACAATGCAACTCACCGACAAGATCCCACTCTCCATTGGGTATGTAGGTGGACGTGTCCACATCCAGCATTTGGAGGTCCAGAAGCCAGCCATTGTGCGTCCAGGAGCCAAACTTCAAGTCACATTTTTGCACATCGAAGGGAAACCAACGTACATCAATGTAGCAAGTACTCTTCAAGATTCCAGGAGGGATGTACTGACAATAACCAGATGCATTGACCAAAACATTGGTGTGGAAGGTGGCGTCAAAGCGGTCGTCCGCACTAAAATTACATTAAAAAAAGGTTTTACTATGTCCATTTTTACATCCAGAACTTTTGATGGGCAACTGATACATGCACACAAATATACAGAAGCTCGAAGACTTTATATAACAAATAAATAAAAGAATATGGGAATTGTAAAACCAAGTGGAACCCCATTTATTATTCCTTCCTCCAGACAAAATGAGTGATGAAAACACTCATATTTTTTTTCTATGTGTGTCCATAACAGTTCTCGCTCCAGGAACCAGAAGGAAGAAATCAATTATTCAAGCAGTTTATTGTTCAAGTCTTATTTAGACAAAAGGTGCTCATACTTTTAATCCAGGCCAAAAATAATAATGCAAGATTTAAAGGTGTAGCATATGTTGGAAGATACGTTATGATTTTGCTGAAAAGCAAAGAGGACAGTGGACTGGAAAAGCAAGCAGTTGCTTGGGCCCCCCTGGACAATAAGGGGCACCTATGGGATGTCAAAATGTGCAGTGTGAAGTCATAATTTGCTTTTAAATTGGAAAGAAAAACATACTAACGACACTAAATTGGGATTGGCGTAAAAAGTATGGATGATCGAGGGAATAAGGCAAAAAATGGAGTTTGAGGGTAAAAGCTTGAAATGGGAAAAGAGAGCAGTGGGATTAGAATGGGTAATCCGACCTGAGCTTTGAATATTTGGGTTAATTCAGACAAACATTTTCTTTTGTCCCCTGTGACAATAAATAATACTGAAACTATAATCATATGAATATCAAACTACTTCTCTAGTTTTCGCAGATATTATGATTTTAATCATTTTTTAAAGTCAGCCGGCTTTTAAATAATGATATACTCAATGATATTATTTTGCAGATATATCTCGACGTTAAACAACTAAAACATGATACAAACATCCAATTTAACTGCAAATACAGCAGTTTGTTTCCCCTGTTTTTAAACAAAGTCAAGCTTTTGTGTGTAAATAATGAAGAACAATTGAAGTGAATTTGAACAATGCATTAGGATAATTACAAAGTCAGCCTATTATCACTTGTAAAATCCATTTAGGATTAGAGGATTTAATGAAGGTCTCTGAAGGATTTGGGCAAACATGGCACACATCTTCAATCCCATTGTTGTTGCTTTGAAACAATTCAATTGTCGTTGAAATACACACTTTGAACAACAACAAAAAAGCTCAATTTAATTGAATTTTATCGGAGCTCTAGTCTGCAAATCATGCCATATTTTCTCCATATACACACACACTTACAAACTTGATATTCTTTCTATGAAACCAAATAAGCACAAACCTGCATAGCCAAAATAACAAAGAATTCTGACCTGTTATAGAGAAGAATATCAGGAGTCCAAATCTGATCTGAAGGGAATCGCAGGTTCTGAACACCAGGGTAGTTATCCGGGTTCCAGCTCAAATAAATATCCGTCCAATACTGAGAGACAGAGAGACATTGTCCAACTATAAGACATTTTTTTGCAGTATTTTAGCAATGCTTAAGCCTGAATAATGTCATTTCCTACATGCTACCATGCTACATTTGAAAACAACTGCTCACTATAAATGACACATATTACATCATATTGACAAATTATTTTTATGCCACAGACCGAAAATCTTTCCATCAACTCACCAGCTGCAACCAAGCATTGGTCATCAAGACTTGGTTCTTCTCATCCTGATAAATCAAGAAATGATTCTTTATTGTATTCATGCTAAAATGAGCAAATTAATGCAATATTTCCATTAAGAATGTATTATTCTCACCACGTCTATTATCTGCAGAAGAGTGAAACCCAACTCCACCAAGATGGCGGCCGAGTCATTGACTACAGGTCTTTCTAGCCTGTTGTAATTGGCAAGCAGTTCCTTGTAAAGTCTCCTCTGGTGCTCTCCTTGCAGAGATCCTGAAAAGCAACATCGGAAGGGCAATTTTACACAAAGTGGCGACTTTTCATTCACCTTCAAACACAACAAATCAAACTGCAATTGATTAAGTCTGCATAGCATCATCGAAATTGGCATATAGACTGAAATTTGACCAAAATGACACATTTGGATCCAGAAAATGTGTTTCTTGAACCCTTTTAACATATTTGCCACCATGGACAGCGACAGACGTCTGTGAATGATTGTTTCGGATACAATCCGTTGAAACTGGGCGGACTGGTAGTGATCAAAAACTAGGATTAGAATAATAACATGATGTAATGCCATAAAATGTTGGTTTGAAAAAATGCAAGACATCTAAGGAAACAAAACACGCTAAATTGAAGAGGCGTTATTTATTAATAGGAATATGAACTGCAGGTGCACAATATGAAATTTTTAAAAGGTCAGTAATGAAGTGCATTTAGTATTGGATTTGTCCACAACTATGCCTGTTGAAAAATTTGTTCTGATTTAATGAGCACAGCTAGAATATCTCTAAAGGAAGAGCCCGAGGGTATCAGCACCACAGGGGGTGCTATATTTTATTTTATTTCTTTTGCACCGTTCTTTAGATTAGACTTAAATATGGTGTTATTTATACCATGCTAATGAAATACTACACTCAAAAATGGAATTGATGGAAGTTGAACTTTAAGAAAATAAGTACTTTTTAAAGTGATACATGATGTTACAGGGCTCGCAAGTCAAATTTAATATAAATTTGAATGATTAAGTAAAGGATAAATGTCAAATCCAATCCATCAATTTTGCGTTTTGCCAATTTTGTCTGATTGCAATAAAAACAAGCCACCCGTGTTGTACATGATAAGCGGCGATGAAATCATAAAATTTTGATAAGAAAAATAAGAAGCTCTTTTTTTTATCTTTCCTAATCTCTCCATCTCTTTTCCATCCCAACCCGATACTTTATACACTATAATTTATGCAACCTCATTTTTTGTATATTTTGTATGAGCATTTTCTCTTTTGATCTCCTATTCTTTCAAAGCCGTGCTGGCTGTCCTGAATTTGTGTGTGTGTGTGTGTGTGTGTGTGTGTGTGTGTGTGTGTGTGTGTGTGTGTGTGTGTGTGTGTGTGTGCAGGCAATTGGGTTTTGGAATGAAATAAACAAGCCAAGAAAACGTGATTGGCACACTTTCTAATTAGTCGCCGGCGCCTAAAAATAGAAGGGAAATGAATTGAGTAGGATTTCTCGCCAAGTGTTTTTTTTGCCTTGCTGAATGTAAAGACATGTTTGAGCTCCATCTGACGTTTTTGTGTCCGAATTTGGCTTTTAAATGAGGTAATGTTGTATAATTTGAGCATATTGTTTTAAAATTCAGTGTCAAATTTTGTGGGAAACTTATAAAAAGCCATAAACTTTATTGATGGTGGAGGAGTGGCTTCGATCTGAGGTTTCAGCCATCCTGTGTGGATTTTGTGTGGGTTTCCTCGGGGTAGTCCGGTTTCCTCACACATCCCCTAACATGCAAGTAAGGCTGGTTGAAGACTCTTAATTGCCCCTAGCTATGATTGGTTGTCCTGAGATTGGCTTGCCACCAATTCAGGGTGTCCCCAGTTAGGTCGGATAGGCTCCAGCACCCCCCGCAACCCTTGTGGGGAAAATTAAAGAATGATTTGGACTGAAATGTTGAAGATGGGCAAAGGTTATTGGTAGTGATGGAAATATTGCATTTCTGCACAGTATTGGAATTTAATAAATAATGTTGACATACTTTGGTTTGATAGACAAAAGTAAAAGGCATTGCACTTGAATAGAGAGACTGGTTAAGGTGTAGTTTTTTCAAATATGTTGGCTGGAATTTGAAGAAGTGATGAAAAGATGTCTGGCAAATTCAAAATTCTGAAATTTAGGAAAAAACTAAATGAATTCATATTGGATTCAGTCATTTTAAAGTATTTATTTACACTAAAGAGATATAAATAACCTGTTTATGATTCCAAACATGCATAAAAAAATCCATCTTTATATACTACATGGTGTACAATTAGCTATACTAAATATTATTGGATATTCGAACATAAAAAGAGTTGTAACATGACATATGGACAAATGTCTTAATGGCTGTCTCGCTGGATGGAATTAATATAGGAGAGTTTTATAATCTATGGTCAGTCCTAAAACCACTTGATGCTTAATCCTAATCCGAGTGCAAAGACCTTCCATGTGTCTACAACTTTCATACTCAATAAAACATCTCTTGAGTATTTCTAACAGTTCTGGAACTAAAAACAAAATGCATCAAATTAAGGAAGACATTTTTATGGCGGAATGTGGGATGAAGACGGCGGCATTTCTATGGGAACTTTAAAAAGAAGAGGGTGGTAAAACAGACCTGCTTGCCATTGGTTGTAGTAAATAACTCCAATAATACAGATGTTGTGTACATTATTGGATGGTTAAAGTGGCACGACTCATTAAACACAGAAGTGAACATTACTCATGCATTTATGAACACAGATGTGCTTCAATAATATGACGAGCAGGGGTAGGGAAGCTATGGCTCGGGAGCCACGTGTGGCTCTTAAGGACGTCAGCACTGTGGTGTTGACACCACTTCTAGCACCTTTTTAATCGTATTTATTTTTTATTAGACTCCTTCGTATGCATACTCTCATTGATTAGCCAGAGCGTAAAAATTTATTTTAAAAAAAATCACTTTTTTAAACTTTATATGTGGTGAAATTACTTTTAAAAAAGCACCCATTTTCATCTTCTTTTATTTTGAAATTCTGAGTATGGCTCTCAAGGAATAATATTTGAAAAT
Organism: Stigmatopora nigra; assembly: GCF_051989575.1. Lineage (NCBI taxonomy): Eukaryota > Metazoa > Chordata > Actinopteri > Syngnathiformes > Syngnathidae > Stigmatopora > Stigmatopora nigra. The sequence continues at coordinate 4,981,637 of NC_135521.1, forward strand.
ATGAATTGTTTATGACCTTTTTATGGTTCTGTGTGTACCGCCTGCTGCCTGAAGTCAGCTGGGATAAGCTATGACATGCTCACATTTCTTATTAGGATTAATATATTAGTGAAGATGAATTCATGAAAGTTTGAAAAAGGAATGATGTGGTTGTACAAGTGCATATGTGCTCTTAAGTGGGGAAGTGGCTGTGTTGAATTAAACAATCAACTAGAGTTAAAAGGGGGTCAACATTAAGCACTCACTGACTTTATTTAACCCGCAAATTAATTGGATTGCAAACACTTGATTGGAATCGATGTTAGGAGGGATATTTATTCAAAATAGAGCCCCATTTAGGGTCTGTGTGCAAAACCCTACATAAAACAAATATATTTACATAGAAAAAAAAGACTTATTTTGACAAACAGTACAAATTGAAAGGTGTAACTATGAATATTTTAAACAGTGTATGCGTACTACAAAATTAGCCATGCATCATTGGTAGTACATTGTAAAACATTTTAGATTTAGACTTCAGGAGTATTTGCCTCAAACTGTCGTTAATTAGAAATTCTTAGTGATGAATATTGTCTTTGAAAAGCATCAATTGAATGATTTTCAATACAAATTTTAATAAAAAATATATATTATTGGCACGAGCAATAATGACTTTCAAAATAAGGGACGACAATAAGTTCTGACTGGTATAAATCACATTTACAGGTGTCAGTGTGTCATTAAAGTCCACATCCAACTACTTCAATTGTTCCAGTACCCTTCAAATGATATCCCAGGCATATCAATAATTATCTACATACCTCTAATGAGTATGGCCGTCCACATGTAAAATCCGAGGGAAGATGCTGCCCCAAACTTGTGGCAGCGCATCCTGGCAAGGCAGGTCGGCACCGGCCCTGGCTGCGGGCTGGCTCTCTCTGCTGCTGCGGATGCTCTCCGTCTTGGATTCGGAGCGATGGGGGAACCGGAGCTAAGAGAGAGGCGCTGGAAAAAGGAGTAGAAGAAGAAGGGGAGGGGGCAACGTGCCCACCATGGACAATTCAGAACAAGTGAAGATTAGCGCGTTCACGTGACACGGGCAAAAAAAAAACATGGAGATGCTCTTGGGAGCATTTGTAGAAAAGGAATTGAGTTTTTTTTTGGTATGTTTTAGCAGGATAGATTGTCATCATTAGATTGTACAATATTTTAAAATCTAACTGTCCAGGATATGACTTTTTATATTTTTTGGATGACTTATTTATGTTTTTTATCTATTTATTTTTAATTATTTTTACTGGGAAAATGTACTTTGTGGAGGAGCACAAGCCATTTCGTTATACGCAGCTGTGTTTGATGACAACAAAGGCTTTTGATTTGATTTTGATTGGATTTTTTTTCTGATTTTGTATTCATAAAGTCCAACTCGCGTTTTAAATTCTGGTCAGTCAATTTGATTCACAATATGGCAGCCTTTAAATGAATAGTTTCATCCAAAAACGGACAGTTTTACAGCATATTTGTATTTTTAGTTGATTTTATTTGGAGAGTTCCTAATACTGCAATATGTCTACCTAATTCAAAAGCATATAAACATTTTGTTGTCATTATTATAGGCCAGTGCACTGCTTAAGCTCCAAAGATAATTTCAGTCAGAAATAAATTCCTTTTTAGTCAGTTTGAAAAGCAGAATAAAGACTTAAGTGTGGAAAATAGTCCAAAGAGCAGAAGGGAGATGTTAATTCTCTTATCTTTAATACATGAGCAGTGTTCCACTAATGGACTTAAATGTTGTGGCATTGCTTTTATCTTGGCTCTGCATCTATTTGGCTCTCTGCACTTTTCTGTTTTGTTTCTCTCTTATTTATTTATTTATTTCCTAATCTGTGTTCACAGCAGAGACACAAAAAAAAAAAACATCAACGGAATGGTAGACTTTGCATCTGTTGATCGTCATGTCTAAGGGGATGTGTTCTATTGACGTCCATTATTCATTCCATTTTTGGATCACTGGTTTGCAAATTTTTTAACACTCACAACTTAAATAAACAAAAATGACTTAAAAATGACTTGCAAAAAAGTGCAGCATGGACATTTCATGAATTAGCGTCCATGTAAAGTGGATTGGACACTCGAATTTCTTCAAGAAATGTAATTAAGAGAGTGAAATAATGGGTTATTTGGACATTTGGCTGTGGCCACCTCCAGCTGATGCTTGTCCACAATCAAGTGTCCCAGCTGCCCATGATTATCATCTCAGGAGACTTGAATCACACATTGCTTTCACATTCTGCCAGTTTGTGTACAGTTTATATTACTATGTTTGTCCATGTTTGCAAGGAATTTATTTCTGACTGCAAGTGAATTTGCCCCTTGGGGATGAATAAACTACAATTGTGAAGTAGTATTCTTTAAAAAAAAGTTAAATACAACTGAATTGGACCAAAATTATGATTTTTGTTGTTGTTGTTTGTACAGACTGTACTTGCGGATGTGTACCATTAATCCTCATTAGGGTTGAAAGGTGCACCAACTGTCGTGTCGTACCGTATCACCACATTTTAACTAAATACATTGGACTAGAAAACGTGGAGAAACATCTGCACCGCCTGGTGTAATTTCACTCAATGAGTATTTAAATAAGATATAAACATTCAAAATGGATGCATTACAGTGCAGTTCAGCAGGTTAAGAGCTGCTGGAGACACTTGTGGGAAGAACCCCACCCAGTGGAGACAATATTTTTAATTCAGACATAAAATCAAGAAAAAACTACGTGCATGCAATCCTAGTTTGCACTCTGTATATTTAATCTCACAAATGTGAATTCCTTAAACTATAGAGCAGTCCTAGTGCAGTGCTGTATTTTATGCATGTTCCGGTTTCTAATGAGACATTAGTGGTTATATAATACAGTCACCATTTTCATGGTGAACCTTAGAGGTCAATGTGTTCCTGAAATTTTGTGTGTGAGTGTGTGTGTGTGTGTGTGTGTGGGTTGTGTGTTTTGGACGCCTACCTTCCAAAGTTTGTTTGCTCGACTAACTCATTCCTCTCTGCTTCAACGTGAAAGAAACTCTTGTTCTCATCCACATTCATCTGCGAGATTCTCAGCTTGGAGTTGAGATCAGCACTCACTCTTCAGGTAAATCTTCAATGGATTTTGGATATATTTCATATGTTGGAATTGTCAAATAAGAGGCTGGTTTGATTTTACAGATATGAAGCTTGTCATTTTTCTTGCTCTCTTGACAGGTAAGTAAGTCATCTTCATATTATCATCAATTATACATCTTTGTTTGTTTTTGGGGGAAAAAATGGCCACTCAGGTTTTCTTTCTGTCATCAATTTTGAAAATCCATAAATAATATCACATGTCAACGTGAGCTACATTATTGCAACGTGTACCTGGAATTGTAGTTAGAAATATGGGAATGTACGCACCACCTCTGAATAGAAGATTAGAATGTAAATATTTTAAAGACTCTAGCGCAGTTTACTTGAAATCTTGGCTTTTTAATGCATTTTTACTCCAGGCGGGAATATGTTTTTACGTGGAGGCCATGTTGCACTGTTACAGCTACCTACCATGTGTCATCTTGAGTCTAGGGGTGCTGGCGGTCCCATTCGTAAGAGAAGAACAAGCAAAGCGCTTCATCCGCCTGAAAAGACAGTCGGGATACTGGGACCCCCATCATTCGCAGAACCAGTGGGGTTACACCATCCAGGAGCAGGTGACTTCCCTCTTCCCATATTGTGGATAAAGTAGTCGACTTTTTTGTATTTTGTTCTGTTTGAATACCAAGGCAATAAAATTGTCACTCTGGCGCACTCTTGTGGCTATGTGTTGCCAAAGAACTATGTTGAGGTCACTTGATGAGTTTCATCTTGTGCTATTCGGACTTTTTATGGTGTATATGGTAAATTGTGAACCTGTAAATTGAGTCCATACGTTATATTCATTTCTTCGATGTTATTTTTGTGCGTTAGGCTAACGAGTACTGGACCGCCCTTCGAACCGACGCCCAGTTCTACATGGATATGGGTAACCTGATGTTTGACCGCTCTGTGGCCGAGTAAGCGACTCAAAATTGGTCATTTTTTTATGGAGGGGGTTTCACAAAATGCAGATTTTGATTTTGGGGCGGTAAATGTTGTCATTATTGCAGAACATTTGCAAAAAAATGTGTCTTCTTAAATCAACAGACACTAATAAAGCACAGAATGTATCTATTTTCTCAAAATTGTATGTTTTGATGGTTATTTTATTTATATTTATTATGCAAGGGTATGAATGTAGCACATCATGTTCATGATACATTATATGACAATAACAACTGTTTGATAAATAACTTTCTGTTGTTGTTGCAGTGAAAACAATAGGCTGTACATGGAGATGTTGCGCAATGCCAGAGCTCACTTGGACAGCCACACAGGAGGACGCAAATAAATTAAAAAAAAACTAATGGACCAATGAGATGACATATTTGACACATGATTCACATGATGACTTGATCAACATGATTCTAACATGACATGTAGCAGGCTTTTTTTTGACAAAGTGATTAATATTTGTACTCTAAATGCGAATGACAGTTAAAAATATCTCCTAATTGCTATTCTAGATACACTTTCTTTTCAACAGTACCAAATAAACTAGATTATATGAGGTATATTTGTCAGAAATGTACTTGCTAAAATGTGTGTATTTGATACCAAAGCGGAAAAACAGTTTAAATTTGCTGAAAAACTCGTTTTTGTGCTGCTTTGTACATTGAGTGAAATAGATTAAAAATGTTGAATACTGCAATAAATATAAATAATACAAATAATCATGCATTTGCAAATCATATCCCTATATACTAGGTTCTTTCTTACTATTTTTATATGGACGACACAAAATATGGATGACATAGAATGGAGTCATCCTATCGCAAAAGTTGTTTATGTATATATATTTTAATTTATTAGACGTTAAAAAGCAGAAATAAAGTTGTTTGTGCTAAAGCTGTGAGTTTGCAGTAGGATCCTCACTTGGAATGGGTTGAGGGATTTGGAGGAACAAATAGATCGCTGGCGTGAAGATCAGGACGGTGCCAAGTATGGCCACAGTCAGGAATGCCCATAGGAAGATCCTGTCTAACACCTGGGCAACAAACTTCCAGTCTTGGACCACCTGGGATGGAAATGAAATGTGAGTATATATAACCAGCCATGTAAAAAGACCAATTCATGATTGACATTTTCAAAAGAAAAATAGCAACCACAGTATGCCAGATCTTAACATTTTTTGTGAAAGTGTAATTATACCAAAAAAAGGGCAGGTTGCATTAGAGGTTGAGTAAATGCATGCTTAGTTAGAGGGGCTCTGTGAAAAATCATAACAATGTTATTCAACGACTATTCATGAGGGAGAGAGACACACTCTCGGATAATGAAAATGTGAAAAGTGATTTACATAAAGATTTAAAATTGCTCAGAACAGCTACAAGATTTATGAGCTGTTTTTTTTAAGAGAGGAATGGAAGGCACGCAGTCATAAGAGTAACAGCTCAAGAGAAAAAAATAAAGTGTAACATTGGAAAGAGTCAATGACTTTTAAAGGTTAAGTGAATGTCATCAGAAATGATTTGGTGCAAACTCCAATGATATTTTTCGATAAGAATAGTTGGTGAAAATAGACATGACTTCATCCAAATCTAAAGAAGAGCAGGCTATTTCCAATTGTATTTGTTTTAGATTATTGTCTTGTACTGAAATAGAAGTTTTCAAAAATGGTCGCAATTTTTTAAAAACGGCCAAATCAAAATGTATTATTGAAATAGTCAATAACGTTGAAAGGTCAAGTGAATTTTACTTGTTATGCCATCAGAGATGATTTGGTGAAAACTCCAAAAATCAAACTCCATCAATCATATTCAATGTTGAGCCAAATTTTTCCAATATTTATGAAAATAGACGTGATGACGTCATCCGATCTAAAGGAGAACAGTCAATTTCCAATTGTATTCATCTACTATTATTGTCCTGTATTGAAATGCTAGTTTCCATTTTTTTTAACGACCACTATACTATACATATTTTAAAATGCATTAAAAGCCAATTGGATTGGGCGATGGATGGATGGATCATTAGAGGACCACCAACTCATTCTTAACGGTATCACGAGCTCATTTTTTACCTCTCGAATGAAATGTTCCTTTCGGATGTGCCTGCTGATGTAGCGCACCGAGTAGATGGCTTTCTCCAGCATGGTGGCCCAGGCCTCATCCTCCTTCCCATCGGACGCGCCCTGCCCCCCGCCGGCGGCCCTCTGGCCCCCCCTGCGACCCCCCGAGCGCGGCCTGGACTCGGGACTCTCCGGAGCCAGCTCCGGGTAGTGGTAGCGGTCGATGTGACCTCGCATGCAGAGCAACCTGGGCAACTTTTGGAGAAAGAGATTGCGCACCCACGGCGACATGGGGTGGTAGGTGGCCGAAGAGCGGTGGTGCACGTTGATGACGAAGACGGTGACGATGATGGAGAGCGTGACGAAGATCATGATGAAGAGCAGGTACTCGCCGATGAGCGGGATGACCTTGGAGGACGACGGGATGATCTCCTCGATGACCAGGAGGAAGACGGTGAGGGACACCAGGACGGAGGTGGACAGCGACAGCTTCTCTCCTTCGTCCGACGGCAGGTAGAAGACCAGCACGGTTAAGAAGGACAGGCCCAGGCAAGGGATGATGAGGAAGAGCGTGTAGAAGAGCGGCAGCCTCTTCAGGATGAAGGAGTAGGTCAGGAAGGGGTAAGAATACAGGCCGTCCTTCCTGCTGCCCTTGGCCCCCGTGGCGTTGAGGATCTCCCACTCGCCGTTGTCGAAGAAGTCCTTGCGGTCCACGTGGTGGTCGATCAGAACCAGGTCCACCATGTGGCCGTCGTAGGTCCAGGAGGCGAACTTCATGGTGCAGTTTTGACGGTCGAAGGGGAAAAAGGTCACGTCCATGGTGCAGGCCGACTTGTAGCTGGCCGGAGGGGTCCAGGTGATGATACCGTTGTACTTGACGATGGCTTTGGTCATCAGGGAGCCTTCGAAACGCCCGTCGGCGCTGAAATGAGAAATGTAGAAAAGTTTATATAAAAAAAACCAAACTCTTCTTAAAGAAACAGTGCGCTTTTACTTGGAAAATGGACTGTAATGAATTACTACATTACTTTGAAATTTAGGGGCGAGATTTGATGGCATATATGTATTTATCCCTTTTTTTAATATGCGATCTGTGTGGAAAAATGTCAAATCTTACTTTTCGTAAAGAACGATGTCGGGCAGCCAAATGTTTTCTGATGGGACTCGTATAGAGGTGATGCCTCCATATTTTTCAGGATTCCAACGCAGTTTGAAATCCATCCACTCCTGCCAAAAATATAAACAGTGTTGATTTAATTGCTTTTTTATTCTTTACAAATGGTTTTAAGTATCTTTTAGCATATTTTTTTTCATGAAAAGATCATATTTTTATTTTTACATGAATTAATTTCATTGATTTCTTGCTCACCTGCCACAGCCAAACATTAGTTGTCATTAGCTGATTCTTCTCATCCTAAAAATGAATATAAAAATAAACATAAATGTCATTTGTCTGGTTGTAATCATCCTCCATAATAACATCATTGATGACAATTATTCCAATTATGTGACATTTATCAAACCGAAGCGATGCATTAATAGTTTATAATGTTTAGTTGGTAGTGACACTGTTGACGTACTATTATTGTAACCAGATTATTCCTTTTATGCTTGTAAATAATGCATTGTTTCCTCTGTAAATGACCTTCTTTTGTCACAACCTCATTTTTATTTCTCTGTGGCATTTGGCAGTTTCTCATAGTTGAAAAATGTTTTTTTTTTTTATAGCACTATCATGGAAAATCAATTTTATAACAACAATATGAAAACCTTGGGTTTCTTACTGAAGGAGGAGCCGAACAAAAGCACTTAACATGGTTGCTTTTTTTTTTAGCAGAAGGGTGAGACGATTAGAATAAGAAGAAAAAAACAGTTGTACAGTACAAATTTGTAAAAGTCTACAGGTGAGGGGGTGTTTACGATGTGGCAGGTAGAATTTAAAATGAATATTTCACGCTCAAGAGCGTGATTGGTCCATTAGCATCCGACATTTTCTTCCCTTTGAACAAACCAAAGCATTTCATCGTAACAGCGGCAGCCTTGAAATATTAAAAGAGCACTCCGGTATGGAAGGAAGTGTGGTGGATCTATTTTCAGAATGTCCAGAACTGAAAAAAAAGTTGAAAACTCTGATTTGTTAGGGAACTTTACTTTGCGTTTGGCTGCCATTTTGGAGCAAATCCCAAATGTTTTGGTCAAGAGTGGAAAAAACAAGCAGAAATGTATATATTTTTTCTCACCACATCCACCAGCTGGGAGATCTTGAGTCCAAAGCGGACTCGTATGGTATCGTTGGCATGTTGGATGGGTCTCACCCAACGCTGGTAGCCTTGGAAGAGATTCTTCAGCAAGGCGTCCTCCATCTCCGCCAAGGACACAAACTCATTTGGTTCTAAAATGAAAGGTAGTGTTATGGTTGGAGTTTGAGGTGGGAAGATGCTCTACTGTCATATTTCAAATAGTTTGTGATCATTTTTTTTTCATGACAGTTGCAAAGTATTGCTTCAACCACAATCATTAATATATTGCTAGATTAATTTATTATTATTATTAGTTTATGTGAGTACAAGGTGCAGATTTGCCTGATAAAATGGCTAATAATCATGTTTTCCCCAAATGATGCAAATTTTAATCTACTAAAATCGAATTAATCTCATTTGCCAAAGCTTTTTTGTAATGGCTTCCTTAACAAGTCCACACATAATGAATATAAACCCCACTTTAAGGCAATAGAACAATACATTTGACTAAATAGAACTCCTCAATTCAGTTCAACATTGACACCAAGATGCTACAGGATGATGCCAGCACAGTTATTATTATGTTTCAATCAATAGATAATGATTTTTTATTAAAAACAAAGGCTGATAGGCTTACTTTTCCAAGTAATAAATGCTAATATAAAATTCAAGTGTTGGTCACTCATAACTTTTCCTACTATTAGGAAGAAATGTAATTTAGTTGCAAGTAGCACTGTGTGTGTGTTTGGGGGGGGGGGGGTCAAGGGTTATGCAATGCTATGACATATCGGTGGTCCTAAAATTCCATTCCACTGACTTATTTTTTGGTAGATGGGACAAAGAGCACAATAGTAACCTTGAACAGATCTGGAATTCATGCGCACATGACTTCCCACATCCGTTAATGTGTATCCGTTCTTACCGCTGATGGTGGCGAGGGCACGCGAGCAGGATGCAGCCGAGAGGATGAAGATGAGCAGCGACTTCATGGCGTCCCCCGCTCTCTGGCATCGGGCAGCCTCTCTCGCCTAGCGTCTGCTTGCCATCCGGTCCAAGTCGGCGGTCGGAAAGATGGCGTGAACGCGCTGACTCCGAGCTGGAGGAGAGCCACGGCTGGGTGACTTGGATGTGAAATGGATGAAGAGGAGGAGGAAGAGGAGGAGGAAGAGGAGGAAGAGGAGGAGGAGGAGGAGGAGGAGGAGAAGAAAGAGGGGGAAGAGGGGTGGAGCCTGTGGATGCATACTGAGCTTTTCCTTTTTTTCTATTATTGTCATCTCAAACACAAATAACACAAAGCATATTGTTTTGAAACCAGTTTACAGAGCTTTATTGTTCAAATTGCCTTTACACATCAATACTTTGTTCAATGAGGGTATTTAAGCATTTTTGTGTATTGTTGTATATTGACCGTGGCTAATCTGGTAAATGGATCATTTTTGTTCATTTAGTCTATTTGTCACATTGCAAACCACTTGATAGTCAAGTGAGTCATAATGGAATAATACTACTTTTCATTATGGGATGAACTTCAATTCAATTCCACAAGAGAGCGCTGATCCCAAAAATAAAAAGGATTCAGTTAAGGTTCATTTCATGTGTATTCACATCAACATGCTGTTTTTAAAACTAAATACAACTTATATTGACATATCCCAAATCTATTTGCATATAAAATTGATGTATTTTCAAATTATTTATTCAAAAGAAGCTAATTTACACTATATATATGTAAAAAAAAGAAAGATATATATGATCAGCTGACACTAGTTGGACATTAGTAGGGCATTTCATGAAAACTTCATCCACAAATTTTCCCATCTATCTTGCAGCTAAAACTTCAAAAAGCCATGTCTAAAAAAAATAATGGAAAAAAAAAAGCTGGAGTGTGTAAAATGATAGCATCGCGGCTGCATCAGATACCATCGACGGATAAAAATTTCCAACCCCTGCAGGTGAACTGAGCCAAACTACTTTGGAGCACAAACTTCCTATCATGCATTTGGCATTTTGCATCTTTATCTCCTCCCTGTCCTCATGATGGGATGTGGTGGTGACGGGCTGGGGGGGATGTAGGAAGGTGGACGAGGGGGGTCTGGGCTGATTATCACAATGAAATTATCCTGATTTTCTGCTCCACTTGGAGCCGGGGGGACGAGCAGCTGCTGCCTCCCAGATCGTCCCGTCCGCCTTCTCTCTAATCATTTGGAAAGAAAAATTCTTGTGGGCTGGAAACCTGCCGCTTTCTTCCATGACAAAATTGGACAGCTGTGTTTGTGGATGCATGCCTTGTTGTTCAAGCTTATTGCACACACAAGTGAGACCATGAAAAACAAAAGCAATTGCATTTACAGTTGTTTGTTGTCTACCATTATGCATTATTATGTTCTCTTTGCCTAATTGCATTCTGCGTAATTTGACCCTTGTGCAGATATATAAATATATATGTCAAAAGACAGTCTCTTTTTTTAAAATCTTACAATTTGTTTGTTGTTATGCTTTAAAAAAACGGGTGGTAAAAGTAGCATCTGGGTTTAATTGAAGAAAGTGGAATTCAAGGGAAGCTCATTCATTAATCAAAACAAATGAGATTATAAACGTCAGGCTGTCGTTTAAATTAGCCGTGCTGCAAATAGCAAAATACAGATGCGGAATAAAACAGCACCAAGTGTTGGTTGAAGAATTTCCTATCAAATCAATTTGAATGAAGACAATGGTAACATGATGCAGGGATATAAGTATACTTGCGTACGTACCTGTGCGTGTGTGTCAGTCAGCGGAACAAACGCGGGTTCATCAAAAATGTTGTCATCAGTTGTGAGTCAGCTGTGCTTCCTGTGTCTCATCTGGATTTGTGCATGATGCATGAGTGTTTGCTTACCGTACTGTATGAGCATCTATTTGTATAAGTAGGTAGATAAAAGTACACTCTGCCAACAGACACTATCATTTTTTAGCCAAGAATGACATGATAGTCTGTATCACAGAGTTGGATGTATTAAATAAAGGTCCAGTACATATTAATGAACCTACAGGAAAGTAAAGGAAGATATAATTGGGTACAGTGGTACCTCTACTTATGAATGTCTCTACTTATGAATGCCTCTACTTATGAATATCTCTACATACGAAATGTTCAGGTTACAAAACAGCACAATGGGATTTTTTATCTATATGAAAGTAATTAAGGTTGTGAAATGCAAATGTCCAAAATGTCAACCTTTCCTCTGACATGCAAATATGAATGTAGCATCCTGTATTTTGTTTTGAAATTGGCGTGATATAGTTGATCTCCCATTGGCTATCTCCCAACACCCCGCTGGCCTCCCATTGGCTTTCTCCCAATGCTGGGTAGCATTTAGCATTGCCCAGGAGGGAGCTGAGTCTCCCTGTAGCCTTTTTCGCATGTCTTGGACCCTTGTCACGGAGTTCTATCACACGTAAAGGACAGAGATATTTATGTTTGGTGAGTTTTTGTTGACAAAAGTATTATAATGGATTGATAAATAATTGTCTTCTAATTTTAAAACATATCTTACACAAAATTGGTATACGTTTATGTCCTTTTTAAAGGGTTTAGAGGGTAATATTGCGGACCATGAGACAGATTAGGGGATTTTTATGTAAAATGAGACTCTACTTACAAAACCGTTGCTGGAATAAAGGAATTTCGTAAGTAGAGGGATCACTGTTTATATATATTTTTTCATTATATCTCATTACAATGCAGTAGAGTACGTACAGAGTAACTAAAATACACATGTACAGTATATTGTACTTTCTACCCAAGACTGCAAGGATCCCTTGGATGTCAAAGGGATATTGTATGAGTATCAAGCGCCCCCTGGACAAGAGCGACAGATAATGAGGCGCCTTCTGTCACGACTCATATGCAACACATCATGTGTGCTTAGAGCTGCACTTTTGGCTGACAATATTACCGTGTAGCTTTACCCTTTAACGGAATAGTGTACTGAAGCAGGAAGATCATAATGCACCTTTCAGCATTTATTATTCATTATTTGCAAATGGAATCTGAAACGTACGGATGTTTTAAAAAAAAAAAGACGATATCAGCACAATTCAGGTGGATATCACCAAAACTAAGTATTTGTGGGTGACTGTAGTAATACTTGATAATCAATCTGCTTTTTTATCCTATTTGGTGGTAGGGTAGTTTGAGCCTGTTCCTGCTGAGTTGGCAAAAGGTGGAAATTTAATTTGGGTATTCTTTTAGAGGCTGGCACTGGTGAAAACCTTGGATCTTTTTTCCCGTTCACTTTTTCAGCTTGCAATTTCTCATCTGGATGTTATAAGTGGGCATTTTATGCTTTTCTATGATATAAACAGAAGCCCACTTATAGTCTGCGATGTAGGAGGCCTCTCACAACGTTTTTCTATTACGATGAAGTTAAAACTTTTGCAGTAATTGCATGAACTACAAAATATAGCATATGGGACATAATTAATAAAAACTGGAGCAGTAGTAGTATATAAAAATTACCAAACTGACAAACTATCACTTAACAAGGCCATGTACATGACTCACTACATTTGTAATGGCGATAAACCAAACTTTGAGTCTGGAACACCCAAAAAGTGCCAGAAGCATCTTGCATTATTACACCAAAATCCTTTTAATTTCTTCGACAATGTTTTTTGGAGTCATCTATAAATATGCATCTAGTCTTTCTACACGAGTGTATAAATCTTTGTATATGAGAGAGTGCATTCCGAAGCCCCTCCTTCCTAAAATGAATTATTTAGAAGTGAGTCTCTTCGACTTATCCACGGTCGAGGGGACTCTGGTATGTCGCATTCTGCTCGCCATGGCACAAGAGACCCTAATTCCGCACCTCACCCGAGCGCAGATGCCTCCTCGAAGCGAGCCCACCTTTGCGCCACCCGCAAGGGAGAAAAAAATCTTAGGTGACATAATTCGCATTCATGTGTTCCAAAACATTCTAAAAAAAATAAAGGGTTATCTTAGAGGAGCACTACGTGTCCACAGAGAAGAAGCATGTAAAATATTCATCCATCTGACTGGCTTAATAATGTATTATCCCTCAATTTAGCATCCAGAACTTTTGCCGTGTTCAGCTTTGCTCCAACGGCCACCAAGCAAGCGCATGTCCAGATCCTAAAGCTTTGAAAATATCACATTTTCACACTCAGAATTTGCCATTAATGCAGTGAATCGGCTTTAAGAAGAAGCCCTCCATCCAACTTGAAAAATCCTGAAAAATGCGTCCTTCACATCTTCCAAGGAAGATGGAAAAATGCAAGGTGGATTTATCAAGGTGCTTAAATTGTTCAGACTCTTCCCCTTGTTTACTATTTTAGATTTTTAGCCTTTTCATTGCTTCTTGATTATGATCAGGTTGAACTATACTCATTTTTTGGCAGGCTGCACTCACCAAGAACTCCCTTGTCTTTTGAATATGATAAAAATACAGATGACAAATGACATTTCTGATCACTATATCACCAATTTATAAGAATTTAGGGTATCTTTAAAGGTGCACAATCTTGCATTCTGCAAATTCAATTGTTATTGCTCATTTTGGAAGGGCAGAAAAAGACATTAAACGTGTCAGACTGTGTCCAAATATAGTCAGGATCACTTCCCACTATCCCAGTCTGATGCTGATGTGAATCCCCACACACCACAAACACACACACACACACACACACACACATATACTCCTCCCCCTGAGCCCAACTGATGGAAGACTGCTTCCTTCCTCTGTGTATTTTCAACTTGCCTCCATCCTCTCTCCATAATGGCCCGCCTCACATCAACACAAATTCAGACAGCGAAGCCCATGCTTTCCATTCGCGGCTGTTCAACACACACACACACACACACACACAGACGGACACACAACGACATAGCGCATGCAACAGGGGATTAAGTCTGACTGGCAAAGTCGCCAAGAGCCACTGGCTGGACTGCAGGGGGAATTGATGTCCCCGACTAGCAAGAACCTTTAGTGTGTTTTGCATGTGTCAGTGCTGACAAGAATATTCTGCCTGACCGCTGATAAACGGAAAGAGAGAGAGAGAAATAGAGAGAGAAAGAGAAGAAAGATGCTGTGCTTTCATTTTCAGAGAAGAAGTTTGCCTTCTAAAAGAAGACATTAACTTTGTGGGTGACGGAAAACTAGAGGAGTGAAGGGTGTGTAGATTTGTGGTAAAAGTACAACTAAGGTCAAGCAATCCTATTGGAAGGATTTCATAGATATTATTGCTAAAGGACTCTGCTTAGATTTGCGGCTTGAAATAAATTTGATTTGACATGTCAGTCCAAATTTTCTTTTTAGAGGGGGTGGGGGTGTCCTCGGGTTGGAGAGGTGTTGAAAATTGGTAAAATTGGATGTCAAGGAAGCACATATGTTGAGTAGTAGCGCCATATTTATACTTGTATAATTTAGGCTAGTAGCCTCATTATTTGAAATGGTTCAAGTGGCTCTCAAAACGATGTTCTATGATGCTGAAGTGCTTTAAAGTTGTGTTATTTTACAATGAAAGATGTAGCCTACCATTTTGGCTATGCTTTTGGTTCTTCACTTCTATTTAATGCAGTTTTCTATTGTGCTTAACCTATTTTATACACTTTAACAATGCTTGAAAAAGTGTTTGCCAGGGTAAATGATTACTATGCTCTTCCCTATTTTTCATCTGAACATTTCTTACACAGAACGAAGACACACTGAAAGGCGCATTTTTCTTTCCAAGTTTAATAACCATAATGAAACCCAAAAAGTGCTTCTATACATGGGTTGCTTTCTCACTTTTTTTCAATTCTAGCCATCGTGACGATGAGGAAAACCAAAGTAAAATCCTCCTTTTCACGGGCCGTACGTTTCTTATTTGTATTTCACAAACATTTCAACAAAGATACATCAGGTGTTGGTAGAATAAACAAAAGACTATCTTTTATAGAATGAAGTGCTGTACAGAAATGTGAAAGATCATGCTGTCATGAGGCAGAGTGAAATCCAATTTACCCAGTTGAGTAAATGATGAAATAGTGAATAAAGATAACACTTGTTTAGAATGAAAACAATAAAATGGCACTTGAATTCTCTTCAATTGTGAGCATAACAATGGCGCTGTGACCTAACAATAGCCGTCAAGACGTTTGGAAAGAAGGTGGGAGGGATATGAAGGTAAAGAAAAATGGCGCAGCTGTCGGTGGGAATCGTGCACGAGATGACCTGCGTGCGTGTCACTCGGCCGAGACACGATGTGATTGAAGAATTTGGGGGAAGTCAAGTGTAACGACACGTGATTGACAGCGAGAGGTGACGACTGCCTTTCTCGTGGTGAGGGGGAGGAAGACTGCGGATCAAAAATGGGGTGACGTGAAGGAGGAGAGCTCCTTGCCACGTTGGAGATGAGAAAGTGTCTTTTATTTAAAAAAGCTGATGAGTGGCTGAAGGAAGAGCCCCAGTGTTCCCAGTACACACACCGTCACGAATACCCACAAGAAGATCCTGTCGATGACCATGGCCACGTATTTCCAGTCGTCTTCCACCTTTAGAGGAGACAAAGTTAAGTCAGTGCAGCTTGTTGAATTGAAAAACCTTCTACGTATATTTAATATGAAAAAATTAGGCGACTTTTGGGAATTTTGGAAGGTAAAAATAGTGAAATTATTCTCACATTTTTTGAAAATCGACCGTCCATTTTGCTACAGATTTTCACTTTTTTTTTTTTTGATAGCAACGGGTTGGTAAGGATATTTTTTTAACCATTTTCACCAGTGTACCGTGAGAAATTGCGTTCAACACTCGCCTAGCGTTGTTCATCGTTAAGCTAATAAAGCAGTCCAGTCTGCTGTGCAACTGGGACAGCGCACGTGTACTGAATAAATGTCAGGCTATTTTGGTGGCTAGGCATGAAAGTGTACTTATTGTGTCAACACTCAGGCTAGGGTACTGTATATTGTTAGTCTTTGATCCGTCAGGTGTGTACAATCGGATCAAGGCTGCTGTGGCCGTAATGCTTTTGTCGTGTGCAGAGAGAAGCCGGCGTGGCTATCCTTCGCAGCCAGATCGCGGTCTTACAAAGAGAAGATGGCGCAACAAACATATCTGGCCCATCCAGAGTGTGAGGATGAGATAGGAAAGGGTCTTTGAAAAAACAGGGGCTTTGCTTCCCTTTTATAGCTCATAACACACACACACACACACACACACACACACACACAAGGTACACGTAAGGGTTTACTGGGTGTATATTTGTCTGGTTCTCTAATGTGGGCGATATTCTTAGAGCCAAAGTCAATTGAGAATGTATTTTTGCTCTGACGTTGTTGCTTAAAATGTTCAAGTGTTTAAGATTGAAAGTAGTATAAAATCAACTTTGCATGTTTATGCAAACTTAGGCTAATGGTTCATAAAAGTATAAAAACAACAACAAATGGATTTTCCATCAAAGACCGTCTCACCTCTTTGGCTTTATTGCGGGTCCTCATGTTCTCCGCGATATACTTGACGCTCTCGATGGCCTGCTTGACCTCCGGCGAAATGACGGAGAACGCCACCAATGCGTTGACTTGGGAGGGGGAGTTTAAGGCCCTGGGCAGTTTGGGTAACTCGGACTCTGGGGGTCTCTGGGTCTGGGGTCCCTGAGATGATTGGGTAAGCTTTGGCGGAGGAACAGGGGTCGGGACCTCCTTGCCTCTGTAGGGACATCTTCTGTTCATATCCCGCTTAATGTCACGGTTCATCTCGCCATATTCGATGCAGTTCATGGAGCTGCTCAACGAAGAGGCCCCACCCCCACCTGGGTCCAGCGACGAGCACGCCACCCCCCCAGTGATGCCTCCGACGCTCACACTGGCGCTGCTGCCGACACTGTTTTTTCTCTTTTTGCCACCGCCAGCGTTAGCCCCGCCTCCCGTCCCAGCCGCGGCGCCGGACGAGTCGCCCTGGCCTTGGTCGATGGGCCGCCTCATCAGCATCACCCTCGGAAGCACGCCCAGGAAGACGGAACGCACCCACTCGGGCATGGTGTGAGTCATGGGGGTGCGGTAGTGGACGTTCAACACGAAGACGGTGATGACGATGCTGAGCGTGACGAAAATCATGGTGAAGAGCAAGTACTCGCCGATCAGGGGGATGACCAGCGACGTGGAGGGGATGGTCTCCGTGATGACCAACAGGAAGACGGTGAGCGAGAGGAGGACGGAAATACACAAGGTGACCTTCTCGCCGCAATCGGAGGGCAGGTAGAAGACCAGCACGGTCAGGAAGGAGATCAGGAGGCAAGGGATGATCAGGTTGATGGTGTAAAAGAGCGGAAGGCGGCGGATGTAGAAGGAGTACGTGATGTCCGGGTAGATCTCCTCGCAGCAGTTATACTTGATGTCGTGTTTGTATCCGGGGGCGTCGATGATTTCCCATTCTCCGCTTTCCCAGAAATCCTTGAGGTTCACCTGAGTTGTAGAAAATTTGCATTAAAACAGAAGGTCGTTTCGGATTGGATGGGACTGTGGTACCTTTGAACCGATGAGAACCAAGTCGATCTTGGCCTTGTCGTAGGTCCACGAACCAAATTTCATGGAGCAGTTCTGATAGTCAAAAGGGAAGTAGGTGATGTCCATCGGGCAAGAGGATTTAAAGATAGCCGGAGGAACCCAAGTGATGGTGCCGTCAAACTTCAGCAGAGCTTTGGTTTTGTCCTCCACCAGAAAATCCCCTACGGCGCTGTGAGAAGAACGCAAATGGGAGAAATGGTATTTTGTGAAGAGGTCTTCACAATATTTAACTGGAAAGGTCAGGCTAAATAACAAAACCAGGACTATTGTTTATTAAATTGCTTTATGAAGCAAATGCGTCTCCAGCAGACAGAACAAACATGCAATAACATTTTATGATGTGACGGAATTGTGATGAGACCTGCTCTGTAAAATGGGAAAATAAAATATCTCTCACTTCATCTTGTAGATATTTAAGACTCAAGATTAACGGACTCAAACTTACTTGTTATATAAAACAATGTCCGGCCTCCAAATCTTGTTGGACGGAACCCGAATAAACTCAATTCCTTCATACTCAACAGGTATCCATCTTAGTTTATAATCATTCCAGACCTGGAAAAGGGGAAAAAGATGAATATATTATTTAGTGACAGAAATTCAACAATCCATTCAACTCAGTGCGGCAAAAACACGACTCACATGTCTCAACCACAGATTGGTCTCCATGATTTGATTGACCTCATCCTATGGAAACATGTCAAACAAATATTTCCTACTGTTTTTCACAAAAAACGTTGTCTACGATTTGTCTTACCACTTTGACAAGTTGGGATATGGACACTTCGAACTCCACCGTGACCGGATCCGACACATTTTCCACCGGTCGGATGAACTGGTTATACCTTCGGAATAACCGCCTAAATAAACGGTCCTCTCCTTTGAATGAGAAACTGCCTGATGAACAAAAAAAGTGGAAAGTATTTGAATACAATCATCATATAGTTTCTCAGTTTTTTTCCTCTGAATGACCAAATGTGCTATCCCTTTAAAAAAATACATCCAAAATGCTCATTATTGAATAAATGACAACTCATATGATAGCGACATTGCATGAGCGATCTAAAAAATATCCCAAAACATTGATACCCTTCTTTCTTATGCGACTTTCATACAATAGTTTGACTTTGAATTCAAATGTAGGGTTCGCTAATTCAACAAAATCAAAAGTCGCCACTCCAGTAAGGAAATCCAACACAAGATTACTTATGCAGCATCATTTTTCCAATTCATTGCCATGGGAAATGATAAAATGAGATTTGTCAGTATTTATTAAACACAAGAAGTACTGAGACAATGTCTACTTATTTGTGGAGTGTCCGTGCAGTACGTGCATTGCAATGCAGGCCTGAGGTCACTTTGTGGAAAAGTGCCAGGAGTCACACGGCACCCTGGGATGGCATACAGACCCCCCTCACGCCTGTCCGAGCAGAAAATGTTGCCTCACTTGGGACACCGAACACTCACACTACCAGCACACTGCCTCTCCATCCTAAAAAAAAAGCTCCAAAGCCTCACCATGGACAAACAAATAGACTCAGTGTTGTTAGCATTTGTGTGCGCGTTCCAATTACCGTCATCTGACTGGCAGTGGATAAAAAAAATGGTAATTAGAAAGACTAATTCCCCCCTGACGGCCTTGGCACTTGTCCGTAAGAAAAAAAATTGGATTTGGGCGTGTCTTTGAACATTTTTGTCTGTTCAGCCGGTAGCAAATTTGTGAGGTCAGCGATGGGTTCTTCCACACAAAAGTCAACCGAGCATGTCTTCATTGAGGTCTCTTGATGAAAAAAAAAGTAGAAGAAAACGACTTTGCGTCAGCTCAGCTTTAAACGTTTGCTAATCCATCGAAGACAAAGACACGAGAGGAGAATGACAGATCAGGTGGCGGACTGTAAGCGAAAGGTCGACACCCCCGCCGAGGCTTTAAAAGTAGGCTATGGTACATTAACCTGTACTTCCTGGGATGCGCTAACCATTATAGATGGAGGGTTGAATTTGCTTCATTGAAAGGCCAGGTGAAGTATAACCCTATGTCCGTGCAAAAAAAAGCCGCAAGAAGTTCCTTTTCCTTGATGGTCAATAAATAAAATATGCGGCTTTTAGAAGGATATTTTCCTGCAGTGTCTCAAAACAGCATGCTTTTAACCTGTGCATTTATTTCATGATTTTATTTTTATATCTTGTGATCTGTCGATGATGTCGTGACTCATAATTAACGGTTCTGGACTTGGTATGCAGCAATTGTGATTAAAGCTAAGTTAACTTAGAATAGGTTAGTATTGTTTGGATTTTAGAGGAGTTTTGTTGACTTTAAAGTCTTCTTTATTGCCAGCTATGTTGACATTCTACATGAAAAGGCAGGATTGTTGTCTTGGCTTGTTTTTCATCCTATGCTGACCTGTCCAGGGAAATAACGCTGCGATTTATTTGAAAGGTTGCTTTACTGACACCTCAATCTCAAGTGTACCCAGAAAGATTAAAGTGTAAAATGAGGCAAGCTGAGAAAACAAGTATTCTCATTCAACATTGGACAAGAATGTCACCGCTCGTAGGAGTCAAGATCGATGCTGGGATTGTGATTCAAACAATGATTAGATGCAATTATTTTTTCATTGTATTGGTTATCATTTTAATTAATGTTGGTTATTTGTGTAATTTAGTGCCATTTACTCAGTTAATTCCAGGCTCCAATGTACTGTGTAGTGTTTGTATGTTCTGCCCGTGTCTGCGTGGGTTTTCTTTGGGGTTCTACGGTTTCCTTCACGTAAGGTAAACATCGCAATTTTCTCCTCGTGTTTTCCTCATAAGTGTAATAAATTTAACTATAATTGGTGAAGACTGATGGGAAAATATTGACCAGTTTATCATTTTCTATTGCCGAGCTGTCATTTCAGTGTAAATACACCCCAGCGTTTGTTTAATTTAAACTGGATTGGTCTATTTCTGCATTATGAGAAGTTTCCATAAAATGAAAAGGCTTTCCATAAGTTTCTTCGGGTCACTACAGCGTAATGAAATGGCCCCCCTCTTGAGACCCTGGCGCAATCACAGTGCCAGGTAGCTACTTTTTAAACACTCGGTGAACTCCCACAACCTTGTCTAAGCCTCTAATTGGGCGAGGGGAAAGCAGGGCAATTATAATCAGTCAATTAATTGGACCTTGCGTTCACTCTGAGAAAGTAAATTGAGCAGGTTATTTTTTTTTGTTCTACAGTTTATATTCTCGTTCTTCCCCTTGCCACAAAGTGTCTAAGTTAGGATAAACAAAGTTAATTAGAAACTTTGACCCCCAATGATTCTGTATTGAGCCTTAAGAGCATTTCATCAAGAAGAGAAGTGTATTATTCAAAGGCTTTCAGAGGGACAGATTTAGTTGGTGCAACTTCAGGAGTGCTTTCATAAAAGCACACGTGACGGCAACATCGTCTCTGGTGAAACATTCATGATTTTAGATGTTCTGAGAAGAAATCAGAACCGTTCAACGGGATGCAATGTGACTCACTTCCGGATAAACTCAAAAACAATTCAAATGGGAGGAGCTCCTATAATATTCAATGAGATTAGAACTTATTAAAACTAATTTCTTTAGTTGCAGTAGCTAGACAGACACAGAAGGCAATGTAGACCTAGCTAAAAATGGGGGCTATCCCAATGTAAACTAATATATTCTGGGCTCTAATTTAATTCCCAATTGGATTGTTCTCATTGCTTGAAGTCATTTTTTTTTAAATGATCCATCGTGGAAAATGTAAATTTCAAAAAAACTATTTTATAAATCAATTCCACACTGAAACAATTTTATGAGTGATATACTTTACCTGCAAAAATGTACAAATCTATCATATAAACCTTTGAAATGGTTTCCTGCTCACTTTACCGGCGCTTGGGATAATCACGGACATTTTGCTCCTCAAAATAAACTCGACAGTAAAGAGACGCGAAGTCAGGCGACCATACGACGTGGTCTTTGTTCTCCGGATGATGAAAAGGTACACGTTGGGCCTCCAATAGCCACCATGATTGAGATTTAGCTTGTGTGCGCTTCCATATCTACTGGCTCCAGGAACCCAGAGAGAATATTTCTCTTTGATCAGGCATGTGCTTAACGGGATGAAACTGGACGCTCTAAAGAAACTAATTACCCTCCAATAATACACGGTTGGCAATCTGTGTCACATGTGTCCGGGGGTGTGTGTGTGTGTGTGTGTGGACAAGTGGAAAAGCGTGAGATTGTCGGTAATAAAGAGCTTTCGAGGCTCCATTTCTTGCTTTTGACGTGTTGGACGATGTTCACCAAAGTGCTTAGAACTTCCCATAATGGTTATTGCTTATGTATTGTCAGTATTAAAGTGTATTATTATTATTGATTGATTATTTATCTGTTTCTATGTTTGTTGTTGTTATTTGGGCACTTTCCTACGTGTTTATGTCTACTTTTTATTTGACTACTTAATTATTGGTTATTTATTAGTTTGTTTCATTGTTGTTGTTATTTGTGCACTTTTTGGTAAAGCTTTATATCTCTTTATATAATAAGATCATTCAATTCAATCCTAGTGTGTGTCTGTTTGCATTTTTTTAGATACACTTTCACAACTTTACCTCAAACGTTTTGTTTTTTGTTTTTAACGTAAGCAAGAGCACCATTTTGGATATACCAAAAATAAAAATCAAGTAATATTGATGCAAATGAATACCTTTTTGCAAATAAAACACAATATAATCACTATAAATTATGGAAAAAAATGCCATTTCTGGCATAATGATCATATTTTAGAACTAAATGCGCTACGAGGGCACACGAGTGGTGCGAATTAATGCGATAAGGAAGGTCAAATCAGGTAAGAGGGCCACATATGTTACAGAAAAAGACAGACGGGCATTTTTTTTTGTATTCCATCTTCAGTGAACACTGAGAAATGTGTTGGATGAGGTGTGTGGCTCAAGAGCCAAGAAGCCTTCCAGGTAAAACTAGCAACTAGAGCAAGGGGGGTAGTTGGAGGCCTGGGGGGGGGGGGGGGGTACGTTAACGGAGCATGGCAACATTTTAATGATGAACAAAGACAATTATGGCTGAGCGAGGGTCAAAATGTCAAAGGTCACGAAGCGTGTCATTTCTTACCATTTGCAATGAGGGAAAAAAAGCAATTATATGTACATTTTTGCAATCGTTTAATATTGTGGTGACCTTTAGGCCCGTTTTGCATTTGCATGACATGCAGTTGGATATTAAATGGGAATTGCTCATTAATTATAGTTGTTATAATCTACAAGGTGAAATTTCAACGGTCCTCTAACGTCCAATAGAAATCGTTCTA
Organism: Stigmatopora nigra; assembly: GCF_051989575.1. NCBI lineage: Eukaryota > Metazoa > Chordata > Actinopteri > Syngnathiformes > Syngnathidae > Stigmatopora > Stigmatopora nigra. Next base: position 5,004,890 of record NC_135521.1, read on the forward strand.
AATGTCTACAATGATGGAAACGGATGAACTGTCATTATGCAAAAATGAATGGGTTTACAAATGACATAATAATAGTTTATACTTTTTCCTTACTTCATTTTTACTGTATAAATATCAGTTTATGTCTACTTATTCACGTGTGCACTGTATAGTGGAGCTTTAAATGTCATTGTGTTTTTATAATGACAAGGATTTTAATTCATTTTGGCACATGAGCTATTTAAAAATAAACATTTTTACTCATTTATGTCCGCTTCAATCAAAGCCTGTACCATAAACTTATTTTCAACACAAGCCTTTTGAATTGTTTGTGTTGGTAGCTCAACCAAACGTTCTTTGCAATCGTCTTGGTCGACAAAATTGCATTGGATTCCGACATTGCAAACTATCCAGAATGAAAGCTTACCTTTGGAACATAATCTACATTATCTACGTTATCTACCATCAGCATTTGCAGTATGCGAACCGAGTCATTATCTAACGTCTTGGGACAAAAACGTGTTGCATTTTCAGCAGCAGCTAATGTAGTAATGACTGCAAATTTTCTGGCCAAAATGGCGTAGGTGATTACATACAAAATTAACGAATCACCAGTGACTTTTGAGCGTGACCTGACTGTCAGTGCATACCAAGCTGCAACCAAGAATGTCCTGTTTATGAATTTTTGTCAGCGTCGCAAATGTCCACAGCAAAAAATAAATATTTTGTTGCCTAAGGCTAACTGCAGAAACTAGGAGAAGCCCAATCATTTTAATGTGAAAAGTTTGTGATCAACCCTTGTCTGTCTATTTGAACCCCGTGTTTTTGTTAGTCATTGTCGGATCATCTGCCTTGTTTACTTCATGCCATGTTACCACGCCATCTTCAATGTATCTCGTTCCCCCAAAAATATATCATTAGGAACTACAAATGAGTCAAAAGCAATGATTCCGATTCAAAATATGCGACTATCAGTCACAATTTAAGATCTTTTGATTTGAACAGTCAGCAAACAATAAAAATTAGGGATAAAAGGTCAAGCCGATGCTCACGTTTGTGGCATTTTGGCCGGAAATCCCGCTAAGTCGCTTCATCAGGCAATTTGCCGTAGGCGCTAAAACACATTACGCAATGCCGCTGATTTTAATCACTAAATCCCAAACCTTGAGACACAGTCTCATCTTCTAAATGTGCTGATGCACGCCGCCAAGCGAGCCCACGGGCAAACTCTTTATTTTGCACGTCATAACTTCAAATATAAGCACTTTGTGTGCTGAGCCCCAAGAGTCAGATTATTCTATAGAAATGGCTGGATGTCACTGACTGCAACTTCAGCGTTTCATCTCTTGTGGGGACAAATTACCCGGCAAGAGACAATAGCCTCTCAGACCCCAACTGTGCAGTCCGGCCCTGCGTGGCTTTTTTTCAGGATATCTATAGTCCAGTTTTAGAATCACCCGACCAACCGGCAGAAACCAAAAGGACAGTGTTGTGTCCGCAACGATTCCATCGTCCTCGGTCAGAATACCTTAAGTAGTCATTGTTTTCATTCAATTATTTTCTGAACCGCTTACCCTCACAAGGCTTGCGGGATATGCTGGAGCCGATCCTAGCTAAATATGGGTGCCAGGTGGGTTAAAAAACCTTAATCGGTGGCCATCCAATCGCAGGGCACAAGGAGACAAAGGACAACCAATCATAGATAGGGGAAATTTACAGTGTTCAACCAGCCTATCGTACATGTTTTTGGGATGTGAGAGGAAAACGGAATACCCAGAAAAAACCCACGCAAGCCGGGTGGGAATGTGCAAACTCCACACAGTGAGCAACCAATCGAATTTAGGGGCAATTTAGAGTGTTCAATCGGGCTACCCTGAATGTTTTCGGGATGTGGAAGGAAAGCGGATTACCCATAAAAAACCCACGCAAGCCCAGAGACAACCTGCAATCTTCACTCAGTGAACAACCAATCATAGCTGGGGGCAATTTAGAGTGTTCAACAAGCCTGTGGTGCATGTTTTGCATTGAAAAAATCCACTAAAATCTTGGACATTTTTCTAAGTCCCTTCAGATTTAGAAAAAATCCGCTCAAATCTTGAAAAAAATTCTAAAACCCTTCACATGTAAGCCTGATGAAAACAATACAAAGTCCACACAGTGAGCACCAACCTGAGATCAAACCCATGGCCCCAGAACTGTGAGGCCGACGCACTAACCACTCATCCACCGGGGCGCCTTAGTCATATTTTGTTCCCTGAAATTTTTCCATTTGGACTGTGTGTGTATGTGTGTGTATATGTGTGTGTATGTGTGTGTGTGTGTGTGTTTGTGTGTGTATGTGTGTGTGTGTGTGTGTGTGTGTGTGTTTGTGTGTGTTTGTGTGTCAAAGCGAGATGTCAATCCATGTGTGTGTGTCAAGTTTAAAGGCAGTGTGTGATTCAACGCCCCGCACAAGATGACGAGTACGCGACAATAGCGTGCACTTACGTAGCACTCACCCCGAGGGGGGGGGGGGGGGGGGCGTGTACGTGGATAGGTTTATTTTTGCACTTAGAGCTTTGAACGAGGAAGGTTTAAAAATATTTGCACATAACAAAACATTGGCACCAACTAAAGTACGTCTTATCGCTCTGTAACACTTCTTTCCTGGGAACGCAGTTTGGATATTAAGGGAAGTATTTAAGATGAGCTGAAATTTCCTACTGATGTCACATGCTGCAAAGTTTGGGTAACAGGCTGAAAAAGTCAAGTTTTTATTTAAATATTATTAATAATGAAGAAGAATTATTATGGAGATTAGAATGTGGAAAAATACACTTTTTTTCTGAGTTACACACTGGAGAAAAGCATCTCCCTGGAAACAAGGTTCAATTTAGTTTGTAAATTAGATATGCTTTGTAAAATTAAAATTGAAATACCAACAATACATATGAGAGTAATTTAAGGAATACATGACAACACCACTGCAGCTTTAGTACAATAAAACCACTCCAAAAACTGGCACAAACACCAAAATTAGTCAAGTATTATGATAAGATTTGAAATGGCGGTACATTTTTAATGAATCCAAGAGTTATCAATTCCAAGTTGGCTCCCTCCAAGCACGGACTAAACGTCCAATCATATTTCTCTGTTCTCTCAAAACCCCTCGGGGGCATAATTATACGTAACATGATAGAATATTCTCAGATGTCACAATTCACATGCACTCTAGTTAACAAGTAATTTCCATATAATAAACACATTTCTTTTAGCTTAGAAATTGCAACGAAACAGCACAAACTTTAAAAAAATACCAAGTTTAGAGACAATTAGAAGACAAGAGACCGTTTTTTTCTGTGCTTAATCATGTCCTCGTATGTAAGAAAAGCACATCCTTGCAAATTAAATTTGTCAGTATATAAACATGTTTTGTACAAAGTATAACATGCCAAGTAGCTCCAGGGCGTGACAACGTGGATATTTTTATACATCAATGTGCTTTTCCTGGCCACCATATTAGATTAATAATAAGCTCGTGGAAAATCTGTCCAAAAATAATCAACAATTTAAAAAAAAACTATCATCACTCCACTTTTTATGCATTTATTTTTCAGTCATGAGTCCAAACTCTATTAAAACCTATTTTCCGCTCCCATTAATAACTGCCCAGCAAAGTTTTTACTAGAAAATGTTCATCAATTTCATAAACCAAGAAGAAACAATCCCTAAAAGTCACCTCTCAATTGCCACTTTTTTTTTGTTGCGCGTGCTAGGGGTGCCGGCGCGCTTACCTCGGGCTGCGAGGAGGACCAGCAGCAGGAGGACGACGCCTGTTTCCACAGGATGAATCATGAATGCATCGGGCAGTCGGGGATGTTCCTCGGGATTTGAGATGGCGAATGGATGGAGATGTCCCCTTCAAAATGTGCTCAATCAGCTTTGGAATTAGATGAACATTATTCTTGGAGGCTTGGAGTCGCGGTGCGCTTCGCCGGACAACTTGGTCGCCGAACCTCCCTGCCAACCCATCCTCCATCCCTCCCTCCCCCCTCCCTCCCTTCCATCCTCTCTCACTCCTTGAGGTCTCTCTCTCTTTCTCTCTATCTCTCTCTCTCTCTCTCTCTCTCTCTCTCTCTCTCTCTCTCTCTCTCTCTCTCTCTCTCTCTCTCTCTCTCTCTCTCTCTCTCTCTCTCTCTCTCTCTCTCTCTCTCTCTCTCTCTCTCTCTCTCTCTCTTTCTCACTCTCAAATGATGCTCCTAATTCCCCACAAATGTTGTGAAAGGCTGAAAAAACATTTTATTTTTTCAAAAAACAATACAGATTGCACTTAAATTTCAGATTAAAGTCCAAATGGAAATGTTTTATTTTGACATTCTCAAATGATGCTCCCAATTCCCCACAAATGTTGTGAAAGGCTGAAAAAACATTTTATTTTTTCAAAAAACAATACAGATTGCACTTAAATTTCAGATTAAAGTCCAAATGGAAATGTTTTATTTTGACATTCTCAAATGATGCTCCCAATTCCCCACAAATGTTGTGAAAGGCTGAAAAACATTTTATTTTTTTCAAAAAACTATACAGATTGCACTTAAATTTCAGATTAAAGTCCAAATGGGAATGTTTTATTTTGACATTCTCAAATGATGCTCCCAATTCCCCCCCCCCCCCCCAAATGTTGTGAAAGGCTGAAAAACATTTTATTTTTTCAACAAACAATACAGATGACACTTAAATTTCAGATTAAAGTCCAAATGGGAATGTTTTATTTTGACATTCCTGTGACCTTTTTTTGTTTAATCCAAGCAATGCAATACAAATCTACATGAGTGATAGACTTTAATCAACTCTTTACATGGCAAATAATTAGTATGGGTAATTATTATCAATTGACATGGTTAAATTATTATTGTATTTTTAAATATTACAGCATGCTTTATAATATGTTTATTTGTTTATATCCAGATAGACATGCCTATATTGATAAAAGGGATCAAATAAAATATCAAATAAAAATGAATCAAAACATGTCATGTCTTGTTGAGGTTTTGGGTGGAGGTGTGTGTGTGTGTGCTTTTCAACTCTTGTGTCCCTCCAGGCTTCCCTTCCTCTTGTAGCCAGCTGCTCCTGATTTGGTAATCAGTGGATCGTTTGCTTTGTTTGCCAAGTTACCACGCCATGTCTCCTGTCAGGTTTGTTTTTGTGATTTGATATCTAAGAATTGTTATTATCCAAAGATTCCTGCCTTTAGTTTTGCCTACCATTGACAGTGATAGAATTTATTTAAACTAAGCTGAAAATGGCCAATGTAATAGGTCACACTACAACCTATGAATATTACATTACATTTTTTGCACCAAAAAAAAATCAATGCCCACATTGTACATGTACATCCTGCAGCAATGCAAAAAAAAAATGCAATATTCTAGTAAACTCATTTTAATTTTGTGTTATAAATATAGATCATTTAATGTGACCCTATTTAGGTCAACACAGAGTAAGATTTATGTTGATTATGTTTTCTGTCCTTCAACTTTTGTGTTTTGACTCAATTGGTGTATTTTAGGGAAGTGCACTATTAGAAAGAGTACTGCAGCACATACCAACAGCTAAACTATAAATGACCCATTTAGGTACTTAATTGATTTTATGCAAACAGCATGGGCTTGGCCAGCTTAAAGCATTATCCGCTCGGTAATATTAGAGCTGTGCGGGCTGGAATTGTCCATCCCAATCAAATAATGGGAAGCAATAATTGCAGAGGGGCTTGACGGAGGCCAGCGTTAAATTCCTCTTGACTGGACTATTGTGTCTCTTTACTGAATAAATTGAGAGATGATTTGTTAATGGCTGACATACTGTTGCTTTCATTTAGAACTTGCCACTTTAACAAAAAAATATGGAGTAGAAAAGTTGATAATGATGACGATGTATAAGATTTTTTTCTTTCAAAAGGTTCATGACATGACCCTTAAAATGTGTTTTGAGAGTTAGAACTATAGTAATTGGCTTCAAGGTGAAATTTGTTGTCATTTCTGGACAAAAAAATGAAGTATTTTCACATTTTCTACCATGGTGTCACTGCTTAGCTCATTTTAAAGAGGAAGGGAGTGTTGGAACAGTTGTAAAAGATGATCTAAATATCATTATATCAGTAACGTTGCATTTAATGTCATTTGTGAGCTTCAGTCAAATTGCATAAAATCCCTTTTCCTGGCATCCAAAATTGTAATTAGTTTTGCTGGTGATGACGAAACATCTTATCTTGTGTTTTCACCACCAAAACATTGCAATATTTTTGTCATTCCAAGCATGAATCATATGAATCATCCACATTGGATTGGATTTGATAATACAATAAATATGCAGCTAAATAATATTCTGTCATTCTCATATTCCTTGCTATATATAGGCCACACAAAAATATCCTAAAGTTGCAACCATTACATCAGTACAACCTGTTAAACAAATGCAGTATATCAGTACGACGACTCGTCCATGCGGGAGAAGACTTGAAGAAAAACAGGACGTGACAAGATGATTTTTTTTTGGGTGACGTTCAGCGGCACTGAAGGCTCTGAATAAGCCTAAAGGTGAAAGTCGCACGCACCACCGTGTACTGTCCACTAACAATGTAACAATACGCGCACGTCCTTTTGCCTATGTGTACTTTTATTAAGTTTGACATGGATTTTGCTGCACCGTCACGTCACACAAATGTTAGTGTCAAACTAGTCGCGTGTGACAAGTGGATGAGTGCTTCTGATGGCGTGTACGTTGCCGCTTGGCCGCAAGAAGGAGACTCGCACGTTTGCAGCTGGCAGGTCGTCGAGGAGAGATGCCGGTCGAGGTCGGTTGTTAGGCTTCGGGGACGGCCGTGGCGGTTAGAGGCTTGGCTGAAAGACGTGAAGAAGCTAAAAGCGGGAAGGTAGTGTGAGATTGGATGCTGACGTGGAAATAGGGGAGCCTTTTAAAGCATTTTGCGTGTCATCTTTAGCTTGAAGCTGTCTTCTGCCATTTAATCCATGTCCATGTGATGTGATGGAAAGTGTTACATGAGTGACAAAAGAGTCAAAAATCACAAAATGGGAAGATGAGATTGCTGAGATTAGGTACAAAATGAACTAGTATAATGTTAATGGCTATATTAAGGGTTAAATGGATTCATTTTTGTGGTCTTGTTTGTTTGTTGTTGTTTTTTTTTTAAACATGACTTTGTTATGGTAGGGAATCTAAAAAAAAAAAGGGCGCTTGCAGACATTTTTAGTAGGTGTAAACACATTCAAATGTTGAAATAGGACGAGTTGTTACCGAAACAGTCTTGATGAAGAGCAACAGGTAAGGAAGGGAACAGCTCAGGGGACGTAAAAAGGACCTTGAGGCCCAGACGGAGGCGGCCACAGGAAGCAGAAAAGGCCAACTAGTTACATCAATGAGCATCAGACAGGACTGTCTAGGTCCATTTCTTTCAACATGACACTTTCTGTGCCTCCATTTCATTTTCATGCAGACCTTCCCTGGGATTCTCCCCTTCAAGCACCTGCCTGTTTTCTTGCAGCATGTATTTGTCTTAATAGGAAAGATGATGTAAGACACTCCCTCTAAACTTTCTCCAGCTTCTAAATTCTAATACACAGCTTAGGTTTTCTTCACCACTTTCTCTAGACACACACACACACAAATAAAACACAAAATCTTCCTTTCCCCCCCCCCTTCTCTTGTCAGTCTTACTGTGACCTTTGACCTCGTGCAGCCTTCGGGGAATCCGCCTTTCCTCGGTCTCCTCAAACATTTTTTTTCTATTTGGTCTTCTGTCACAGTCCAGTGGCAGAAGACTATTGCCTCATTTATTGTGAGCATCCAACGGTGACTAAGTGCCGTCAGCACGGCCATTCGGCGGCCATTCGGCGGCCTCCTGCAGCCACTAGTGGCGGATACTTACTCCTGCTTGAATGGCGCTGGCCTTGCTTTACAATCTTAATTAAAGTAAATCCTGGGCACTAGCACAAGCCTTTGGGGCGAAAACCTTCAGTCCTGCTTCTTAATTGGAATTCGGTATGTTTTAACAGCATTGATTTTGCCACTGAGGAACAAATTATAAGGATTTTTTTTATTTTTAGTAGACATTGAACAACATTTAGTGTTTGGTATGTTATTTTTTTAGCATGATATATTTGCCATTTGATTTATAAAAAGAAATATTGTAGTCGTGCGCTTAAAAATAAAGAAGAATTAGTATTAATATAGTCATTCCAAATTTGATTAGTCATTATGTCTATTTTTTTCCTTTTTCTGGCAAGCTTTTTCCCCCACATATTAAAAAAATATGTATTTTGTTGAACTTTGTTAAAATAGTGTTGTTACTGGCTTTTACTAATTTCCTCTCTAAATGAAAAAAAAAACGTTTTAAATTGCAGGAAAAAATATTTTCAACTGTTATCACTCGTTTATTTGGATTTATTGTTTTTGTTCTAGTTTTTTGTATTCATTACAACAAAAATGCTGCCTCCCTTTAAAACCACACAATGTAACATGTCTAATTTCTTCAATTAATCCAAAAACAAATGTGGTTGAAAAATACCTATTATGTACAAAGATTCACTATTTCATTTCCGCCTTTGATATTTCACTTTAAGAACAGGAGTTTAAAAAATACTTCTAAACAGACCAGCATCCACTATCTGCATGTTTTATGTTTTAAAAGCCAATGTATATTTCGTACTGTCCCTCTCAAATCACCGAGAGAGTTGCAGTGTCTCAAATGACCACAAGAAGGCGAAAACAAGCACTGTATACTCCTTTCCTGGGGGTAAACAACTTGAGGGGAAATTTATGGCTGAAAAGGCTACATCTGAGGCCATTGTGGACCTGCACAAGGAATGCACCACTATTGCAGCCCCCCATGAGTCTGCAGGATGGATGAGACCCTGACGCCATTGCACGCCCAGCCACAGATTCACTAACGCAGTTATGTAGTGCATAAATATCGACCCGGGGGCGCCGCAATGGCAGGTATAAATCGTAATGGTCCTGTGGAAGATAATAGGCGAGATGCACTATAGCAAACACATTAAATTGCTGACACTCACCAGGATGCACCACAGTGTGTGTGTGTGTGTGTGTGTGTTTTACAGACGCATGAGTGTGTGCGGGTTTATCCCTCGTCATATAAACAGCATGGTGACACTCATCAGAGAGCATTATGGACTTGGGAATGCACCTTGGTGAATGCATTGTATGAAACTGTAAATTGAAACTGAAATTGTAAAAAAAAACGTACAAATGTAAAGCTGCACATATTTACCCACATAGGGCGCACTTAAAATGCACTAAATTTAAGATTCTGTAGATGTCGCTCCACAGTTTTGACGGTCTGGGTACATTGCTTGCTGACACACTATATTTATATAGAGATGGGGGTGTGTGCGCATATGTTGCTCAAAGCATGACAATATTGGCATTCGACGATGATGTTTTCATCCACAAACAGTGTCTGAGACGATCCGAAATGAGTAAAACAAGATTGGTTTTGCAAAAAACTGACTTTTGTTTGTTTATGCGGCGTGCACAATTTGAAATTATTTAAAAAAACGTATAAAATAAGGACAAAACTTATGTAAGTTGCCAGGTATGATGTACTGTCAGAACTGTAGCCCTGGATTTGTCACCCTGCCCTTTCTTGACCCTAAAAAAAAAATCAATGTCATCTCGTCAACATTTATTCTGGTAATAACAACCCGAGTTGAAGCAAGACATGACATTGAATGCATTTCTTTTCCTTTTGAATGAAGATCCCGTTGGAATTTTCCTTCCGAATCTTCACTCTCTTGTTCTCTTAATTAAAATTGACGAAGCCGTCAAGCTGGTTATTTACGAATCGTGATGAGGAAAGGCGCTAGTCCGACTATGAGCGAGATGTAATTGCTGAATCGGAGTCCAATTCCACGGCTGTCACTACATCGGTGGGATTATGTCCCTTTTTGACACACGTCGGGGTGTGTGTTTGCATGCATTGTGCATTGACATTAGTGATGTTGTGAAGCCGTCGGTGTTGTGGATTAGTGCGAGCGCCAGCAAGTGTGCAAACACGATCCGATCGGTGGCAGCGTGACGCCAACGGATTTACTTTATGCCTCCGGCTTCCATTTTAGACCAGGCGACACACTTTTTGGAATTGTCTTCCATCAGATAAAAAGGCCAAAAGAACAGGAGATTTTTTTTTTTTTAGATTTATAACCCTTCTGAATGTGTGTGCCATCCTTTTTTCTTTCTTGTAATTTAAAAGAAGGTGCTTTAATTGAGCCATTGAATTGCTCACGGCAACTTTGGGGTTGTAAAATGTAGATTAAGGGATATGCTCCTCTCCTGTGTTCAAGTTAAGAGGTCAGTAGCAGCATTTTTGAAACAACTGATAACCCTAGTGAAGACAAAAAAGTGGATAAACTGATGATAACATTGCTACAGGGCAGTCTGAGAGAGAATTTATGAAAAGTTTGTCCAAGTAAGCAGAATAGAATGTTCACAATGCTGAGTCAAGCTGTCCGGAAGTGAATCCACAAATTAATGTTTCATTAGATCAGAGTTGCTTTCACTTCTGATTTATTGATCCAGTTAAAGGACATCAACTCCTGTTTCATTAAATCCATCCACAATATCCACGAATGGCGAAAAATGGAGGACACTCATGTTGGCCTCAGTAATTAATGACAGTCACTATACATGAGGGACTTTGTATATATGCAAGTTATAGACAGAAAAAGCAAGAGAGAGGCAAGGCTGTTTGGATTTGAACTTTTTCTCAATATAAATTCATTGACAATATTTTGGCTGTTATTTTTTGGGTGATCGTTCAAATAATATTATTACCCAAGAGGCGAAAATCTTTGATGAGACGCAGGGAAATGTGTGCTACTGGGAAAGGACACAGGGAGGAGATCTTTTTCAGTGTATCCACGTCGTCGTTCGTTTCCTTTTGGCACGGCGTGTTTGCTTAGTAAAGACTGTTTTTTGTTGTTGTTGTCTATGGGCTCTGGGGAAAGAAAATAAGGTGTGTTTTTGCCTGATACAAGCGGCGCCAGGGGAGTCAAACCAGGACAAAGGACATCAGGAGTTACAAATTGTGAGCTTTGAGAACATTTACATGTCATTAGCATGCCATCTGGCTGTCTTATATGATCTCCGATGCACACGTGGAAGTCAATTGGATGGAATTGCATTTGTCTTCTCATTTACATTTGCTGGAAGCCTTTCCTTATGGCTTCAATAACATAACAAAATATAATCAGGCGTATTGCCACTATTCTGGAATTGAGCCGTCACTTCATAGTGTTTATCTCGATAATAACCATTTTTTTAGGGGATACATTTTTATATAGCATGAACTTTTTAAATTAATTATTTTAGGATGATTTTCTAGGCATCAATCTGTTTTTTTTTAAATTTATTTTATTTTTTTTTTCTCAGCGTGAGTATGACTGCGCACTGGTGCACAAAACAAAGTCCATAAATAGCTTGAATGAGTCTGGTGCAGAAGAACTTGATTTGAACTCTTTAGGTTGAAATAGAATGCAACTTTGATAAGATTGGCATCAAAAGGTCATAGAAAAAAAATCCATTTGGACCCAGAAAGCCCCCCGGCCCATCCAGTGACCCACGTTTCACTATTTCTACCTTTGATGAAATGACAGGCACAAAACCAGCTTTTTTTTTTCCTCATCAAAATCCTATTTTCTCTTCTACCCCACTCAAAGTGGAAGATGAAAAGTGAGGTCAGGATGCCAACAAATACTGTAGGACAGGGGTCAAAGGTCACCTGAGAGGACATACAGGGAAAATGAGTGGCCTCGCACTTGGGGGGGAAAAACTGTTGATTTTTTTTTTCTGCTTTTTTTTGTAGCTCGCATTGGGAGCACATGTTCAGGTGTCAAGTTTTACATCTGCTCCATGTCGTCAACAATGGGGGTGTTGTAGCTTTGGAAGAGAGGCTGCATGAAGAGCCCCAGGGTTCCCACCACGCATACGCATACAAAGATCCACAGGAAGAGGCGGTCGATCACCATCGCAACGTACTTCCAATCTTCTATGATCTGTAAGAATATGGAGGTATGTTAGAAAACACAATAAATGGTGACAAAGTGTCTCGCTTTAGCTCAGGAAAGTTTATATTTTCAACATTTTTCACCTAGTTTGTCATGTTTTCGGGGTTGGGTTTTTTTCCTTGGGTGTCCTGTCCGTGTGATTGGTCGTGAGTGTCACCTGACTTTTCTGGCCTTTCCTTTGTGTGGGCCAGGTGATGGTTATTGTCGTTAAACCTTGTGTTTTCGTCCTCCTCAGTTAAGTTTGCATGTTTGTTTATTTCTCCTTATTTTATGTTGGTAGAGATATTTGGTAGTAATTGTTTTGTCCAATAAAAAATAAGTTTGTATAGCAGCATTTCCCTTCTGCTGAATTATAACAGAGTTGAAAATATGACAGTTCAAAAGGAATTTGAGTTTCTTGAAGACCAGAACTCTTGTCAGTAAGTATAACACCAAAAAGAAAGGTAAGATTTCACCCTAATTACTTTGCATATAAAAAAATGACAACAGCATGATGATGATTCTTATATAATAATAATAATATTTGTAGACTTGATGTAACATGTTTTTTTAAGAGGAATGCAACACATCAAACCAGCCAAAATTAAATGATTATTTTCTTAAACTAGAACTTCCTCATTACATCGGCTGATTTGCTTTAATTTGGTGTGCCGAATCCTGAAGTAGATTCCGTTTTGATTTACTCGAGTTTTTGAAATATAAAATCCTCACATTCTTAGAAATATTGCATGTATGTGCTTTTTTTATTTTAAAGAAACAGACATGACTGAAGTGCTTATTTTACACTGTTAAATATTTACAAACCATATTGTTTCGCGTGTATATGTATTAATAACATACCAGGATGTTTAGAAAAAAATGGACGCAATATAGAAAACAACTGAGATATTTTTAGATTCCGCCACCCCAAAAAAACATAATTTAATCAGCTTCTACTTTTCTCCTGTGGCTTATTGCCCATTGCGGCTCATTTACAGATTTTCACAGGCTCGTGACTGCACATTTTTGGGTGAAAATAACTCTGGATGCAATTTGGGTGGATGCGACTTATAGTCAGGTGTCAACTCATAGAGCGTACGGAGGCCTACCCCTTCGTCGTCATCTTCGCTCTTCATCTTATCGGCAATGTAGCGTACGCCATCCACAGCGTCCTCCACGTCGATGCTGCTTTTCAACGTGGTTCTCTTCCCGAACTCGCCTTCGTCGAAGGTCCAGCCGTGGCATTTGGCCGAGTCTTCGTTAACGTAGAAAGACGAGGACGACGACGAGTCGGCCCGTCCCAAAGAAGCCGCCCCGGCTTTCTTCTGTTGGTGCTTTTTCCGGAATCTCTCGCGTATGTTGGACCTGCCGGGTCTCCTCATGAAGAGGTAGGACGGGAGTCGGTACATGAAGACGCGTTTGACCCAAGGGGGCATGGTGTGCGTGCTGGGCGAGCGATGGTGAACGTTGAGGACGCACACGCTGGTCACGATGGAAAAGGTGACCAGCACCATGGTGAACATCAGGTACTTCCCGATCAAAGGCACTGCTAAAGACGTGGGCGGCACGATCTTGGAGATGAGCAGTAAGAAGACGGTGAGGGCCAGGAGGACGGAGATGCACAGGGTCATCTTCTCGCCGCAGTCGGACGGCAGGTAGAAGACCAAAATGGCCAGAGACGTGATGAGGATGCACGGGATGATGAGGTTGATAGTGTAGAACAGAGGTTTTCGCTTAATGATGAAGTCGTAGGTGATGTCCAGGTATCTGACGTCGTTCGGGTCCTCGTTTTTGCGTCCCGGCAACGAGACGATGTCCCACTCGCCGCTGGGTTTGAAATCGTCGCGGCTGGCAAAGTCGCTCAAGAGGATCAGGTCGATCTCGGTGTGGTCGTAAGTCCAGGAGCGGAATTTTAGGGTGCAGTTCTGCTGGTCGAAAGGAAAGTCGCGCACCTCGATCTTGCAGGCCGACTTGTAGATGGCGGGGGGGAGCCAGGCCACCTCGCCGTTGTTGGAGACCACCGCGTTGGAGTAGAAGGAGACTTCGTAGGTGCCGTCGGCGCTGGAGGGAAAAAAAATCAATCTAGATTTCAAATTGGGCAAGTTAATGAATCCGCTTTACATATCTGACATTGATGTTGGTTTCCAACTTTTGCATGTTGTCCCTGCGCCTGCGTGGGTTTGCTCCGGGTACACTGGTTTTCCAAAAACATACAGGCTAGCCTGTAGTGTTAGCATGAACGATTATTTGTCTCAGGGTGCCCTGCAATTGGCTGGCCCCCAATTCAGGGTTTTTGTCGTTGGCTCCAGTACCCCTGACCCTTGTCAAGCCAAGCGGTAGGAAAAAGTGAATGAATGAGAATATATCTCAAATCATTTACAATAATAAACTTCAATTTGTTGCTTTGGGAAGAAAAATCTGGAACTGAAAATTGTTTTTTGTTTTCAGTACCATTCCTGTCTATAACATAAGTTATTTTTTTAATCAATTTAACAGGCACAATATCGTAAATCGATGTCCTCATCCTTGGAGAAGCAGTAAAAACTGTTAGCAATGTACCTTTTGGATTTGATCGCAGCAAAGCTACCCGCTTTGCATTATAGATATATGAACTATTAATTATGAAGAAGGTCAGGAATCCAGCTTAACTTTATCTTGCAAACGCTAAGAGAGGAAAAAGACTGACTTTTGAAGTCAAAAATGAGTGCGTCTTTCCTCATTGCGTGACCTCCATCCACATCATCCCCCATCATTTGGATCCATTTTCCTTTTTGCGCCGTCCTTCACGTCGCCCGGCAATCTGTCATCGTTAAACTTTCACGGCCGGAGGGCCGGCGTAAAAAACGACGGGCCGCCACACGCACGAATCGTAGCTACGCAACTGGCTACGCCGCTTGAGTGATTTATCGTTATTTTGATCAACATTCTCGAGAAGCAGCTTGCCGGTGCTAAAGTTTGTCATTTTCCACTCCGGTAACCAGCTTAAAACATTCGGTATCGGCCCAACTACTCATTTCTTCCATCGGTGATTAAGTTGCTGTATTTTACGGACTATAAACTGCACCTCTAATCAGTGATTTTAAATTCATATAGAAACCGTGCCCAATTATAAGGCACAATTGTGCAATTTTTTTATTCATTCTTTACCAAATATTTATTCGTTCTTCCGTGCCGTTTATCTTAATGAAGGTCAGCAGGGTGCTGAAGCTTATTTGAGCTAAGCGCTAATTACAAATCTGATTGAAATAGGATCAATCTCTTGGGATAAGGTTATCATTTATTTGTATTTTGATAGAAATGAGGATAATGAAATTGGACAGTTTTTTTCTTGTATGTCTCGCCCAAGCAGTCTATCTCAGAGGACGTCCTACTTGTTATAGAGGACGATGTCTGGCAGCCAAATGTGTTGCGTCGGCAGGCGGATTTTCTTGATGCCCTCGTATTCATCGGGGTCCCACATTAATCTGTAGTCATTCCACACCTGGTGATCGTTTGGAAAAAAACATACTGAGAATACAAAAACAATTTATAAATGGAATTATTTGGAAAGTGACTTTTTAGAAAAAATATATCTGAATTTTCTGACCATTTGCAAAATGCTTTATGCTTGACTCAAACTACACGATTTCATAGGAAATTTTATTTCTGAATTTTTCCATTGGTCAAATTTTTGTGTGGCTTCTCTTATGATTGTAAAAAAATCCATCTTGTCGTCTGAGTCAGATTAGATTGGATTAGAATTACTATTTTTGACAGGGTTGAGTTAATATGCGGTTGGAAGCAAACCTGAGTGAGCCAACAGTTGGTGGTCATGATCTGTTCCCTCTCATTCTGCAACATAGACAAAATTCAAAATTAAAAAATCATAATTATGCTTAAAAGTCATTAAATCTCCACATTGGAGTAAGCCAATTTTCCTCACCACATTGATGAGCTGAGCAAGCGATACTTGGATGTAAATAGTGACTTGTTGACTATTGTTGACGGCTGGTCGGATCAGTTTGTTGTAGCGGTCCGCCGACAGGAGGTGACCCACCAGTCGCTCTTCCACCTCTGCACACAAGGTGGCTGCAAAATGAAATAAAAAAAAAATGTAAATCCTTTAAGTAGCCATTTAGCTTGAATATAAAAAAAGAAAAAACATTGAAAGTCTAATGCAAACTATAGCAGATAATAATCCGCTTAATACTCCTAATAAAATCAACCCCACTTTATTCCTGGACACAGGCAGCGCATATATCAAAAAATAAAAAATATCCCCTGGCTCTTATGCAATCTTATTCCGTAGAACACCATGCCAAAAATGTCAAAGCGCAGAATGCAAGCGCCTGAAATGAACATTCCACTTTTCTGAGTTTGACTTCCCTAATTTCATCATTTCAATCGAGTGCTTCTCGGGACGATGCATTCATCGCCAGTGTGGTCTGTCGAGGGTGCTGTGAATTGCATAATATTTGTGTCTGAAGCCATTAGCTATGCTGACTAGCCACCCGGGGCCACATGGAAACATATTGGATTTGATTCCGTAGCGCACAGGTAGATTTTGTGCTGCTTCGGATAAAATCATTCACATCTAACGTTGTTTGCTTCCAGTGGGTGAACAAACACAAACAAATTACTTGTGATTCCAGTGAGCTGCAAACAGTTTTTTTTACTGTTTTCTCGCATTTATACTAGTGTAGCCAATAAAAGAAAACCTCCTCATTTTGAAATAAATCAATGTCAGATCCCCAGTTAACCATGCAGTGTTATTAAAACGAAATCTAGCTGTTGATGATAAAGGATCCTTTACAAAAATGTATTTTCACACAAATTATTTCACATTTTTAATGTTGAACATTTCCTAGAGCCAAATTATAGTGCCGTTTTCTTTGTTTCAGTATAGTAGAAATACAGTAATCCTTCGTTTATCTTGGTTAATAGGTTCCAAGACCTGTCGCAATTGGTGACTATTCATAGTGAAGTGAAAGTATTTTTAGGGCAGCGGTCTCCAACCTTTTTCTCACCACGTACTGGTAAAGCTCTTTCCCATTTCTATTTATGCTTGTCAACATAGATGAATTGCACCATTTATTTTTGCAGTACATGTTTTTTTCATTCATAATAGGCTGACATTTAAATTTAATAAAATAAAATAATTATATATCACACAGTGGTGTTCTTTTTTATGTGTCACAGCTGTAGCTGCACTACTGAAGGCCTAGGTGTTAAATACACGGCCCGCCACTGATAGATATCACATAGCTGTTTTGTCCCCACAATTTCCAAATCCAAAACGCAATCCATTCCGAGATGTTTCACGTGCGAGGACGATCATCCTGGTATTTTCTGACCTATTTTGAATTAGCGCAGGAGATTGAACGAATGGAAAAGTGCACAATGAGACGCACGCGGACAAAAACACGGGCCCACGGCAACAGTTGATGAAGCGATGTTTAAATGTCGTGCTGCCAGGTTTCACCAATTTGGTGCCCGAGCAAAATGAGTAATCGGCTCCATCCAATGTGTAACCAAAGTACTGGAGAATCCTATAGTACACGTGCAGCACATTGCCTGACAGCAGTGTTGGCAATGTGCAGCTCATATTGTACACCAAAATAAATAAATAAATAAATAAGTTAAAAACACACACCCGAGCGAGCGAGCGCATACAGTCCCCGCCGGGCTGTTTTCATCCATGTAATCAACACAGAACACAGTCTGACTGGGTCACAGAGCTTCAGCGACAGTTGCAAACATGCTGCCATAGTTGGAAAAGTACATAACAAACTCCTGAGACACTGTACTATTTTAATAGGACAAGTACTAGTTAAGTTTGGAAAGCCGATTCGAAACGACTATTTGGGGAGTATCAGAAGTTCACATCTTTAGAAAGCAATGACAGTGACAGATTATCATGTAATATCATAAACAAAGGGTTTTCTCATTGGATTGGATTGAATTGGATAACTGTATTCATCCTGTATTCGGAAAATGTCATGTTCACAGCAGCAATAGAGTGAGAATACAGACACAGGAACAGGAAAATACATAGAAAAAATAGATAAATAAATACACAAATAAATATATAAATGCAACAATAAACAAATACACAAATATATAAATGCAACAGTGAACAAATACACAAATAAATACATAAAGACATATATAAATAAGTACATAAATAAATACATAGGTAAATAAATAGATTCATAAATATAGAAGTAAATATACGTTAAATTTTGTATGACTTTCTAGTGTTTAAAAAAAAATGGGCATCCGTTCGGTATTGGTAAAATATTGGGAGGAAAATCGGAATTGGACCGAAGTCGAAAATTTGCTATTTGGGCATGCTTATTATCCCTGGGAGGGCCGTGGGGGTGCCGGAGCCGATCCCAGCAAACAACAGGCAGTATTTTAACGGTGATGGGATAATGGTCCATTTAATGATGCCTATTTATATAATGGAAATTTGTAATGGCTAGCGACGCTTTCATTTTAGGATGTATTTATTTCATTTTTTCTTTCCCATTTGGTCCCCCCCCCCCCCAATCCGTCTGTTGGTTATGGTGTGTCTCACTCCAGGCATTTGTTACAGCCTGGTTTGCTATTCATGAATCGTGTTTGCTTGACGGGACAGTCAAAACTGCCAGGCCAAACTCCACAAAGCAAATGGAGATGAGATAAGAGGTCAAAGGTGGTTTTCATAGGCAAAATGGGACAAACACAATCAAATATGTCGCTCAATATGTTACTTGCTGATATTTGCCACGTGGAATCTGGGAAGCAAGGCGCTTTGAAGGGAGTAGATTGGGATGATTTGATAGGATTTGACATTAGCTGCCTCTAACATTTTGTATGAGACACAAGTAGAATCTTGCGCCCTGTACTTGACCGTCTCTCCGATGAGTACGAGCATGGAAATAAATGAAAAGCGGAGACAGGCACTAAGTGACTTGTACTGTCCCAACAATTATCAGTAACAACTTAGAAAGTCATATTCCAAACAAAAGTATGTTTTAGAATCGAAATTTGGCAGTATTGCTCATAGTTTGCCTTTATTTTATTGAGCATGTACAACAGAATGGCGACCAATCGACAAATGCGCTAATGGACAAATATTTCAGATGATATTTCTATAATCACTGAAGAAGATAAGACCTATACAGTCACTTTACTTAAAAAAAATCCATGATATGTATTAAGATAGACTTTTTTTGTTCACGATTCAAAAGGTTTATCAGTAAAATTCCCAATGGAAAATGTATTGATTGCCAATTTTACATCACAAAACATGAGAATTTGGACCAAGTTGTAAATCTTATAGATCATTTTTTTTACAGGAGGAATTTTTAAAGGATTTCTCCAATTCAAAGTTTAGGTTGACGACCAGATGTTGTGGTAGTTTATTCACCCAGTTTTGCGATTTGAGTCGCTTTATTTGCTTGATTTGAGAGTCATTTTTTGACATGATAAAGTGTAAAAACACACTGCATATTTTTATTTGGCCTAGTTTGCTGCCCTTGGGCATTTTGGAGCTGTCGGGATTGACGGGGCAACAAACCCAAGTATGACAGCGATATGGCCGGTTTCCACGTCGACGTCACCCAGGACAAAAAAAAACAAAAACATAAAAATCAGCAGAGAATATGTGCGCGTGGTTAAGCATTCAGTGCGGGAAGCACTTGTGCAAAGACTTGCCATCTGACATCATCAGCAAGATAGACGTCTCTTGACATCTCAAATTGTGGTGCTTGGCAGATTTGGATGATAAAATCACTGACTTTTGCATTTGCGGAGAAAAGCAGGAAGTCTCATCACACGTCTACACAAACACAAACATTCTAGACGAGTGTCTGCTTAAGCGCACTCTCCCCACCTCAATAATGGATGGCCTCTAAAAATAAGAATGCCATCATCTCTCATGCACCGAGACGAAAAAAATAATCCAGGTTGGCCCACCAATGTTCTCTCGCCAAATTAAAAGACTATACCATGTCAAAAATTCAGTTCTGGGGCAAAAAACATAGGCAACTTGTATTAGACGTCCATCACCGTTAATGGCAGACAATTATTATACATTTTCTGTCTTGTTTATCCTCGCAGGGGTTGTGGGGGTGCTGAAGCTTATCCCAGCCAACTTTGGGCATAGATAGCGACACCCTAAAATGGTTGCAGGGGTATTTCATTCATTTTCTGTGATATATTTGCTTTATTTTAAGTTCAATTAGCAGCCGTTTTTGTGTTGAAATGACATCCCTAGTATAGATTAACCAAATTTAATAATTATCCGTCCACAAATAATAAAGTAGCAGCAATTTTAGTGATGATGTTAACTGGAAGAAAGGGAGTGAGATCTTGAGCCCTCCCTATATAGGCAGTGATGTAAAAAGATGATTATATTCTACCGCAAATTTTAATTTGACAAAAAAATCAATATGGCACTTTCCAGTTGCATTGAATTATTTTTTTTTAATGTTTTGGTTACAAAAAAATAGGCAAACCATCTTCGCATTAAAGAGTCTAAACAAACTACCATAGCAAAAAATAAAATAAAACAAACAACATTTTACATAAAAACATATGTTAAATGATTAAAATTGTAAGTATAAAGACATTAATATGAGGTTAAAATACTGTGTGGATGTTGTGCGTCCCGTTTTTTAATACATTTTTTATAGTAACGCGCAGGTGTTTAAGTACTTTACGCAGTAATTCATAATCCACCTTCTTTTCTAATCTTTAGGATATGAACTTTAAAAGCGAAGAATATCCCCCTTTCCTTAAAAAAATGTCAAAAAAAAGAGGCGTTTCTCAGGTGACAAGTGACGATGTGACAATGGAACCAAATCTCGAACATGTTTGACGCTTTTCTGACGGACACTTTAACGTACGAGAGCTTTGGTTAATACCGCTTCTAGTTAGAAAATCGGACATCCACTCACTTCTTGATACAGTAAGAACCAGGAGAAGAACTGCATCCCTCGCCGAAATCGCCATTGCCCGTCCGTAAACTTCCAAGGGACGGCGACGCTCTTTTATGCTCTTCTTCCCGACGAAGACTCACCTTAACCGGCACGTGGGATCCCGAACGTGTCTACCCGAGAATGCGAGCCATGGAGAAGTCCACTGTGCGCAGTGTCCTCCCCTCGCTTCTTTAACGTGCTCTCGGCGGATGCAAACGGGGAAATGAGGGGAGATATGCTTGGCCATGCGGGGGGAATCGCCAGAGTGGCAGAGCGCTCATTTCCCCCCCGATAAAAGATTCAGGCATCCCCGGCCCGTGCGTGTCTCCGCAGCCCGCCCAGTGAGCACCTCGGCCGGGTGTAACCTGCGCGGCACCTCGGTGCTAATGGACCCAGGGTATGGAGGAGAAGAACCCCCCAAAAAATCAAGGATGGACATTGAAAATGAACTTCTGCGGTGAAAAGAAGAATGCAAGACGCAAAATAGTTGTTAAAAAAACATTTATATATATTTATTTATTTTTGAAGTTGTCAGAAAGAGCAGCTTGTGGAGGCCTTGAAGGCAGCAAGAACATTTGAGCAGGATTCCAGCAGACCTTTTCCCTCAGAGGTCAGTTCTGTTGAGAGAGCTTTATAATTATGTATGGTACAAGAAGTGTAACATTCCATATTGGACTTGCAGGGCCTGAAAAAAATATTTGTATCAAGGAGTGAATGAGTTGTCCAAGGTAGTGAGGTCATGATGGACCTCGCCACCCTTCCAGTTTAGGTAGAATGCAAGCCATCCATTTTTAAACACTGTTCATCATTTTCAGGATCTCCTGGAGGGGGGTGCCAGAGCCTATTCCAGTGATCTTCGGGCTACACCTGAAATCGGGTATGTATTTACCTTTTAAAATATTTTCTAGACTTTACTGTTATATATATTGAATGACGAAAATAATATGGTGACTGATATTTGGGCTAGCTTACAAAATATTTTTTGCAGTTTTAGAAGCTGCGACCAAGTGATTACAGTGTTCCCTCGCTACTTCGCGCTTCAGCTACCGCGGACTCAGAGCTTTGCAGATTTTTTTCAGGATTTTTTTTTAAAGATATTAAATGAAAATTATAAATTACATAATTTTACAATGTATGTGTGTATGTGTGTATGTGTGTATGTGTGTATGTGTGTATGTGTGTATGTGTGTATGTGTGTATGTGTGTATGTGTGTATGTGTGTCACGTTCTCTCCGTGCAAAGGCGAGTGTGCAACCCACTACACCAACTCGTGCCCCACTTATACATAGGTGTTGAAACTATAGTAAGGCTTTTTCGTTAAAAAACGACATATAGTATAGTAAGGCTTTTTCGTTAAAAAACGACATATAGTATAGTAAGGCTTTTTCGTTAAAAAACGACATATAGTATAGTAAGGCTTTTTCGTTAAAAAACGACATATAGTATAGTAAGGCTTTTTCGTTAAAAAACGACATATAGTATAGTAAGGCTTTTTCGTTAAAAAACGACATATAGTATAGTAAGGCTTTTTTTCTTGAAAAAAACGACATAGTATAGTAAGGCTTTTTTCTTCGAAAAAACGACATAGTATAGTAAGGCTTTTTTTCTTGAAAAAACGACATAGTATAGTAAGGCTTTTTTCTTCGAAAAAACGACATAGTATAGTAAGGCTTTTTTCTTCGAAAAAACGACATAGTATACTAAGGCTTTTTTCTTCAAAAAAACGACATAGTATACTAAGGCTTTTTTTTCTCGAAAAAACGACATAGTGTAGTAAGGCTTTTTTCTTTGAAAAAACGACATAGTATAGTAAGGCTTTTTTCTTCGAAAAGACGACATAGTATAGTAAGGCTTTTTTTCTTGAAAAAACGACATAGTATAGTAAGGCTTTTTTTCTTGAAAAAACGACATAGTATAGTAAGGCTTTTTTCTTCGAAAAAACGACATAGTATAGTAAGGCTTTTTTTCTTGAAAAAACGACGTAGTATAGTAAGGCTTTTTTTCTTGAAAAAACGACATAGTATAGTAAGGCTTTTTTTCTTGAAAAAACAACATAGTATAGTTAGGCTTTTTTCTTCGAAAAAACGACAAAGTATAGTAAGGCTTTATTGTTAAAAAACAACATAGTATAGTAAGGCTTTTTTTGTTTAAAAAACGACATAGTATTGTAAGGCTTTTTTTTCTTGAAAAACGACATAGTATAGTAAGGCTTTTTTCTTCGAAAAAACGACATAGTATAGTAAGGCTTTTTTCTTCGAAAAAACGACATAGTATAGTAAGGCTTTTTTTCTTGAAAAAACGACATAGTGTAGTAAGGCTTTTTTTCTTGAAAAAACGACATAGTATAGTAAGGCTTTTTTCTCCGAAAAAACGACATAGTATAGTAAGGCTTTTTTTCTTGAAAAAACGACTTAGTATAGTAAGGCTTTTTTTCTTGAAAAAACGACATAGTATAGTAAGGCTTTTTTCTTTGAAAAAACGACATAGTATAGTAAGGCTTTTTCGTTAAAAAACGACATAGTATAGTAAGGCTTTTTTTGTTTAAAAAACGACATAGTATAGTAAGGCTTTTTTTCTTGAAAAAACGACATAGTATAGTAAGGCTTTTTTCTTTGAAAAAACGACATAGTATAGTAAGGCTTTTTTCTTCGAAAAGACGACATAGTATAGTAAGGCTTTTTTTCTTGAAAAAACGACATAGTATAGTAAGGCTTTTTTTCTTGAAAAAACGACATAGTATAGTAAGGCTTTTTTCTTCGAAAAAACGACATAGTATAGTAAGGCTTTTTTTCTTGAAAAAACGACGTAGTATAGTAAGGCTTTTTTTCTTGAAAAAACGACATAGTATAGTAAGGCTTTTTTTCTTGAAAAAACAACATAGTATAGTTAGGCTTTTTTCTTCGAAAAAACGACAAAGTATAGTAAGGCTTTATTGTTAAAAAACAACATAGTATAGTAAGGCTTTTTTTGTTTAAAAAACGACATAGTATTGTAAGGCTTTTTTTTCTTGAAAAAACGACATAGTATAGTAAGGCTTTTTTCTTCGAAAAAACGACATAGTATAGTAAGGCTTTTTTCTTCGAAAAAACGACATAGTATAGTAAGGCTTTTTTTCTTGAAAAAACGACATAGTGTAGTAAGGCTTTTTTTCTTGAAAAAACGACATAGTATAGTAAGGCTTTTTTCTCCGAAAAAACGACATAGTATAGTAAGGCTTTTTTTCTTGAAAAAACGACTTAGTATAGTAAGGCTTTTTTTCTTGAAAAAACGACATAGTATAGTAAGGCTTTTTTCTTTGAAAAAACGACATAGTATAGTAAGGCTTTTTCGTTAAAAAACGACATAGTATAGTAAGGCTTTTTTTGTTTAAAAAACGACATAGTATAGTAAGGCTTTTTTTCTTGAAAAAACGACATAGTATAGTAAGGCCTTTTTGTTCGAAAAAACGACATAGTATAGTGAGGCTTTTTTCTTCGAAAAAACGACATAGTGTAGTAAGGCTTTTTTTCTTGAAAAAACGACATAGTATAGTAAGGCTTTTTTTCTTGAAAAAACGACATAGTATAGTAAGGCTTTTTTCTTTGAAAAAACGACATAGTATAGTAAGGCTTTTTCGTTAAAAAACGACATAGTATAGTAAGGCTTTTTTTCTTGAAAAAACGACATAGTATAGTAGGGCTTTTTTTTTTTGAAAAAACGACATAGTATAGTAAGGCTTTTTTCTTCGAAAAAACAACATAGTATAGTAAGGCTTTTTTCTTCGAAAAAAACGACATAGTATAGTAAGGCTTTTTTTCTTGAAAAAACGACATGGTATAGTAAGGCTTTTTTTCTTGAAAAAACGATATAGTATAGTAAGGCTTTTTCGTTAAAAAACGACATAGTATAGTAAGGCTTTTTTTCTTGAAAAAACGACATAGTATAGTAAGGCTTTTTTTTGAAAAAACGACATAGTATAGTAAGGCTTTTTTCTTCGAAAAAACAACATAGTATAGTAAGGCTTTTTTCTTCGAAAAAAACGACATAGTATAGTAAGGCTTTTTTTCTTGAAAAAACGACATAGTATAGTAAGGCTTTTTTTCTTGAAAAAACGACATAGTATAGTTAGGCTTTTTTCTTCGAAAAAACGACATAGTATAGTAAGGCTTTTTTTGTTTAAAAAACGACATAGTATAGTAAGGCTTTTTTTCTTGAAAAAACGACATAGTATATTAAGGCTTTTTTTCTTGAAAAAACGACATAGTATAGTAAGGCTTTTTTTGTTTAAAAAACGACATAGTATAGTAAGGCTTTTTTCTTCGAAAAAACGACATAGTATAGTAAGGCTTTTTTTCTTGAAAAAACGACATAGTATAGTAAGGCTTTTTTCTTTGAAAAAACGACATAGTATAGTAAGGCTTTTTTTCTTGAAAAAACAACATAGTATAGTTAGGCTTTTTTCTTCGAAAAAACGACAAAGTATAGTAAGGCTTTATTGTTAAAAAACAACATAGTATAGTAAGGCTTTTTTTGTTTAAAAAACGACATAGTATTGTAAGGCTTTTTTTTCTTGAAAAAACGACTTAGTATAGTAAGGCTTTTTTTCTTGAAAAAACGACATAGTATAGTAAGGCTTTTTTCTTTGAAAAAACGACATAGTATAGTAAGGCTTTTTCGTTAAAAAACGACATAGTATAGTAAGGCTTTTTTTGTTTAAAAAACGACATAGTATAGTAAGGCTTTTTTTCTTGAAAAAACGACATAGTATAGTAAGGCCTTTTTGTTCGAAAAAACGACATAGTATAGTGAGGCTTTTTTCTTCGAAAAAACGACATAGTGTAGTAAGGCTTTTTTTCTTGAAAAAACGACATAGTATAGTAAGGCTTTTTTTCTTGAAAAAACGACATAGTATAGTAAGGCTTTTTTTCTTGAAAAAACGACATAGTATAGTAAGGCTTTTTTCTTTGAAAAAACGACATAGTATAGTAAGGCTTTTTCGTTAAAAAACGACATAGTATAGTAAGGCTTTTTTTCTTGAAAAAACGACATAGTATAGTAAGGCTTTTTTTTTTTGAAAAAACGACATAGTATAGTAAGGCTTTTTTCTTCGAAAAAACAACATAGTATAGTAAGGCTTTTTTCTTCGAAAAAAACGACATAGTATAGTAAGGCTTTTTTTCTTGAAAAAACGACATGGTATAGTAAGGCTTTTTTTCTTGAAAAAACGATATAGTATAGTAAGGCTTTTTCGTTAAAAAACGACATAGTATAGTAAGGCTTTTTTTCTTGAAAAAACGACATAGTATAGTAAGGCTTTTTTTTTGAAAAAACGACATAGTATAGTAAGGCTTTTTTCTTCGAAAAAACAACATAGTATAGTAAGGCTTTTTTCTTCGAAAAAAACGACATAGTATAGTAAGGCTTTTTTTCTTGAAAAAACGACATAGTATAGTAAGGCTTTTTTTCTTGAAAAAACGACATAGTATAGTTAGGCTTTTTTCTTCGAAAAAACGACATAGTATAGTAAGGCTTTTTTTTGTTTAAAAAACGACATAGTATAGTAAGGCTTTTTTTCTTGAAAAAACGACATAGTATATTAAGGCTTTTTTTCTTGAAAAAACGACATAGTATAGTAAGGCTTTTTTTGTTTAAAAAACGACATAGTATAGTAAGGCTTTTTTCTTCGAAAAAACGACATAGTATAGTAAGGCTTTTTTTCTTGAAAAAACGACATAGTATAGTAAGGCTTTTTTTCTTGAAAAAATGACATAGTATAGTAAGGCTTTTTTTCTTGAAAAAACGACATAGTATAGTAAGGCTTTTTTTGTTTAAAAAACGACATAGTATAGTAAGGCTTTTTTCTTTGAAAAAACGACATAGTATAGTAAGGCTTTTTTCTTCGAAAAAACGACATAGTATAGTAAGGCTTTTTTCTTTGAAAAAACGACATAGTATAGTAAGGCTTTTTCGTTAAAAAACGACATAGTATAGTAAGGCTTTTTTTGTTTAAAAAACGACATAGTATAGTAAGGCTTTTTTTCTTGAAAAAAACGACATAGTATAGTAAGGCTTTTTTTCTTGAAAAAAACGACATAGTATAGTAAGGCTTTTTTTCTTGAAAAAACGACATAGTATAGTAAGGCTTTTTTTCTTGAAAAAACGACATAGTATAGTAAGGCTTTTTTTCTTGAAAAAACGACATAGTATAGTAAGGCTTTTTTTCTTGAAAAAACGACGTAGTATAGTAAGGCTTTTTTTTCTTGAAAAAACGACATAGTATAGTAAGGCTTTTTTTCTTGAAAAAACAACATAGTATAGTTAGGCTTTTTTCTTCGAAAAAACGACAAAGTATAGTAAGGCTTTATTGTTAAAAAACAACATAGTATAGTAAGGCTTTTTTTGTTTAAAAAACGACATAGTATAGTAAGGCTTTTTTTCTTGAAAAAACGACATAGTATAGTAAGGCTTTTTTCTTCGAAAAAACGACATAGTATAGTAAGGCTTTTTTCTTCGAAAAAACGACATAGTATAGTAAGGCTTTTTTTCTTGAAAAAACGACATAGTGTAGTAAGGCTTTTTTTCTTGAAAAAACGACATAGTATAGTAAGGCTTTTTTCTTCGAAAAAACGACATAGTATAGTAAGGCTTTTTTTCTTGAAAAAACGACATAGTATAGTAAGGCTTTTTTTCTTGAAAAAACGACATAGTATAGTAAGGCTTTTTTCTTTGAAAAAACGACATAGTATAGTAAGGTTTTTTTCGTTAAAAAACGACATAGTATAGTAAGGCTTTTTTTGTTTAAAAAACGACATAGTATAGTAAGGCTTTTTTTCTTGAAAAAACGACATAGTATAGTAAGGCCTTTTTGTTCGAAAAAACGACATAGTATAGTGAGGCTTTTTTCTTCGAAAAAACGACATAGTGTAGTAAGGCTTTTTTTCTTGAAAAAACGACATAGTATAGTAAGGCTTTTTTTCTTGAAAAAACGACATAGTATAGTAAGGCTTTTTTTGTTTAAAAAACGACATAGTATAGTAAGGCTTTTTTTCTTGAAAAAACGACATAGTATAGTAAGGCTTTTTTTCTTGAAAAAACGACATAGTATAGTAAGGCTTTTTTCTTTGAAAAAACGACATAGTATAGTAAGGCTTTTTCGTTAAAAAACGACATAGTATAGTAAGGCTTTTTTTCTTGAAAAAACGACATAGTATAGTAAGGCTTTTTTTTTTGAAAAAACGACATAGTATAGTAAGGCTTTTTTCTTCGAAAAAACAACATAGTATAGTAAGGCTTTTTTCTTCGAAAAAAACGACATAGTATAGTAAGGCTTTTTTTCTTGAAAAAACGATATAGTATAGTAAGGCTTTTTCGTTAAAAAACGACATAGTATTGTAAGGCTTTTTTTCTTGAAAAAACGACATAGTATAGTAAGGCTTTTTTTTTTGAAAAAACGACATAGTATAGTAAGGCTTTTTTCTTCAAAAAAACAACATAGTATAGTAAGGCTTTTTTCTTCGAAAAAAACGACATAGTATAGTAAGGCTTTTTTTCTTGAAAAAACGACATAGTATAGTAAGGCTTTTTTTCTTGAAAAAACGACATAGTATAGTTAGGCTTTTTTCTTCGAAAAAACGACATAGTATAGTAAGGCTTTTTTTGTTTAAAAAACGACATAGTATAGTAAGGCTTTTTTTCTTGAAAAAACGACATAGTATATTAAGGCTTTTTTTCTTGAAAAAACGACATAGTATAGTAAGGCTTTTTTTGTTTAAAAAACGACATAGTATAGTAAGGCTTTTTTCTTCGAAAAAACGACATAGTATAGTAAGGCTTTTTTTCTTGAAAAAACGACATAGTATAGTAAGGCTTTTTTTCTTGAAAAAATGACATAGTATAGTAAGGCTTTTTTTCTTGAAAAAAACGACATAGTATAGTAAGGTTTTTTTTCTTGAAAAAACAACATAGTATAGTAAGGCTTTTTTTGTTTAAAAAACGACATAGTATAGTAAGGCTTTTTTCTTTGAAAAAACGACATAGTATAGTAAGGCTTTTTTTCTTGAAAAAACGACATAGTATAGTAAGGCTTTTTTTCTTGAAAAAACGACATAGTATAGTAAGGCTTTTTTTCTTCGAAAAAACGACATAGTATAGTAAGGCTTTTTTTCTTGAAAAAACGACATAGTATAGTAAGGCTTTTTTTGTTTAAAAAACGACATAGTATAGTAAGGCTTTTTTCTTTGAAAAAACGACATAGTATAGTAAGGCTTTTTTTCTTGAAAAAACGACATAGTATAGTAAGGCTTTTTTTCTTGAAAAAACGACATAGTATAGTAAGGCTTTTTTCTTCGAAAAAACGACATAGTATAGTAAGGCCTTTTTGTTCGAAAAAACGACATAGTATAGTAAGGCTTTTTTCTTCGAAAAAACGACATAGTATAGTAAGGCTTTTTTCTTCGAAAAAACGACATAGTATAGTAAGGCTTTTTTTCTTGAAAAAACGACATAGTATAGTAAGGCTTTTTTCTTCGAAAAAACGACATAGTATAGTAAGGCTTTTTTTCTTGAAAAAACGACATAGTATAGTAAGGCTTTTTTCTTGAAAAAACGACATTGTATAGTAAGGGTTTTTTCTTCGAAAAAACGACATAGTATAGTAAGGCTTTTTTTCTTGAAAAAACGACATAGTATAGTAAGGCTTTTTTTCTTGAAAAAACGACATAGTATAGTAAGGCTTTTTTTCTTGAAAAAACGACATAGTATAGTAAGGCTTTTTTTCTTGAAAAAACGACATAGTATAGTAAGGCTTTTTTCTTCGAAAAAACGACATAGTATAGTAAGGCTTTTTTTCTTGAAAAAACGACATAGTATAGTAAGGCTTTTTTCTTCGAAAAAAACGACATAGTATAGTAAGGCTTTTTTTCTTGAAAAAACGACATAGTATAGTAAGGCTTTTTTCTTTGAAAAAACGACCAAGTATTGTAAGGCTTTTTCGTTAAAAAACGACATAGTATAGTAAGGCTTTTTTTGTTTAAAAAACGACATAGTATAGTAAGGCTTTTTTTGTTTAAAAAACGACTTAGTATAGTAAGGCTTTTTTCTTCGAAAAAACGACATAGTATAGTAAGGCCTTTTTGTTCGAAAAAACGACATAGTATAGTAAGGCTTTTTTTCTTGAAAAAACGACATAGTATAGTAAGGCTTTTTTTCTTGAAAAAACGACATAGTATAGTAAGGCTTTTTTTGTTTAAAAAACGACATAGTATAGTAAGGCTTTTTTCTTCGGAAAAACGACATAGTATAGTAAGGCTTTTTTTGTTTAAAAAACGACATAGTATAGTAAGGCTTTTTTTCTTGAAAAAACGACATAGTATATTAAGGCTTTTTTTTCTTGAAAAAACGACATAGTATAGTAAGGCTTTTTTTGTTTAAAAAACGACATAGTATAGTAAGGCTTTTTTCTTCGAAAAAACGACATAGTATAGTAAGGCTTTTTTTCTTGAAAAAACGACATAGTATAGTAAGGCTTTTTTTTCTTGAAAAAACGACATAGTATAGTAAGGCTTTTTTCTTTGAAAAAACGACATAGTATTGTAAGGCTTTTTCGTTAAAAAACGACATAGTATAGTAAGGCTTTTTTTGTTTAAAAAACGACATAGTATAGTAAGGCTTTTTTTTCTTGAAAAAACGACATAGTATAGTAAGGCTTTTTTCTTCGAAAAAACGACATAGTATAGTAAGGCTTTTTTGTTCGAAAAAACGACATAGTATAGTAAGGCTTTTTTTCTTGAAAAAACGACATAGTATAGTAAGGCTTTTTTTCTTGAAAAAACAATATAGTATAGTCAGGCTTTTTTTGTTTAAAAAACGACATAGTATAGTAAGGCTTTTTTCTTCGAAAAAACGACATAGTATAGTAAGGCTTTTTTTGTTTAAAAAACGACATAGTATAGTAAGGCTTTTTTCTTTGAAAAAACGACATAGTATAGTAAGGCTTTTTTCCTTGAAAAAACGACATAGTATAGTAAGGCTTTTTTTCTTGAAAAAACGACATAGTATAGTAAGGCTTTTTTCTTCGAAAAAACGACATAGTATAGTAAGGCCTTTTTGTTCGAAAAAACGACATAGTATAGTAAGGCTTTTTTCTTCGAAAAAACGACATAGTATAGTAAGGCTTTTTTTCTTGAAAAAACGACATAGTATAGTAAGGGTTTTTTCTTCGAAAAAACGACATAGTATAGTAAGGCTTTTTTTCTTGAAAAAAACGACATAGTATAGTAAGGCTTTTTTCTTGAAAAAACGACATAGTATAGTAAGGCTTTTTTCTTCGAAAAAACGACATAGTATAGTAAGGCTTTTTTTCTTGAAAAAACGACATAGTATAGTAAGGCTTTTTTTCTTGAAAAAACGACATAGTATAGTAAGGGTTTTTTCTTCGAAAAAACGACATAGTATAGTAAGGCTTTTTTTCTTGAAAAAACGACATAGTATAGTAAGGCTTTTTTTCTTGAAAAAACGACATAGTATAGTAAGGCTTTTTTTCTTGAAAAAACGACATAGTATAGTAAGGCTTTTTTCTTCGAAAAAACGACATAGTATAGTAAGGCTTTTTTTCTTGAAAAAACGACATAGTATAGTAAGGCTTTTTTCTTCGAAAAAACGACATAGTATAGTAAGGCTTTTTTTCTTGAAAAAACGACATAGTATAGTAAGGCTTTTTTTCTTTAAAAAACGACATAGTATAGTAAGGCTTTTTTCTTTGAAAAAACGACATAGTATTGTAAGGCTTTTTCGTTAAAAAACGACATAGTATAGTAAGGCTTTTTTTGTTTAAAAAACGACATAGTATAGTAAGGCTTTTTTTCTTGAAAAAACGACATAGTATAGTAAGGCTTTTTTTGTTTGAAAAACGACATAGTATAGTAAGGCTTTTTTCTTCGAAAAAACGACATAGTATAGTAAGGCTTTTTTTCTTGAAAAAACGACATGGTATAGTAAGGCTTTTTTTCTTGAAAAAACGACATAGTATATTAAGGCTTTTTTTCTTGAAAAAACGACATAGTATAGTAAGGCTTTTTTTGTTTAAAAAACGACATAGTATAGTAAGGCTTTTTTCTTTGAAAAAACGACATAGTATAGTAAGGCTTTTTTTCTTGAAAAAACGACATAGTATAGTAAGGCTTTTTTTCTTGAAAAAACGACATAGTATAGTAAGGCTTTTTTCTTTGAAAAAACGACATAGTATTGTAAGGCTTTTTCGTTAAAAAACGACATAGTATAGTAAGGCTTTTTTTGTTTAAAAAACGACATAGTATAGTAAGGCTTTTTTTCTTGAAAAAACGACATAGTATAGTAAGGCTTTTTTCTTCGAAAAAACAACATAGTATAGTAAGGCTTTTTTGTTCGAAAAAACGACATAGTATAGTAAGGCTTTTTTTCTTGAAAAATCGACATAGTATAGTAAGGCTTTTTTTCTTGAAAAAACGACATAGTATAGTAAGGCTTTTTTTGTTTAAAAAACGACATAGTATAGTAAGGCTTTTTTCTTCGAAAAAACGACATAGTATAGTAAGGCTTTTTTTCTTGAAAAAACGACATAGTATAGTAAGGCTTTTTTTCTTGAAAAAACGACATAGTATAGTAAGGCTTTTTTTCTTGAAAAAAACGACATAGTATAGTAAGGCTTTTTTTCTTGAAAAAACGACATAGTATAGTAAGGCTTTTTTTGTTTAAAAAACAACATAGTATAGTAAGGCTTTTTTCTTCGAAAAAACGACATAGTATAGTAAGGCTTTTTTTCTTGAAAAAACGACATAGTATAGTAAGGCTTTTTTCTTTGAAAAAACGACCAAGTATTGTAAGGCTTTTTCGTTAAAAAACGACATAGTATAGTAAGGCTTTTTTTGTTTAAAAAACGACATAGTATAGTAAGGCTTTTTTTCTTGAAAAAACGACATAGTATAGTAAGGCTTTTTTTCTTGAAAAAACGACATAGTATAGTAAGGCTTTTTTTCTTGAAAAAACGACATAGTATTGTAAGGCTTTTTCGTTAAAAAACGACATAGTATAGTAAGGCTTTTTTTGTTTAAAAAACGACATAGTATAGTAAGGCTTTTTTTCTTGAAAAAACGACATAGTATAGTAAGGCTTTTTTCTTCGAAAAAACAACATAGTATAGTAAGGCTTTTTTGTTCGAAAAAACGACATAGTATAGTAAGGCTTTTTTTCTTGAAAAAACGACATAGTATAGTAAGGCTTTTTTTCTTGAAAAAACGACATAGTATAGTAAGGCTTTTTTTCTTGAAAAAAACGACATAGTATAGTAAGGCTTTTTTTCTTGAAAAAACGACATAGTATAGTAAGGCTTTTTTTGTTTAAAAAACGACATAGTATAGTAAGGCTTTTTTCTTTGAAAAAACGACATAGTATAGTAAGGCTTTTTTTCTTGAAAAAACGACATAGTATAGTAAGGCTTTTTTTCTTGAAAAAACGACATAGTATAGTAAGGCTTTTTTCTTTGAAAAAACGACATAGTATAGTAAGGCTTTTTCGTTAAAAAACGACATAGTATAGTAAGGCTTTTTTTGTTTAAAAAACGACATAGTATAGTAAGGCTTTTTTTCTTGAAAAAACGACATAGTATAGTTAGGCTTTTTTCTTCGAAAAAACGACATAGTATAGTAAGGCTTTTTTGTTCGAAAAAACGACATAGTATAGTAAGGCTTTTTTTCTTGAAAAAACGACATAGTATAGTAAGGCTTTTTTTCTTGAAAAATCGATATAGTATAGTAAGGCTTTTTTTGTTTAAAAAACGACATAGTATAGTAAGGCTTTTTTCTTCGAAAAAACGACATAGTATAGTAAGGCTTTTTTTGTTTAAAAAACGACATGGTATAGTAAGGCTTTTTTTCTTGAAAAAACGACATAGTATATTAAGGCTTTTTTTCTTGAAAAAACGACATAGTATAGTAAGGCTTTTTTTTGTTTAAAAAACGACATAGTATAGTAAGGCTTTTTTCTTCGAAAAAACGACATAGTATAGTAAGGCTTTTTTCTTGAAAAAACGACATAGTATAGTAAGGCTTTTTTTCTTGAAAAAACGACATAGTATAGTAAGGCTTTTTTTCTTGAAAAAAACGACATAGTATAGTAAGGCTTTTTTTCTTGAAAAAACGACATAGTATAGTAAGGCTTTTTTTGTTTAAAAAACGACATAGTATAGTAAGGCTTTTTTCTTTGAAAAAACGACATAGTATAGTAAGGCTTTTTTTCTTGAAAAAACGACATAGTATAGTAAGGCTTTTTTTCTTGAAAAAACGACATAGTATAGTAAGGCTTTTTTCTTCGAAAAAACGACATAGTATAGTAAGGCCTTTTTGTTCGAAAAAACGACATAGTATAGTAAGGCTTTTTTTCTTGAAAAAACGACATAGTATAGTAAGGCTTTTTTTCTTGAAAAAACGACATAGTATAGTAAGGCTTTTTTTCTTGAAAAAAACGACATAGTATAGTAAGGCTTTTTTTCTTGAAAAAACGACATAGTATTGTAAGGCTTTTTCGTTAAAAAACGACATAGTATAGTAAGGCTTTTTTTGTTTAAAAAACGACATAGTATAGTAAGGCTTTTTTTCTTGAAAAAACGACATAGTATAGTAAGGCTTTTTTCTTCGAAAAAACAACATAGTATAGTAAGGCTTTTTTGTTCGAAAAAACGACATAGTATAGTAAGGCTTTTTCTCTTGAAAAAACGACATAGTATAGTGAGGCTTTTTTTCTTGAAAAAACGACATAGTATAGTAAGGCTTTTTTTGTTTAAAAAACGACATAGTATAGTAAGGCTTTTTTCTTCGAAAAAACGACATAGTATAGTTAGGCTTTTTTTCTTGAAAAAACGACATAGTATAGTAAGGCTTTTTTCTTCGAAAAAACGACATAGTATAGTAAGGCTTTTTTTCTTGAAAAAACGACATAGTATAGTAAGGCTTTTTTTCTTGAAAAAACGACATAGTATAGTAAGGCTTTTTTTCTTGAAAAAAACGACATAGTATAGTAAGGCTTTTTTTCTTGAAAAAACGACATAGTATAGTAAGGCTTTTTTTGTTTAAAAAACGACATAGTATAGTAAGGCTTTTTTCTTTGAAAAAACGACATAGTATAGTAAGGCTTTTTTTCTTGAAAAAACGACATAGTATAGTAAGGCTTTTTTTCTTGAAAAAACGACATAGTATAGTAAGGCTTTTTTCTTCGAAAAAACGACATAGTATAGTAAGGCCTTTTTGTTCGAAAAAACGACATAGTATAGTAAGGCTTTTTTCTTCGAAAAAACGACATAGTATAGTAAGGCTTTTTTTCTTGAAAAAACGACATAGTATAGTAAGGCTTTTTTTCTTGAAAAAACGACATAGTATAGTAAGGCTTTTTTTCTTGAAAAAACGACATAGTATAGTAAGGCTTTTTTCTTCGAAAAAACGACATAGTATAGTAAGGCCTTTTTGTTCGAAAAAACGACATAGTATAGTAAGGCTTTTTTCTTCGAAAAAACGACATAGTATAGTAAGGCTTTTTTCTTCGAAAAAACGACATAGTATAGTAAGGCTTTTTTCTTCGAAAAAACGACATAGTATAGTAAGGCTTTTTTTCTTGAAAAAACGACATAGTATAGTAAGGGTTTTTTCTTTGAAAAAACGACATAGTATAGTAAGGCTTTTTTTCTTGAAAAAACGACATAGTATAGTAAGGCTTTTTTTTCTTGAAAAAACGACATAGTATAGTAAGGCTTTTTTTCTTGAAAAAACGACATAGTATAGTAAGGCTTTTTTTGTTTAAAAAACGACATAGTATAGTAAGGCTTTTTTTCTTGAAAAAACGACATAGTATAGTAAGGCTTTTTTTGTTTAAAAAACGACATAGTATAGTAAGGCTTTTTTCTTCGAAAAAACGACATAGTATAGTAAGGCTTTTTTTCTTGAAAAAACGACATAGTTTAGTAAGGCTTTTTTTCTTGAAAAAACGACATAGTATAGTAAGGCTTTTTTTCTTGAAAAAAACGACATAGTATAGTAAGGCTTTTTTTCTTGAAAAAACGACATAGTATTGTAAGGCTTTTTCGTTAAAAAACGACATAGTATAGTAAGGCTTTTTTTGTTTAAAAAACGACATAGTATAGTAAGGCTTTTTTTCTTGAAAAAACGACATAGTATAGTAAGGCTTTTTTCTTCGAAAAAACAACATAGTATAGTAAGGCTTTTTTGTTCGAAAAAACGACATAGTATAGTAAGGCTTTTTTTCTTGAAAAAACGACATAGTATAGTAAGGCTTTTTTTCTTGAAAAAACGACATAGTATAGTAAGGCTTTTTTTCTTGAAAAAAACGACATAGTATAGTAAGGCTTTTTTTCTTGAAAAAACGACATAGTATAGTAAGGCTTTTTTTGTTTAAAAAACGACATAGTATAGTAAGGCTTTTTTCTTTGAAAAAACGACATAGTATAGTAAGGCTTTTTTTCTTGAAAAAACGACATAGTATAGTAAGGCTTTTTTTCTTGAAAAAACGACATAGTATAGTAAGGCTTTTTTTCTTGAAAAAACGACATAGTATAGTAAGGCTTTTTTTGTTTAAAAAACGACATAGTATAGTAAGGCTTTTTTTGTTTAAAAAACGACATAGTATAGTAAGGCTTTTTTCTTTGAAAAAACGACATAGTATATTAAGGCTTTTTTTCTTGAAAAAACGACATAGTATAGTAAGGCTTTTTTTCTTGAAAAAACGACATAGTATATTAAGGCTTTTTTTCTTGAAAAAACGACATAGTATAGTAAGGCTTTTTTCTTCGAAAAAACGACATAGTATAGTAAGGCTTTTTTCTTGAAAAAACGACATAGTATAGTAAGGCTTTTTTTCTTGAAAAAACGACATAGTATAGTAAGGCTTTTTTTCTTGAAAAAAACGACATAGTATAGTAAGGCTTTTTTTCTTGAAAAAACGACATAGTATAGTAAGGCTTTTTTTGTTTAAAAAACGACATAGTATAGTAAGGCTTTTTTCTTTGAAAAAACGACATAGTATAGTAAGGCTTTTTTTCTTGAAAAAACGACATAGTATAGTAAGGCTTTTTTTCTTGAAAAAACGACATAGTATAGTAAGGCTTTTTTCTTCGAAAAAACGACATAGTATTGTAAGGCTTTTTCGTTAAAAAAACGACATAGTATAGTAAGGCTTTTTTTGTTTAAAAAACGACATAGTATAGTAAGGCTTTTTTTCTTGAAAAAACGACATAGTATAGTAAGGCTTTTTTCTTCGAAAAAACAACATAGTATAGTAAGGGTTTTTTCTTCGAAAAAACGACATAGTATAGTAAGGCTTTTTTTCTTGAAAAAACGACATAGTATAGTAAGGCTTTTTTTCTTGAAAAAACGACATAGTATAGTAAGGCTTTTTTTCTTGAAAAAACGACATAGTATAGTAAGGCTTTTTTCTTCGAAAAAACGACATAGTATAGTAAGGCTTTTTTCTTGAAAAAACGACATAGTATAGTAAGGCTTTTTTCTTCGAAAAAACGACATAGTATAGTAAGGCTTTTTTTCTTGAAAAAACGACATAGTATAGTAAGGCTTTTTTTCTTGAAAAAACGACATAGTATAGTAAGGCTTTTTTCTTTGAAAAAACGACATAGTATTGTAAGGCTTTTTCGTTAAAAAACGACATAGTATAGTAAGGCTTTTTTTGTTTAAAAAACGACATAGTATAGTAAGGCTTTTTTTCTTGAAAAAACGACATAGTTTAGTAAGGCTTTTTTTGTTTAAAAAACGACATAGTATAGTAAGGCTTTTTTCTTCGAAAAAACGACATGGTATAGTAAGGCTTTTTTTCTTGAAAAAACGACATAGTATAGTAAGGCTTTTTTTCTTGAAAAAACGACATAGTATAGTAAGGCTTTTTTTCTTGAAAAAACGACATAGTATTGTAAGGCTTTTTCGTTAAAAAACGACATAGTATAGTAAGGCTTTTTTTGTTTAAAAAACGACATAGTATAGTAAGGCTTTTTTTCTTGAAAAAACGACATAGTATAGTAAGGCTTTTTTCTTCGAAAAAACAACATAGTATAGTAAGGCTTTTTTGTTCGAAAAAACGACATAGTATAGTAAGGCTTTTTTTCTTGAAAAAACGACATAGTATAGTAAGGCTTTTTTTGTTTAAAAAACGACATAGTATAGTAAGGCTTTTTTTCTTGAAAAAACGACATAGTATAGTAAGGCTTTTTTCTTCGAAAAAACAACATAGTATAGTAAGGCTTTTTTGTTCGAAAAAACGACATAGTATAGTAAGGCTTTTTTTCTTGAAAAAACGACATAGTATAGTAAGGCTTTTTTTCTTGAAAAAACGACATAGTATAGTAAGGCTTTTTTTGTTTAAAAAACGACATAGTATAGTAAGGCTTTTTTCTTCGAAAAAACGACATAGTATAGTAAGGCTTTTTTCTTTGAAAAAACGACATAGTATAGTAAGGCTTTTTTTCTTGAAAAAACGACATAGTATAGTAAGGCTTTTTTTCTTGAAAAAACGACATAGTATAGTAAGGCTTTTTTCTTCGAAAAAACGACATAGTATAGTAAGGCCTTTTTGTTCGAAAAAACGACATAGTATAGTAAGGCTTTTTTCTTCGAAAAAACGACATAGTATAGTAAGGCTTTTTTTCTTGAAAAAACGACATAGTATAGTAAGGCTTTTTTTCTTGAAAAAACGACATAGTATAGTAAGGCTTTTTTTCTTGAAAAAAACGACATAGTATTGTAAGGCTTTTTTGTTAAAAAACGACATAGTATAGTAAGGCTTTTTTTGTTTAAAAAACGACATAGTATAGTAAGGCTTTTTTTCTTGAAAAAACGACATAGTATAGTAAGGCTTTTTTCTTCGAAAAAACAACATAGTATAGTAAGGCTTTTTTGTTCGAAAAAACGACATAGTATTGTAAGGCTTTTTCGTTAAAAAAACGACATAGTATAGTAAGGCTTTTTTTGTTTAAAAAACGACATAGTATAGTAAGGCTTTTTTTCTTGAAAAAACAACATAGTATAGTAAGGCTTTTTTCTTCGAAAAAACGACATAGTATAGTAAGGCTTTTTTTCTTGAAAAAACGACATAGTATAGTAAGGCTTTTTTTCTTGAAAAAACGACATAGTATAGTAAGGCTTTTTTTCTTGAAAAAAACGACATAGTATAGTAAGGCTTTTTTTTCTTGAAAAAACGACATAGTATAGTAAGGCTTTTTTTGTTTAAAAAATGACATAGTATAGTAAGGCTTTTTTCTTTGAAAAAACGACATAGTATATTAAGGCTTTTTTTCTTGAAAAAACGACATAGTATAGTAAGGCTTTTTTTGTTTAAAAAACGACATAGTATAGTAAGGCTTTTTTCTTCGAAAAAACGACATAGTATAGTAAGGCCTTTTTGTTCGAAAAAACGACATAGTATAGTAAGGCTTTTTTTGTTTAAAAAAC
This sequence comes from Stigmatopora nigra, assembly GCF_051989575.1. Taxonomy (NCBI): domain Eukaryota; kingdom Metazoa; phylum Chordata; class Actinopteri; order Syngnathiformes; family Syngnathidae; genus Stigmatopora; species Stigmatopora nigra. The sequence goes on from NC_135521.1 coordinate 5,044,346, forward strand.
GACATAGTATAGTAAGGCTTTTTTTGTTTAAAAAACGACATAGTATAGTAAGGCTTTTTTCTTCGAAAAAACGACATAGTATAGTAAGGCTTTTTTTGTTTAAAAAACGACATAGTATAGTAAGGCTTTTTTTCTTGAAAAAACGACATAGTATAGTAAGGCTTTTTAATTCACAAAACGACATAGTAGAGTAAGGCTTTTTTTCTTTCTATATATTTGCAGTGAAGATCTTCAAATGCTGACATAGTAAACTGTAGTCACTTGGTGGTGCAGAGGTATGTTGACCGGAGTCCCCCCTGGGAGACCTGGGTTCAAGTCCCGGTTGGGACACATTATTTTCCTTAATTGTTTCTGTGGACTTGTACTCAAGACACTGAAACGGTGACGCAGGAAAGTGTAGCCACTTGGTTGGCGCAGAGGTTAGTTCACTGGACTCCCGTCGGGGAGACCTGGGTTCGCTTCCCGCTGTCGCCATTTGGCTGATCAACGAACCAAGTAGTCTGGAAAATGGAACAAGAAGAAGAAAAAAGAGAAAAACCTTTTTAAATTTATATTAAACACTTAGTCATACTTTTCAGCAAAAGGTTAAATTCCGAACTGCCTTCGGCAGTTCGGAAGACAGTTGAAGGACCTGTCTGTGCGAAAGGCGTTCTCGGGTCGGCCTTCGGCCGACCCTCGACCGCTTGCTTGGTCAGTCAACCGCCGACACCGGGAAGCGAACTCACGTTCTCTCGGTGCAAAGGCGAGTGTGCAACCCACTACACCAACTCGTGCCCCACTTATACATAGGTGTTGAAACGTTTTATCCAAGGAAATGGGGTGAAACACTTAGTCATTTTTTGGACAAAATGCTTCATCCACCACTGAAGACTTATACACTTAAACACTTAGGCATTAGAACTTATTCTTTTAACTGAATAATAGTATTGGGAAAATATTTGCCTGCACTTGGATTCGAACCATGGACCACAGAGGTGGTAGACTGATGACTTACCCACTGGGCCACCAGCCTGTAAGAGTAGGCAGTAGTACACGGACACTCATCTCTTTCATTTACCTGAAAATAGTGGCAAAATATTTGCCTGCACTTGGATTTGAACCCAGGTCCACAGATGTGGAAGTCAGATGACTTAACCACTGGGCCACCAACCTGTGAGAGAAAACTGTAGTACTTGTACATTTATCTCTACATACACATACATGTTGAAACGTTTAATCCGAGGAAACTGGGTGAAACACTTAGTCATTTTTTTGACAAAATGCTTCATGCACCACTGAAGACTTACTCAGTTAGACACTTAGACATTTGTACTTATTCTTTTAAATGAATAATATTGGGAAAACCTTTGCAGGCACTTGGATTCGAACCATGGACCACAGAGATGGTAGACTGATGACTTATCCACTGGGCCACCACCCTGTGAGAGTAGGCTGTAGTACACGGACACTCATCTCTTTCATTTACCTGAATAATATTGGGAAAATATTTGCAAGCACTTGGATTTGAACCCAAGAGCAAAGAAGCAGGAAACTGATGACTTATCCACTGGGTCACCACTCTCCAATATTAGACAGTAGTATTTGTTGTTTTGTCTCTTTTCGCATGGCCGCTCCATCAGAGATTTCATGGCTGACGCATCGGGGCAAACGGCACAAAATGAAGCCCGTCGCAATGGAGCCAATTGGATTAGCATAGCATCTCGTTCCATTACAGACACTCCCTTGCGGTCCCGCACCTGTCTCATCTCATGAACATTATCTCGGTAGCCTAAAAGCAAAGAAGGCCAGACACAATCACAGTCACTTAGAACTCATTTTCAAGTCAAAGGAGGAGCACGGCACACAATATCCATCAGCCTCATTTTCTGCACTAAAGTTTTAACAGATTCTGTTTATCTGCTGTTTTTTTTTTTTTTTGCAGTTGGGAAAAACAACTGCAGTCTCTTGGGTGTGACTATACTACGATTAATCAGCAGGTACGTGTTGTAATGAGGGACTGTGGCCGCTAGATGCCAGCAATTACTCACTTAGCCAAAGTCATTTAACCTAAATTTGTAATGAAAATTTAAAATCCCACGACAAATGGAACATCTGCCTTTACAAAGTTCATATCAAGCTCTTTATTTGGTATACATTTATACAGTATATATATTTATAGAGATATTTATATAACATGTGCCAACGCAAATTCACAAACCGAGGGTGGGGAAAAATAAAAATATCTAATGTGCTTAATTTCATATAGAGCCGTGAAGCGGAATGAGGTAAACACCAGGCAGAACCAACAGTCGTCATTATGGTAAGCAAAATTAATCATTCATAACAAAACATCAACTGAATACATTGATTAAGAGTGGCACCGCGGATCCTTGGATCAAATTAGAGGGGAAAAAAGGAATTCCATCATACACACTGTTATAATGTTCATAAAGACTCATACCGTATAGTGCAAGAACGTACAAGTGTATTAAACTATTCATGAGTTATCCTTAACTAAATCTGACACACATTTCTTGCCCCCACACACCCATGCTCAAATGTCTAGGAAAAAATACTCATCCACTTCCAAATTCTTTGCATAATAAAGCTGGCCAAAATACATGTTCATTGTCAGGGTTTAATCACCAACACACACACACACGCACACTGTAATCAAGTATGCAAAGTAGGAAGTTGTGCAGTTGGAAAAAGGAGAGACAATTCCCGTAGAAATGACGGAAGAAGTGACGTGTCTGTTTGCAAGTGTGTATACAATCATGTACATGTCTATGTGTGTGGAAAACAGATGAACCTGATCAGGAAGGGGCAGTGGTCACCGTGTCGGAGGAAGCGCGTAACGCCATCACTCGGAGTCTCTCTGGACCTCGGAGGCGTCGGCCCGACAAATTGGGCAAGTCCGGTTGGCCTGCGTGCGGAAAGAAAAAAGGAGTGTTACTTCACGAACGTTGCTACCTGAACTTCCTTAAGGTATGAAGGACAAACATCAATGGGGGTTATGCTTTTAGAAGGTTGAACATTTCTGTGTGCTGTGATGTACAAAGTATACAGGGCGTTCCAACATGTTTGGCCCCATTTTGGAGGCCAATATTTTTGTAAATTTTCGTTGGAAATGACTTCAAATTTTTGCAACGTTTGTAAAAATGTTAATGTTTGACATTTCTATCTTTTCAGGTTAAGAAATGCTGTTGACTTCCAAAGAAAAGGTGTATTGCGTGTTGGAGTTGGACGCCCAAGACAGTCAAGTGTGGCATCTTCACAAATAAGGTACCAACTACAAAACAATTTAGAACTTGGCTCCAAAAAAGTCAAGAAAATTACTAGAATGTGGCTTTCCACACTCTTCCAAGGACTACACGGAAAGGCTCTTGTAGATTTGAGGAGATTCATTTTATTCACTATTTTGCAGGCTAAGTAAGGAAGGAAGGAAGGAACTAGGAACTTACTCTCAGCCACTTGTCGACGCACTTCCCGTGGAACTCGTGGCTGCACGGCAGAACTCGCAGCAGTTGTCGAGACTCAAAATCGCTCATGCACACCACGCACCTGCGAGACAAACAGAGACGGACGGGGGTGACAAACTGAGGCGGAGAGAGCGCATCTGCTCACTTCAACTTGGAAGGCGCTTGTAACCTGGCAAACAGACTCGAGGTAAATTTCTGCCCAAAAGCAGTCACCATGCTCAAGTCGAGTTCTGCACCTAAGACCCAATCAAGACTTTCTACTTATAAATTATCCATGTTTTTGTTTGTTGGCGTCTCCACAGACTCAGCAACATCCCCACAACCATGGAAGTCAACCTGGACTTGAGACAGAACAAGGCCACAGTACCCTGCTGACCTCACTTTGACTACATATTTCCTTTTTAGCACTATGTGGCTAAAGCTTTAAATCTCATTATACTTGAAAAATGGCAATAAAAGCATTCAGAAGGAACCTTTCCCACACTATTTTGTTCGTTGCCAAAGTTGAAGCGGGCGGCTATACTTACAGCGTTTGTTCCGACTGGTGGTTATTCGGGTTGAAGCGGTAGGAAGGAAGCTGCTCGATTTCTCCCTTGGTGAGTCCTCGGAGTTTGGCCTCGCCCAGGCGCTCGGCCAGGTTGAGGAGGGCCTGCCGCCGAGAAGGATTTAGCATCCAGGTGGAGTTCAAATAAGGCCATCTTGACTAACCTCGTAATTTTCCACTTCTCCGTCGTCGACGTCCAGTTCTAGGCTGATGGCCGGGCCGGTGGGCTGGACTGGCAGCATGGACCTACGACAAATGAACAAAAAATTAGCCCTCACCCAGAAATAATAACCTGAAATTTTCTCCAAATGGGAAGCGGTTGAACGGACTCACAGGAAGTAAGGTAGCAGGCCGGGGTGATAAGGCGAAGGTGGCAGTGGCTGTTGCGAGCGGTACCTTCGGCCTGCCAGGCGACGGGGGAGGAAATTCGGGTAGGACTGGAACACAAAAGACACGTCAACCAGGCAACTGGCACAATTTCATTAAAAAATAAAGTGTGACTTAGCACTCACCACTCCAAAAAACTCTTGAGGCAAGGGCTCGTGGGAGAGGAAGTGGAGCTGCGTGGAGTGTGGCGTGAGGGCCGGGTGGGTGGCAGGGGGGTAGTGGAGACCCGCACCCAAGGACAGGTGCTCTCCCAGCAGCTCCACGTCGTTCTCTATTCTCTGTAAAGGCTGAAAATGGGGGAGGAAATTCATTCCAATGTCATCGCGGCACACAGAGAGACAAGTTTGGTGTTCATGAATGGCTGAGGTATCCATTGCTGCTCCATGATATCAGTAGAACAAAATATCCCAAAATAAAAGCTATATTTTGAGTACGTGGTTTTCGTTGTTTTTTTTGTCTGTGGGCTGATTTATTTTGGACTGATCGTTGTCTTTCCGAGTTATCCAGTAGGTGCTTTTCATTTTCAACCAGTTTACACCTCCCCAAAAAACATGCTGCAACCTTTTAAAATGAATTGAACCACGTGGTTTTGTCATGTGTTCCAATATTCAAGTGCTCTAACGTCAATATTAGCCAATATGCCTCTGTCACACTGGGACATAAAAACCGGGCGGCAAAATGGAGCGTTTGGAAACAGCCGGTCCTGGGCTACTTACCGAACGGGCCTGCTGCGCCGTGTAGGCTCCAAACTGGCCCGGTTGCGGCAGGTGAGAAGGATGGTGCGGAAGATGCGTGGGAGGGTGCGGAAGGTGGGCCGGTGGAGGAAGGAGGAAGGTCGGGTCACTGGAAAGCAAAGAGGGGAAGGCGTAGGGCATGGGGAGGTGTTGCACCGAACACGTCTGCAGGACCTGAGAAAAAAAAAAAAAGCCCGTTTCAAACACGATCCGCTAACGAGAAGACGGGCCGGCGTCCCCAAAAGCTGGCTCACGGGAGGAGCCACGTTGCAGACGGGGTAGTGCTGTCCGCCGAAGACCACCGAGCAGGCCGGAATCTGTTGCGGGCCCGAGCGAGGCGGCAGGCCGGGCGGAGGAGCCCCAGGGGGAGACACGGGATACGACACCGGAGCAGAACCCTAGACCGGGGAAGCGTTTCGGTTAAATAAATGCCAAGCAGAAGAAAAGCGGGACCACGTCAAGTCATCTTTCGCTCTCACCTGCTCTTGGAGATCCAACACTCCGCCGCTGGGTTGCTGCGACGGGTGGGGGTGCAACAGTCGGGGAGACAGGTTGGAGGACGGGTGGAGGGGCCTGGGGGAAGGGTTGGGGGGATGGTACACGGCTCGCTCTTCCAAGCCGGGTCCCGGCCCTCTGGGGGGTTGCTGGCCGTAGGGTGAGTAGCCCTGAGGTTGGGCCGGGTGACGGAAATTCTCGTCTTGGTGGACCGGCGACAGCCCGTGGTGGGAGTGCAGGGGGTGATGATGCTGTTGCTGCTGCTGGTGGTGGTGGTGGTGGTGATGAGGGTGCGGGTGAGAGTGAGCGTGGGGGTGAGTGTTAGGGTGGTGATGGCCGTTGTTGCCATTAAAATGGTGGTGGTGATGGTGGTGGTGGTTGTGTGTGTGGTGATGGCGCATCAGCCGGTCTCTGCGGCCACGCGGGCGTCGCGTCGGGGGGCTGCGGAAGAAGAGGATGCCGATTCAGACACGTCGCAATTCAAACTGGAAATAATACAGGAAATCTGTTCTTAAGATTTTGTTCTTAAAATTGTCTATCACTTCTGGTGAATTTCTTCAATTCGACACAAGTGCTTCATTTAGAGAGCAGCATTAACATTGATTTTTTTTTAGATCTTGGCTTTAAACACATTGGAATGAAAAGGGGCGCCGGGTTCAAGCAAAGTGCATTCATCCTCACCTTCTTCGATTGCGGGCCGGCGTGTGACATCTCTCCGGCGCGTAGTGAGCGTGCGGTCGCCGACTCGGGGGAAGCTCCCAGGGTCGAATGGGAGAGGTGGGGGTCGGAGGAGGGGCGGCGCTCAGATCTAAAATGGACTGCTGGGAAAGACGTTGCCTTTTGGGGCTTGGGCTGTCTTCCATCTGTAGACAAGTCAAGCAAAATAGTAACATACAAGGGGGATATGATCAATGTTTCACTCTTTTTTTATAGTTTTTTTATAGAAAAGCTCATACATTTTCAAACTGGGAGTAAACAGATGAGATGAAAGTGACTTACTTTGTCTCGCTCCTCATTGAAAACATTATCGGGATGAAAGTGTAGTACTCCCCCTGTAGGCAAAAGAGAAGGGGGGTAAATTAATCAGATAAGATGGTGCTGAGGAAAAACATCACAAGACACAGACATGCAAAGCCAGTATACGACACACTGGTCGCCTCAATCTGATTTTCCTGTGCGGGATCACAAAGGATAGGAAACAGCGAAATGAAGAAGAATTGCATAGTACACAGACCGATTTATTGTGCACGTAAACTGTTGGCCTGAATAAAAATTCATGGTTTACAGACAGATTATTTTTGATGGACCCAAAGGTCCCAAGTTCAGCCATAGTGGGGATTTCTATTGGATACGCCTGTAAGCAGTAACACATGTGGAAGAAAAACGCAGTGCGCTGGGAGTTTCAAAATAAAACATTTTGAGCTGACCCGACATACAAAAACAAAACTTCAAATAAAAACATAAAATATTCAACTAAGGTTCACCTTTAATGTCAGAGAAGCGCCATTATCACAAAAATATTCCTAGCCTACTTTTGCTCTATTCGAGTTTAGCTAGCCATTGCCTAAGATACCCTTTTTTCACTTAGTAATGTTTATTCCTCTCAGATACTTCTCACGAGTTTCTTATTCAAGGTTCTCAAAATGAAATCTACATTTGGACGCTCTCTATGAACCCCCCAAAACCCAGCAAGGGCCAATTTTGTCTGAAAGTAGTGCAGCAAGAAGCAAGCAAATAGCCGAGTAATGCAACCAATGTGTTCTGGAGAAGAACGCTGCCGTTTATCAATCAGGACGCACATTTTTATGCAGCATGAAAACATGAAAAGACGTCCTTGGGATGACAAGACTTTGGCCTGAGCAAGACCCCAGATCTATTTCATCATTTGAAAAAAAGGGGGGTGGGGGTCTCCATTCTACATCTGAAAGCAAAGCCCATCCCTTTGTTGTTCCTGGGCCGAGCCATTCGGGGGCCACGTGAAGTCTGCCGATAGCGACGGCTCAAAGACACCCCGCTAGTGGCTGTGAAGAACAGAGGGAAAAGAGGCCTGACGGACGGAGCAGCTGACACGCTGGCTTCTATCTTTCGCCATCGACTTTTCCAACCCAAAGGGGGTCTTTGTCCGCCGTGCGTGCTGCCGAAAACTCGATTTTTTTCGCCCCGAGTGGGCCAAAAGGGGGGATTTGGGCAAAATGTGATGGATTGGCTTCTGCCAGAGAGAAAACATCCTTTTCTCAGAATTTTGGTGTTAGTGACTATTTATTTGATTATGAACCAATAGACTTTGGGGTTGGACCTCCACCTAAAACAACAACTCACATTATATATTGTGTTTATGATATGGGCCCGAAATTTATTAAGAGTTAATCGTATTTTTTTCTATGCTAATGATAAATTTGCAGTGATCAACCCATCTAAATCTTTAGACATTTTTAAACACAAAAATTTTGATATCTAGTATTTTAGGACCAAAATACTATGTTGGTATGCAATTTTATACTAAGGAAAATAGATCTATATTCATTATTTCATTTTTATATGGCTTATCTTCATTAAGTTTGCTGAATACTGTTTAAAGTTAACACTCCTGATATATTGTAATATTTGTTACAGGAGAGATGTGATTCTTATCCGTGTTTAAAGGGGATTCCTGCAATCTATACATTGGTGTTAGTTTGACTCAAAGTTGCAACATGAAGAGCAAAGCGTAAACAAAGCCTGCTGTGACCAACCTAGGTGAAATAGAGGCAGCAGCCACAACAGTTAAGAGCATTTCACACTGGACCGACACTATTAAATGACATGTCACGCCTCCGACTGTGGAACATTGGCACACGATCGAAAATTCCACATTGGAGGGAGCGTGAGGAAGACTTTCTTTGGGTCAGCGTGGCCACAGGACAACATAATGGCACTGCTTTTATTTAATGCGGCATTGCGTCCTCTAATCAGCTCAGCACAATGAACCGATTTGACAGTATATCCATCGGAGAAGTCGATAGATACAAAAGTATCTCCTAGATCGATACAAAAATCTGCCAATGAGCCAGAGTAGCGTCGATGGCGTAAGCCAAGTGCGTCTCTCGACTATCTTCAGGCGTGGAATGACTTGCCCGAGGCTAAACATTGTTTTCATTTTTTCGACCACGGCGGGATCACATAACAGTCAGAGACCGCTCCGGCTAACAAGTAGCAAGTAGGAGCATGACTGAAGTTTCCTACAGATGTCAAAGGGATTGCTCACGGGGAAAAACTCCAAAATGGAAGCCCAAATAGGTCTCGTTGGGAGTTTTTGGGAGCTTTTGAGTTGGAAGTTGGCAGCGACAGCAAGCTGGCGCCATGTTTCCAACATTGTTGCGGAAAGCTGGACTTGGCCAGCCGCGGAAACTTCTTGTCGAAGTTTTTGGGGCATTTTTGTCTCAGTAGGAGCAATACTGGGTTTTAAATATCATTTCCCTTCAGCTTCTCTGTTGCTTTTGGCGCAAAATAGATTTGAAAACATTGCCCTTAAGAAGTGTGAAGCTAAATCTGATTGCCTAGTCCAAAATTGCAAGTCTGGACAACTCATTTCCATCTGAGCAAGGATACACTCATTGTTACATACCAATTGTGTTAAAACTTTTGTCCTACAAGATCTACTTTTCAAAGAGTTAACCTTCCACGGTCTACATTTTTTCTAGGCCAACTACAAATCTCAGCAATTATTTATGTTGATATACCTCACACTAGACTGGACTAGACTACCAATAATTTCATGGCGATCTACCAGTAAACCGCGATCTACGTATTGGGCACCAATGCTTTAGACGGCTCAGGCCACTTACCGGTTCCAGGATGTCGGTGGGCTCCGTGGCGCTGCGCCCCCGCGGCCAGGTAGGTCGTCGGCTGCTGCGGCTGACTCTCCGGGTAGCCACCGCGACCACCGTGGTGCGCTGCCCAGGCGGCATTGTTCTGCTGCGGGAAGCTCATCCCTCCTGCTCCGCCGGCGTTCATCAGACTCCCGTTACCGAGAGCGTTGTTGCCGGCCCCACCACCGCCGCTGCCTCCCGCGGGGTTGTTCACGGCGAAATGATAGAAGCCAGACCGAGATCGAGAGCGTGTCCTTGGGGGGTCCATGGCAGGATTGTGCGACGGGGATGGGGGGAAAAAAAGTAGTCGAAAGAAAAGGGGGAACCTCCCTCGTCAGAGGCTTCGCAGGCTCGCGTTTAATAGCTAGTTAGCACAAAAGACGTTGCTACTTGAATATTACTTTACTTTGTGCGTTTACTGCCACTTTAACGTGGAATCGGACACTTTTAAATCGCCTAGAACTGGTTACGAGGAGTACAAAAAGATGGGACTGGAAGTCTCGGGTTCTCTATTGTCTTTTAGTCAGCGTGGGAAGCACTGAAAAACGTCGATGCCACACCAATTCATAACATTGGGTTGATTACCAAGGCGTTGGAAGCACGTCTAGATGCGGACGCATGTATCGATGAGCCGTATTGGACGAATTAAATCCCTCGAAGATGCAACATGGCTAACTAAGCTAGCGAGCGTTAGCCGCGAGAGAGGCAACAAGAGCGAACCGGGACGCTATTTTGCGAGCTTACTTTTAGCTTTGAAACAACACTGACCGTGGAAAAGTGGTCCGAGTGGTCCTGTTGCAGCCCCTCGCGACGGCAAAACTAAACTGGCATGTTAATTAATTAGCATCATGTCGGCTCCGAGATAGCATGCGCTAACAGGAAGACAGCCCCTGCAGGAAAAACAAGTCCTACAGCGGCGACGTTAAGAAGAGACAAAACGTCGTATTTGGGTTGACGTCGTGCCGGTAAACGGTGCTACCGATCGGCCTGCTTTAGACTGTGTTCTTCCACGGGAATCATACGGATAAAATAGAAAGAGGTTTTTTTGGCGTGAATTAAATCCCGTGCTCGCGTTCGATAGCAAATGTTTTCTCCGGTCAGCAGGGAGTGAAGTGGAGATCAATCAATGGGAGGTTCAGACTGTGTTAAGCCATTTCCAATCGATAGCCGATCAAGGGTTGCCGAGTTTTGGGATAATCAACCCATTTATATGGTATAAGGGGGAATGGTATTTTGGAAATGAGAATTATAATAGAAAAGAACGCCTTCAAATGGTAGAAGGCTTGACTTGAAGCGTAATTTCTGCAGTGATTTCGACTGCTTATGCCTATCTAGCCACATCCCGTCGCTCAGCTCATTAATAATTCAGCATCTTCAAACCAGAAATACTACAATACGATGTGTAAACGCATTGGTTTTAACGTTGTTATTTCATACTGTAAAGAAACTCATCTTACAATTTCTTACAGTCATCATTTTTTTCTGAAGATGGACAATTCGTATTTATCGACTATAGTGGTCTTTAAATACAGCTTATCAATTAATAAAATGTTAAAACTAAATTAAAAAGAATATTGAGTTGACAAATATAGTAGCGTTGGTAGAGAGTTATATTTTTTTTGCTTTTAATTAGTAAACAATGACTAAACATTTTTAAATCAAGAAAAAAAGTTGTCTTTAAATATACATATATTTTGAAGTACTGCAAAAATTACAAAGAAAGTTGAAATAAAAATAAATAAAAAATAAATAAATCTGGCCGATCATGAATGATTTATTTTTCACACAAACACAAGCAAGTCAACAAATGTTGCAAAGGTTCAATAATATTTTCTGTATATGGTTTCATTAAGCTTTCCTCCGTCTGTACCATGGAATACACTTAGAGAATTAAGACCGTTCATTATTGTTTTTAAAGACACTGAAACGCAGAAAAATATTCAAATGATTTTTTTTAAAGCTCCCTTTGTACCTGTTTGCGATTATTGTCACTCATTCTCGCCTTTCGCGCTTTTCAGGGACCTAAAGAAATAAATAAAACATCTGTAATAACTTAGCGTCTGTGTTTAAAAATAAAACAAGAATAAATTAGGAGTTCACATTCCCCCCAAAATCCCCCCCCGGTCATTCATGTTACTTTACTTCTCGGTGAGTGACAGCTGCAGGATTCTCTCCAGCTCCTCCTCTTCCTCTTTCTGCTTCCTATGAAGGAAAAAAAAAGGAAAATTGCCCCATGAAAAACGTTTTTTACTGATACAGCAAATTGCCCACATAGCGGATATTATGGCAGTCATAGACTAGCATAAATGAACATGTTAAAATTCACAAATACATATTTTGAAATGTTCGCTACTCTATTTGTCCAATTGATGAGCATGTCGTATCTAAAACGTTCATGCTAAACTTAAATACCTTCTACCGTTCATTCATTCATTCATTCATTTTCCGAACAGTTTATCATCACAAGGGGTGCTGGAGCCTATCCCAGCAAACTTCAGGCACCAAGTGAATCTGTGGCCAGCCAATCAGAGGTTACAAGGAGACAAACAACCAAGTTAGAACCAAGTTAGCATACAATTAGCCTACCCTGTCTATAAAGGGGGGCATCTGACCTGTCTATCTCCTCCTGCTCACGGCACGAGAGCTCCATGGCGATACGCAGCTGCTCGTCAAAGTTGCTAGCCCCGCCGAGGGGTCTCGATAGCGCCGGTTCGCCCGCCGCATCGTAGGGGGGTGGATTGGTGCCCGGCTCCAACGGGGAATCCGCCGCTGGGGGGCTGGGCTCTTGTACTTGGTCAGTCTCTTCTCTGCTAGCCAATGAGATAGACAGAGACTCCTGGATGGCCCTGTCCAAAGGACAAAAAAGAGGAGGGAAAAGAAAGACATCAGCGCGGGGCCTCGGGATTAGGCACTCCCCTGTGTGGGCTGAAAGGAGGGCGAATGGCGGACTTCTATTTGCAGATCCCTAATTACACATAAGTTCATTCATCAAATTAGAAAGGAACTATGACTGTTTCAGACAATGGATTTCTACACAGAGTCATTATGGCCCACCTCTCCAGCTGAGTGTCTTCCTCATAGAGGGGCGACTGGGGTCCCGGGCGACTGTTGGTAAGAGCTTCCCAAATGGTCACCTGGAGAAAAATTCAAAGACACCCCCTTTATTAATATGACACGTACTGGATTTTTGCGGGAGTGACTTATTTTTCAAAATAGTAAGGGCTGCAACCTGATCGCTCTCCGTGCCAGCGTCCAGGAGGCTCTGCTGGATGGCAAACTGCAGCAGGTTGTCGTCTTCGTCCCTCATCGGCTCGCTGCGGCCCGGGCCGAGGGTGTTGTAGTCTGCCGGGGGCTCAAACACGCTTGGGTCCACCTCACAGTGAAAGGGAGAAGTGGACTGTCCCACTTCTTCTGAGCTCTCTGGTTTGTGAACCGTCACCGAGCTAACCGGCTCGTCGCAGCCGCACAAGTTACTGAAGGTGACTCTGGCATTCAGCACGTGAAACAGCGGAATTTCTACAAAGGGTAACAAAAATAGAGAATAAGAAAAAGATTTGCCAAGCGTAAACGGCTATTTAGCATTCACCTATTTTGACAGGAAAACCTGGAGGCAAGCGTAAGGTGATGAAGTCACGTAGCTTAGCAAAGTGAGCATTGGAGATGGCCATGAGGTCTATGATGGGGGTCACCTGCTCGGCTAGCGACAGGGGGTGGGTTTCACTTAGCCACAGATTGGCCTTGAACCTGAAAATAAATAAAAAAGCGAGAAAAATTGTAGTGGACTGTGTGGCGATCCATTATTCGTCTTATTGGCATTCCTCAGTCGTACCTCTGAACTTTGCTCGTGAGCTCAATAGGACGTCCGATGTCTCGGCCGTTAAGATTGAACTCGGGATTAAAGTATTCTTCGGCCGTGATGGCGGTGGGGTTGTGTGGACTGGCGCACTGGGACACATTACTCTGCCAGGGAGATCATTTGGTGTAAAGATGACGACAGATGGAATTGAGGGAGGCAAAAATTCGGATGTGTTTACCCCATTTTGAGCGGTGTGCTGTTCAGCAATTCCCAGGAAAGATTGCAGGGGGGTTTTGGAGCCTAAATAAGGGGGGGGATAGAGGTGACAATGACTTTTCACTTGGCTTCTCTAGTTTTGTATTTAATTTTCATTTTTGCTTTGGTCCGATCTTTGAGCTGACCTTTGCTCCGTGATTTATCCTGGTCCGATAGATGCTCCGTTCTGGACCGAGTCACGAGCTCTACATTGGTCGCGCTGTAAACCTAGATACAAACTTTTCCTAAGTTCAAAAACATCCAAATCAAATCAACTTAAGGCGAGCGTAGAATCTCACCTTTGCTTCATATCCACTAACCATCTCGCTTTTCTCAGAACGCCAGCCCCAAATGCCAGACTTGTTGCTAAAATCCAAAGAGAAAAATATTCTTAAAGCTTATCAACCACACAATGTGCTGCTTTAAAGCCAAGTGTTGCCTTGAGAAATTCCAAGAATAGCAGGCAAAATTAAACTAGAAAGGTGGGTTAAGTTGCCATACCGCTCAAATGCAATGTTGCGCGTATTGAGGTGCGTGGCAACAATGGGCGACGTGAGTCTCTGCGCCGTGTTCTCCTGCGACGGCTGCATTGCCGCCAGCAGGGAGGGCGCATCTCGCGGGGACAGGACCAGCGGCTCAGTGTACACCACCTGCTTCTCGTGGTCAACCTCCATCACCACGGCACCGTCGTCTATGGGGGAATTGGAAAGTATTAGCATCGGTGAAGGTGACGGTCGGACTCTGTCTTTTGGCACCGACCTTCACCCTTGAAGATGTAGCTCCGTCGTCCTTTGAGCCAGGTCATGTGTTCGAAACCCAGTAGCGTGGTGTCCACGCGGAGGCACGAGCCACATTTCCAAACGCGGTACACGTCGCTGGGGCACACCTTGGAAACCAAAGGCACTGAACATTTGAACAAAGAAGACGGAAGAGGTCAGTGCAAAGACTTCAGCTTCATTGTAATTTCATTTTTAAAGAAAAAGTTTGTTACAGTTATTAAGGAAGACCGACCTAAATGTGCTGACTTGTACACTACTTGGTTTTCATCTGTTATGTAGACCTTTTTTTTTTTTAACAGTCCTTTGATCAAATTACCGCCCCTATTTATAATGCATGTACGCCACCCAACCTAATGAAACTGAGCAGGAGAGGCTTCATAAGAAGTACATTGAAAAAAGAAGCAAGGCTCTAATATTTGGTTCATTGTTTACAAAGACGCCATCCCTTTTTGTCAAAGTAATTTTAGTATGGCAAATTCCTTAAAATCGTAGGCGTCTTCAGCACAAGTCTCCCTTGTTTCAAGCTATTTTTGATTCAACATCAATTCAGAAGAATATCAAACGTGTGCTTCATTTTGAAAGGAAACAAAGGCTCCTCAGTAAAATCTAAATGAATCAGACATTGACCTCAGGGATGTCGTGAGTGCTGAAAATCCAGGAAAAAAACACTCACCCCAACTGGTGAACTCCCACTTCATCTCCACATAGAAATCCTTGGCCTAAACAAAAAGAACAGGTTTAACAACACTTGAATTTCCACAACTTTCAACCCGAATGCACATCTGTATTTATGTTTCGTCTACATTTCTCAGCTTGCGGAGCAGTTCTGGAATCCCCGCCAGCCTCTCCGTCGCCCGCTTGAAGTCTCTGTACTGAAGGACCAGTTGAACCAACTCGGGGTCCCCAGTGCTCACTGCCTCCTGCAAGACTGAAACGCAAGCCCCCCATGAGCGATCGCCTTATTTACGCACCCCCCTAAGGCCACGACTGGTGAACCCACTGGTCCAGCCTTGCGCGTTGCAGTGCGTCGGGTCTGCGGTGTATCTGAGCAGAACTCGGGTGGACTCCAGGTGGCCCAGGGACACCGCCAACTCCAGTGGGGTGCGCCCCCTCGGATCCAGCCGCTCCATATCTCGCTGCGGAACCCCGCACGCACACCCAGCCTCACAAACGCAACAAGCCGCTTCAGCCCACCGCAGTGCGAAACATCACGATAAGATCATGCCAGCCAAACAGACTCACCTCGTTCTTTTGCATCTCCTGGTCAAGTTCCTGATACAGATTATTCCACACCAGGAAATGTAGAGGAAACTCTTCTTGAGCCATGATTGTTTATCACTTGACGGTGTGTCAGGATTTAAGAACAAACAAAAAAAAGCTAGCATCAAGCGCTAAGTGCTAGCGGCTAGCCCATACAATTTGCAAACACCGAATACGGAAGTGACAAAGGACGCCGCTTTCGTTAAACCTGTCACGAAACAAATTTATCCACGCTGCTACGGCAAGGAATGTTCTTAAAAAGGGGGGGAAATGAATGTCGTGCGTAGCTTTTTAAATTAGTGGGCTGAGTTCGCCAACCTAACTCAGCCCACTAATTTATTTAATGTAGCGTTGAGGAACTAAGAGCTAGGCTAACGTGGCCAGCTGGCTAGTAAAAATGGTGTTGTCTGCTCCATATTCCACTTATGAAGGGGAAAAAAGACCTCAGACGGCGAACACTTTCAATCCAAGTGCGTTCATTTTCGTCACTTGAGTGGAATTGCCGGTCCTCGTGGAAGGTTGCCACCCATCCCGAGTGTATACACCGCACTATTTTTTTCCAGACGGCCTTTCTTCCAGTTTGACATACACGAATCCCCCACCCCTGTTTCAATGTGGTGGTATCGACCACTGCTGCTCGAGTCCGGTCGACTTGTAAGCCGAGCACATCACTTGTGAAATAAAGTCTACGGAATAGAAATGAGCTAGCTCACATATGCTTCTTTCATTTCTCCGTATGGGGGGTTCTATTCTTCCTGGTTGTGGAGGGTGGAGCTGTCCATTAGATGACTGCTGGTCAGACAGTTCTTGATATTCGATAGCAGGAACCTATGGCTTGCGAGCCATACATGGCTGACTTGATAGGTGCATATGGCTCTCCACTAACCTGCAAAAATTGTGGGATGGCTCCCTGCAGTACGTCATTTTTTAAAACATTACCTAACAAGGCAAGATCCTGTTTTACTGGAAAAGAACACTCGTGATCTACCTGGATGAAAAAAAATATCCATAAATATTATATTAAGAAGCTTCCGATCTATAAAATTAGGAATGCCTTTTAACAGGTACTTCCTTTCAATGAAATCAAACAATTTAGATTTTAGAATGAAACTGAAAAGGAACTATTCAACGATATTCTCATTTATTGAGATGGGCAAGTAAATAAAACACCACACTGTACAAGCCCAAGTCAGTACAGTGAGTAAACTTTACATATAAAAGCATGGTTGGGAACAGACACATACGCCAACAGTATATAGCAATAAAACTTTAAAAGAAGTTCTCACGAAGTTTTAACGGGACAGACGGGTGGCAAGACTCGTCGTGAATTTGCACGAACCCACGGGTGATCCATGACAGACTGCAGCGCCAAGCGATCGGTCGGACAGTGGCGCAGTAACTTGCTGATCAGATCCCGCGCGCCTTCGGAGACCACCTCTGGAAACTTCAGATCCACCTGCGAAAAACCCACACGCCATTCTATCAATTTGTGAAAATGGTTCCAGCGTCTCGACATACTTTGACCAAAACGACAGTTTATTTGGAAGCAAAGCCAAGAAGAAAAATGTCCCGAATGACCCACCTTCATAATTCTTTTGTAGGTTTCAGAATGACACTGAGTTTCAAAGGGAGGACTGCCCACCAGAAACTCAAAACAGAGGACTCCAATGCACCACAAATCCACTTTCTCGCTGTGGGTGCGACCCTCGATCATCTCGGGGGGGAGGTAATCCAGCGTGCCGCACATTGTACGACGCCTGCCGGCACAATGATGCGCTCAAGTTTGCAACAACAAAAAAATCAAAATAAAAGCACATTTTCCATTTGAAGGGAAGCCCTTTACCTGAGAGAAGGTGCATGAACGGACCAACCGAAATCGGCAATTTTCAGTTCCCCGCGGTAGCCGAGAAGCAGATTTTCCGGCTTGATGTCGCGATGGATGACTTTTTTGGCATGACAATACAAAAGTGCATCTGAGATTTCTTCCATGTACTGAAAAAGCAAGCAGTGACAAGTTCAACTGAGCAGAAAGTAATCACCAACAGGGTCGCCAAATCTATGAGTTATTTTCTGTGAAATATAGATTTTCGTTTTTAGTGCAATGCGAAATTATTGAGCCCAGAATTGTCCAAATCCTCTTTTTGAGCTTTTTTAAAAAACGGGCCATTTTATTTTGATAGGGTGCAGATGACAACGAATGACTTAATAGTAGATATTCTCCATTTTTTTTAATCATCAAAAATAAAGTACATTTTTTTTCTAAACTGTCTTTTTTTTTTAAATATATTACCACTGATTAAATGGCTGACTGTGTCTTACGGTGGCAGTGCGCTGGTCGTCAAATCGTCCGTATCTCTGGAGCTCCTTGTACAGCTCTCCGCGAGGCGCGTACTCCAGCACCAAAAATACTCTACTGCGATCATCAAAATAGTTGTAAAAGCGAAGAATGTTGGGATGCCTGAAGAAGAAAAACAAGCAATACCACGTGTGACTATTCCAGATGACAACTGCCATTCACATGATTTCTTTTCTTTGGCAAAATTATTCCCGTCCTGGGAGGGGGCGCTCAAAGCGGACAAAAATGCGGAAATACAAAATATCTGTTCCCTGAAGCAAACTTCCAACTTACTTGAGATGAGCCTGAATCTCGATCTCCCGCCTGAGTTGATGCTCCACGCCTTCTTTCTCCATCTGGGACTTGAACAAGACCTTCAGGGCCACGACGGCTTGCAGCTCTTTTACCTTGGCAAGGTACACGTTGCCAAACTTGCCTTTTCCCAGGGGTCGACCAATGTCAAAGTCTTTAATGCTAATTTTCCTAAAAAGAGCAAAAAAATAAATAAAAATTGGGACAATAGTTGAAAATAGATTGGACATCTACTAGTGACAAACACCATGAAATGTTCTGACAATAACAATTCATAATAAAGTTAAGTCCAATGTATCACCCAAAAAACAGCTAGACACCAAACAAAAATTACTTGAGTGCTGAGAAGAGACAAATGTGCTTCAATAGGCTGAACAGAAAAAAGATACTCACTTTGAAACCAAACTAGAGGATGAAGTACCACACGCTCTTATAGGACCTAAAGAAAAATATGGATTTTGTCAGTCCAGTCATTATGTGGAAATGTGTCAAGACTGAAATTACCTGGGATAACAGTTTTGCTGCCACCAGCCAACGGCTTGACAAAACGCTGCGGGCCCGACGCCATGCTGTGGGTCTGGGAAATGAATAAATAAATGTCATTTTTTTCTTCGCTAAAATATCAGCTGTAGTCCACATGCGAACATTATATTTTGGGTTGTATAGGCCACATTGACACATACGTATACCAAATGTTAGTATTGCGACTTGTATTTCCACAAAAAAAGCCAACTGCTCATTAAAGGGTTAAAACCATACATAGACCAATTTAAACCTTTTATGAACAGATAGAAAAAAGCAAAAAACTGACCTGGTGTGAAGCCCGTGGCTCGTGATTTTCTTTATTCTATGAAGGGGGAAACAATATTTGTATTTATAAAGTGCTGATCATTGTCATTTTTAAGGGCCATTTGAAATTAATTTTCAATTGAAAAGATGTAATAGCAATCATTAAAACAGTCGTATAAACACTTGAATCGAATGCCTGCAATTCTAATTTAAAAAAAAAAACGACAGTTAAGGCCACTGTAACTTTTCCAGTTTTCAAGCAATACTTTGTGCGGGTCGTACCACTTTAAACAAAACATTTTTAAATGTTCGTAGTTCATATTTTTCACGGATGGGTCGGGGTTAACAGAACGATTCTTGGTACATAGCACAATAAGGCAACGACAAAAAAGCACTTTATCTACAACAATTTATACGCCGTGCGTATGCTTTTAATCATGTTTACAAAATGGATAGGAAGCTTTACATTGTTCTCGGTTTAACATAGATGCATGCTAACACAACATCGGTCAGTTCTGTCGTTAAACGCTGCATTAACTACGCAAAAAAGAATGATTCTCACGGCTTATTTACTCCTGTAGGGAATAAGCTCAAGAATAAAAACGAGAAACAAGGTTTACCTGCATGTGTGTGATAAAGAGACAACTTTGTAGAGGTAGCTTTGACGCTTTCACTGCAACAACGCTGCCGCCAACTATTTTCAAAATGCCTTCTTCTTCCTCTCTTTATTTCAAGCACACTCGACGCCGATACGAGTTACTGCCGCCTCCTGGTGATATCAGGTACTTTTCATTTCGTTAGAATGCCTCCACGAATAACGAATACAGTAGGAGTAAAAATTGTAATTTTTCAATTAACCACCCCAATCGTTTTTTTGTGAAATTATTGCCCAAGCAACAAAGTGAAATCAGCATGAGTTAAAAAAAAATCTAAACATTCAAATTCATTGATTTTTATTTTTCTTGAAAAATAATACATATAACATGGAAGTTTAAAAACAATTCGAAAATAATTATAATGCTACAAGAATCCCCGTGTTTCAACACCAAAAGAGGGAAATGTTTTACACAAAAGTATATACTATATTTTCATTTGCAGAATTGAGCACTCTTTCCCATGAGCTTGTAGCAGGGAAAGTAGTAACTTGATGGATGCAAACAGACAGACAATATTATCCCCGGACCAAAACAAAACAAACCATATACCACTAAATTGAACGGACTCAGTGAAGAAGAAAAAAAATGAATCCACCCGAGAAAAATAGATCTAAACAGTTTTGGAGCAGGAGTATCACAAAATTTCTCTAAACAGTCTCTGTACATAAACAAGAGTTTGGAAATAATAGCACCTGATGTCAAATGGTGGTCTAAAATGCACCATTGAAGTGACACCTGCTCCTTGGCTTATAACTGAATTTATAGAACAAAAAGATCTTGTTCCCCGATTAATGAGACTCCTTCTTCGTGTGTTCATGCAAACCTACCATGAATATGCCTTTACAACTCAGGGACTCGTCAAAAGTTGACATTTAAAGAATAACGACCCAAAAACTGCTGTGCGTGAGGCAAAAAAAGAAGCGACATGATCTTAAACCCAAGGTGAAATTCAATGAACATGTCTTTGAACACACCTCATTAATGACCTATATTTCACCCCCGCCCCCAACCAACCCCCCAAATAAAAAATAAGGAATCCTGAGTCTTTTTTTAGGTCAATTGTCCCTTTCGACAACAGCGGGTGATAAGCGAGTAATCGCTTTTGGTGTTAAAATTTAAAAAAAAGAAAAAACAATAGGCTCCCTCCTGCATCATAGCCTTTCCGTTGTACGGAAACGTCCTGGAGTTGCCACGTCTCTCGAATCCGTCCGTCTTTAGGATATTCTCTGGATGAGTTTTTCGTCCGACAGGCAATAAAGCGCGTTGACGGATAACTCTGAGATAAAGGATTCGCACGCTTTGCGGGAAACTCCTTTACAGCCTCGCAGGTCGAGTAGCGAGATGCAGGACAGACGGCGGAGATACTTTAGACACGTGTCGGTGAGCTTGCCGCTCCCTGTCACCCAAGAAAAAAGCACAGCGGCTAATGAGCCAAACAGGCCAGATGAAGCCGCGGGCTGTTGGTTTCTTACCGCACAAGTTGAGTTCCGTTAGCGTGTTCCGGGTGGACGAACCCACCGCCGTCAGCAGGTTGATGGAGTGGTCCGTGAGGCTGTTGCAATGGGAAAGGTCCAGCTTGGTCAAGTGGGGCATGTGGCGGATGACCAGGCGCAGGGTGGAGTCGCTGATGTCCAAACCGGAGAGTCGCAAGCACTGCATGGCTCTCAAATGACTGCGGTTGTCGCAGCCTAAACATGATAAAAGTCAAATTTAGCACTTTAAAAACACTAGCATAGGAAAATATGATCATGAGCTCTCAGGTGTACTCTCTGCATTTCCCAAAATTAATTGGAAACATTTTTAAAAAGGCACCTGGAGGAGTGACCAAATCCCTGATCTGCGCGTCCTTGACCCCGTCTGCATGTCGCACATCCAGAGAGCGCAGGAGAGGACTAGTAGAAGAACACAGCGCAGAAATGGACGTCCAGGAACAACCTGCCAGCATCAGATCTTTCAGACCTGGAAAAATCAAAGATCGTAGGTCAGTTGGTTGTTTCTCAAAAAATGAATGGGGTCAAACATAAATTGAACACTGGGAGAAAAAAAAAGGGAAAAAGGGAGTAAAATATTGACCTGGAAGTCGACCAACGAGCCAGCTTAGCTGTTTTTTGGAGATGTTGGTCCAGGAAAGATTGAGTGAAGCAGGTTGCCTCTTTATGATGCCCGTTAGCGCTTGGGGGGTAACTGTGCGTTTGATGCTCAGATCAATCTGGGTCCAAAGCCGCTTGTCCAGGCACCTGCACACCAGCACGTTATTACACTCAATGGCGGTTCTTTTGCAAAATTCCAAGGACTCACCATTTGTACCAGTTCTTGCAGACCGCCATGCACACACACAGATCTGCTCGACTCAAGTAGCGGAAGACAGACACCCAAACTTCCCTCTCGCAGTCGGGCCCGCTCCCGATGGCCTCCTTGTCGGCCGCCCCGCCTCCTTTCTGCAAGGCGGACAGAGGCAGGCGATGCGGCGGACGCTGGGAGGACGACGATGACGAGCCGGCGCCGTTGCTCAGCTTGTCCGCGCCGCTGGCCTTTTGGCGTTTAGCCACGCCTTGACCTTGGGAGGCGCGCTCGTGCTTGCCGGAATGTTTACTGGTGTGTCGGATGGGCGGTCTGATGAGAGTTTTGCCGCGGTTGGGCGTCGTGGACGAGGCGGCCGGCGGGGGAGCGACGGCCTCTAGTTTAGGGACGATGGCAGAGGGCGCCTTGGTGGGCTTTTGGAGCGTCACTTTGACCAACGATCCGGCGGCGTCCCGCTCCATCTCGTCGCACTCTGCGCCATTGGCTTTGGAGTCTGGCTGCTCTGCTTCATCTCCAATTTTGTCCCTACAGTGTGGCAGGTTCTCTTTATCGCCGGCTGGCCTGCCATTTTGCACCCTCTCTTCTTCGTCCTCATCAGAGGTGCTGCTTCCGTTGCTGCTGCTGCTACTACTGTCCTCGCTCTCTTCTGCTAATCCCCCCCGATGAAACCTCTCGCCCGCCATCCCTCGACCCGCTCCTCCTCCGCGAAGCCTCACCCCTCTGCCCCGCCCTCTGTGGAGTTCTCCCTTGGCTTGAAGGGTCAGACTGGGGGACGGCTGCTGCTTTTGCTGCTGCGGGGGTGGCTGCTGGGGGGACACGGTCGGCCTGGAAGTGCCTCCGAGAGAGGAGCCGCTGGGCAGGGCGACGCCACGACCCCTTCCCTGAGATAGTGTGTTTGCTGGAGAGCGCAGGCGAGACTGCAACTTGGCACGCTCCATTGCTTGTCTTTGCTAAGTGGAAAGAAATATTATTCGACACACATCCAAGTGGTTTCAGTTTGTGAAGAACTTACTGCAAGAATTTTGCTCCGCTCTAGTTTTATCTGCAATAAAGAGGATTTTAAAAAAAAAATCATTTTAGTACACATGAAGGTTGAATACTAGGTTGTACAGGAATTACAGTAATACCTCGTTTATCGCGGTTAATAGGTTCAAAGACCTGCCGCAATAGGTGAATATCAACAAAGTAATGTTTTTATGGTGTGCAATTATTATTATTATTTGTATTTTTTTAAACCCCCTGTACTGGGTTTATGAGTACTGATGCAATCCTTGGGCTGAGAACAAGTGGTAAAAAATGTTCATACTAATTTTTAGTCACAAATTATGGGTGCGCAGTATATCGAATACGGTAGATTTGGGTGGTCCAAGTCGTTCCGCGAAGTAGCGAGGTATTACTGTATAATCAGATATCCCCGAGGCTTACCCTTTTCTTGAGTCGAATCTCCAGGAGACTCACTCTTTTGCGGTTTTGTCGATGCTGCAGTAGCAGTTTCTGCGAGGGCGGAGGAGCCGTGGGTCGGGACGTGGGTCCCGATGACGCCCTGCCACGTCTGCCCCGCATCAGCTTCTGCCCTACACCGATACCTTCCCGATAAGCCGGTTTGGCGGGAGGCATCGATGTTGAGCTCTCCGACGCCTCACTTTCCTCCTCTTCCTCCTCCTCGCTATAAGTCTGCTGTGGAATAAAGACTTGCATTATTTCATTGTGAATTTTGGCGCTTTGAGAGCAGAAGGAAAAAAATGACTGCATACATCCGACGCTGAGTCTTTGCTGTTAAAGCACCTAGGACATTCCCAGCAGCTGGGTAAATCGGTATTGATTTTCCCCTCGCCGGGATCCTGACAAAAAAAAACAGCAAGAGTAGCAGCAGGCAGTCAGCGGAGAAGACAAAAACGGTTTGAATACGATTTGTTACATTTAAAGCAAAATGTACCTTCATGCATCGCCGATGGGTTATTCGTGAACAAACGGAGCATTCCATCAGTGTGTGAGTGCTTGGATGAGAGTCTTCTGCTTCCCCTTCTTGACAGATGGCACATCGGGCTGTATTTGGCAGAGCAGGCTAAACAAGAAAAAGAAAAAAAAACTAATATTATTATCGTATTTTCTGGCATATTAGACCCTCGAAAACCCCGGCTTATCCACTAACTCACCATAAGACACTGTCTCAAGATGCAGCCCTTCTTCATTCTTCCGGGGCCACCAAACTTTCTCATGTCAAGACAGAATTGACAGTCGCCGCACTCTTTCCTGCGGCACCCGGCACAAGTCTTGCATCGCACGCGCCGGCGCCTCAACGCGGAGATCCGCGAGGATTTGTTGGACCTCTGGCTGGAATGCTTGTGAAGCGGGTTGGCCAATCGGGGCCGGCAGGGTGGTGGTGGCGCCGGTGGGGGTGACGGAGGTTGGTACCATGATGGCTGTTTCAAAAAACAAGGCCAAAGTAATAAGTCCATTTGGTTGAAAAAGTGCTTTCAATTGTATCAATGTCATGACGTAACGAAAAATAGAAGGTTTTTACATTAAGTTCAATACTCACTCTTTTGGGCCACCTGACAATGGGTTCTCCAGTGTAGGACAGTTTGGCATTATCGGTTACATGCTCTTTCAGTACAGCCTAGACATAAATAGGGGTGTCGAAACAAAACCATGATGATATTTAGACCCGTGCAAATTCAGTTTGCGTGTGAAATAATGCATCATTGGACGGAAACCTACCTTTGTATCTTCGAGCAAGGCTTCGGCATTCTCGATCCCGGAAGGGATGCACTTTTTGTTAGCGGGCAATTCTTCCAGCTTCCCTACCAGGTTCCACAACCCTTCGAGTTCAAAGGGGGTCAAAGTAGATTGCGGTTTTGGAAGCACTTGCTCGTTTCCCTCCGTTTTGATCTCTTCCTCTTCAGTTTCTTTCGGTTTTATTTCAATGTCACCGTCGACGCCATTGGAGGTCCCGGTGCCCGTTTCCTCATTGATCCCGAGATCCGCTCGTGTCAGCCCTGCGTAGAGACATCTTGTCAGTTTCAAAGAGACGAGAGCAATAGGTAGCATTGTAGATGATACGTCGTCGGAGTCCTAACCTACGCCGAGGGAGTACTTTTGGAATTCAGGGGTGAGGTGTGAGACGTTGGTCAGACAGTAGAGGTATCGCTCCAGGACATACCAGCACATCTCATAGTAAAATGGGTAGCGAAACTTGGCTGGGACCTAAAGGGATCAAAATCGTTTTTTTTTAATCTCCCTGTGGAACCATAAACGAAATTCAGCATGATCAAATGTAAGGTTGCTGACCCGAGTGCGATCTTCAATGCTGTAGATGTTGAGCTGCATGGGAATGTTAAAGCTGTGAAGGAAATTCCCTCCAAAAACTAGGGTATCCTCAGGTGTATACACAGCATGGATCCACCCTGCAATGACCCACAGCGTTTTACCGATGGCGCGAGCACCGAGCCTGTGCGTTGAATTTTATTTGGGGACAAACCTGAGGGAATCAGGAAGGTGTTGCCCGGCTTGAGCTCGATTCTCTGGCAGTCATGACACTTGTCACCCAAGAAGATATCTCCCTGTTTTCCTGACAGGACCCAGTTTTCGTACATCTCCAGGTTTTGAGGACTTGGTGGAATCAACCAAAACACCTGCAAGAGTCACCAGTAAAATGGCATCAAAACGGGTGGAAAGAAGAAGAAAGAAATGCAATATTTCTAGTGACAATAGAGGTTTTGATCTGTTCGCCAACAACGTTTTGCTTGAACTTTTCCAGACGTGCTTGCTGACCTTTCCACCTCGTAGGATGTGATACCACACTGAAGTGCCTCCAAAGTCGATATGGAAATCCGTGAAGCAGCCCTGCACACTCATGAGACAATATCTGTAACAAGAGAAGAAAATATTAATGTGTATGTAATATTAAGGTGTATGTATATTTAAGCAACTGTGTGTGTACATTTCCCATCTTCCTAGATGAAACTTACTTCTGTACTTTGGGATAGTGCATGTCAACGATGGCATTGGTGGAGTCTCTCTGTCGTTCTTTAAGGTGCCGGGGCCACATGTTGTCTACCCAGTCAATCAGGTCCACCTGAAATAAATCAATAGCAGGTTTCGTCATCGAGGAAGCCAGCGGGAAGGAAGAAAAGGTTGACGTGTTCGTACAGAAGCTGGTCTTTGGACTAGATTCTCCAGTCTAGTGTGGCTGAACTCCAAGCTGATGACATTGTAAAGTTTCTCTCTTTCGGACGGCGGCGTCTCGTAGTAGCGCCGCCACTGCGCCATGGACATCTCGATGCCCTTCTGGGTGTTGACATCCATCACGTCGACGATACGCCGACTGCCTGCCGGGAGTAAAACGGTACTTTAATCAATAAGGAGACTTGAATGCCATTTCAGCCAAATATTCAACTGAATGTGTTAATATAAGTATAATGGCCAGGAGCTTACCAACAAAGACCTTGACATCACTCACGCTAAAATCAGAGTCTGGCATTCTGCATGAGGAAGAAGATAATAGCATTTTTTAATCCACATGTCCATTTACTGGAATATGATGTCAAGGTAAACCACTAACTGTATTCCAAGGCCTTCAGATTTCTCAAAGATGATGGGATCTCGAAGCCCTCCGCGTTGGATGTATTCAAAGTTGAAATCTGGGGGAGACCGTAAACAAATGCAACATTTCTAGCATAAAACCTTCCACCAAAAATGAGTACTCGGAACAAAAAAGGGTAAACGAGGAGAAGATGGATTAGCCAAGCCACCACCAACACACAAAATATTGTTTACAACTCTACAATAAATACTCAACAATAACACAAGTCTGAAACTTTAACAACCCATGACACGGTATGAAGGTTAGATGACTCACCTTTTCCCTCCATGTGTTTGACCAATTCAGAGCCGAACCTGCTACACTGCAACTTTTCATCCAGGTCAAACATCCGCCTCCCCTCGATTTCATCATCGGAGATTCCGTCATCCTGGTAGCGCCGGCGTGTGCCAGTACGCTAGCGAAAAAGAAGGAAGGTGACAATTTTACATTATTACGTTACTGCTGTAGAGTTCCTGCTTGGCACGCTCTACTGTACAATTATTTTTTAAGTATTTTTTTACAAGGACAAAAGTAATCAGACACGATGATGCGCTAAAACCACAATATGTCTTTATGATGTGCTTGGGGGTTATAAAAAGCGTTTTCCAGAGTTTAAATTGTTTCCCAAGATTAAGAAACAATTTCTATAATGTAAATTAACTATTGCTCGATACTGCCAGAATCCAAAATATAAATTCAGAAGCTCAGACCAGTTTATCAGGATACCAAATAATATTGTGACAATAGAACAGGGGTTAATCTTCCCCACATTGCCCCCCCCCCCCCCTGTAGACCCCCACCCCATCCACACTCTGCCATTCACCACATGTAACATTGTTTGGCTAGACAGATGGATCAAGCACAAAAAAAATCAGATATCCCAACCCCCCAAGTCTTTCTTGGGGTAAATTGCAGTCAAACTACTGTCTTCAAAACATTAAATAAAAAGTGCATTACAGTTTGTAATGAGCCAAAATATTGCTGTATGTTTACTGTTGCTCATAATGATATGGATTAAATGTTCCCGAGGTTAAATTACAGTTTTGTTTTTATGACTTTTGTCAACTATAGTCGCTACAATGGGGTTATTTTTTGGCATTTGGAATAAAAGATAATATCAATAACAGTTTAGAGAAAAGAAGCGGACAATTAGTGTTGAGCAGGTCATAACAACACTGTCAGGTCAGACAATGAACTTGACCCTATCTTGAACTTAGTTGTTTCATTGGTCTGGTTTTACGACCCACTCCAAACAAAACGCTAGTACGACCTTAGAGTCAGTACCCAACGCACGGAACCGCTTCAACAATCCCGATTAAGTCCGTAATCGTAACATCTCCATCTTCATATCGATCACGGATCGCTATCAGCTGCTTTATGATAGTCGGGAATAAATCGGTACTACTTACCAGGCGTTTGCTGTACCGCGTGTGAGGATCCTCCATGGTCTCTAAACGACAGGCAACGGATCATGAGAAGCAGTTAAAAAAAATACGATATCATCCAATGTCTTGGTTCCGTATTGACACTTGGATTCTTCTTAGTGGCGAAGCTAGGTACAAACAGCTAAGCTAAGGCTAGCATCCCGTGCCAATATTGTTTAGAAAAAACTGAAGTAACGTCCTGTAGTCTCGACGATCAGATATTTAAAGTGTTGAATTCCGAAAAACCTTTGCTTTTTACGTGGAGGAAATTACACGGCGCAACGGGCTCGCCCTGTTGCGATTTCTTTGATAAGTCGTCGCAAGCTACCTAGCCGATGTTAGCATTGGCAGTTCGGGGCTTTACCTCGACGTTGGGACGCCGTTTGGCCGCAAGAGCCGGAGTGACGATTCACAAGTTCCGTGTGTGTCGCTCCTTAAATAAGTTGGTCTTCATGTTACTTGGCCGCGGGGGTGCTGTATTATTCGTTTGACTATAAAGGCGATAAAGTTAGAAGGATTCGTCAAACCGAGCCGCCATTTTCAGCTGGTCAAACAACACATAAACCCGAGGAAAAAAAACAGCCTACATTGTAGAGCCCGCCCCCTTTTTGCAACGATGTTCTCATCTACATTAAATTCATTTCATTGGGCGTGGCCAATGTTTTTTTTTAAACTAGGATTAGATTTTTTTTAAATTTAAAAAGCATTTTTGGTCATCGTCAGTTTTAGACATTTAAAGGGGGGTATTTTATTATTATTGATTATTCGCATGTTTTCTATTTATGGAATATTATGAATAAAAGTATTAGTTAATAGGGTAAATCGGAGGAACGACACACACCCACCACCTGATACAACGAACAGTTATCATTTATTACATAAGATTCTCTGGGTGGACAAGCAGCCGGGGAGTGAATGACAATTTATGGCAAAAAAAAAAAGATCAAAAATAGAATTACACGCATTTTGAGCGCACGCACACACGCACAACACCATCACACACAATTCATAACATTTGTGACAACGAACAACTCTTAAAATAATACTTTTAGCTGTCAATTTGTAATCTGGATTTTTAAATCCTTACACGGGAGAAAATTAATCCCCTAATTTTGTATTGTGCAGAAAATATTCCTGACAATTTGACATGTGGGATCACATTTGTAAACACTAGGGGGCAGTGTACAGCGGCAAAAAACAGTTAAAAACATCACATTCTGATTCATACAGCAAGAAAACGGAGTCACACAACATATTTAAGGAGGTTGGGGGGCTCAGACCAGGAATGGACACTTAAAACCTATTGGATCCACTCATTTCAAGCAGGGTGAGAAATGTTTGAAGGAAATCCTCTGAATCAAAACAACAGAGATCTGTTATTTAAAATAAATATGGTGTTGAATATTGATGCATAATACCTCTTATGAGAAGAAGCTGTAGAGATAGGAGAAGACCACGATTCCAATGATGGCACAGCACAAAGTTATCATCATCTTTTTCTGCAGACACGGACAGAAAATAATTATTTGTACAGATAATTACAATTTGCACATTGACTGGGAATAAGGAGAATCAAGGGAATAAGTCTGTGTGTGTGTGTGTGTGTGTGTGTGTGTGTGGTGACCAATCACAGTACAGAAAAAATAAAGTGACCTACCTACATCACAGTACTTAGCCTTAAAAAGGTGATCCAAATGGGGCATCCAAGGAACCAGCAGTTACCTACATTTATTCAAAAATGGCTTAAATATGCATGAAAATAAAATGGATCAGATCCATGTTAACAATTTGGACTTTTTGAATGAATGCAATAAAAAGTATATTTGATGGGTTATGTTAAATGTTGATTATGACTAAAATATTTTCAATAAAAAGGTGACAGGTAGTCACCAATCAAAGTTTGAAATGTCTCTCATGTGGGTGCAACTTTATTAGCAAGACATTCATTAACAAGTAAATTGACAAAGATTTGAAATACTATTGGCACTGGTGGAGGGAATTGAGGACAGATAGCCCTTAAAAAATCAAAGTTAGAATTAGTTCATATAACCTTTTCTTCCATTTTGGGTGTGCTTGATTGTTGTGCCATCTTCAGTTTTTTTTAAGAGATTGGCAACAAACAAAAAGGTCATCCTGACAATTCATGGAAAATTGACAACGGGGCTTAAAGTGAAAGTGCTAAAACTCCCAAGAACCTTAACATTTCGGGTACATTGTGAAATGTGTCAAAGGCTCATAAAAGTTATGATAAAAAATAATAATAAAAAGCTGATCTGGGTATGGTTTGAGAAGACGGGATCATTTAGTTCATTAAAAGTCATTTCCCATCAGAGTGGGACAACCTTGGGGTCTCTCACCATGAGAGTCAAGGTGAAAATCCCTTTAGCTTCACATTCACTTGATCTTCCTCCAGATGTGGAACAATATTATGAATAAAATTTACATACGGTACAGCTGCAATAAAAGTCTTTCCTTTGGTTTTTGCACAAGGGGCTGATGGAGTGAAGATGAGGATGAGAATGATGAGTATGATGAGAATGATGATGATGATGAGCCAGATCCTGCTATAGAGTCTGTGAGAGGATGATGGCGAGCAGGATGACAACAATCACCGCTACGATGACACCGATAACGACCATCTTCTACAAAGAGGGAGAAGAAGATTTAGGACCATTGGGGAGCATAAAACAGGGTTTGTTTGTTTTTACTTTTGAATAATGGAGGTGAAAAAGAGGCACCCGCCCACAAGCGCCACACCACAAACACCTGACAGTAAGTCGTGTACACACAAAGCCTTGGTGAAAAACTCTTGTCCAAAGAAGGCCCAAACAAAGCCTTTGTGAAGAAGAGGAGGTCATTTGCTCCCGAGTTACTCACCCTTAGCAATCGTCTTACTCAAACACGGCGTCAGCTGCGCGTCAAGCCCACAGACAACCCGATTACGAGAGCTAGCAGGGCCAGCAAGACCAGAACAATCAGCACTACTTGCATCAATCTCTGTTGGGAAGTACACATAAATAATTGGCCTTTTACAGACACTTTCCATCGCGCAATGCTAGCCAGCACGACCACTGCTGCCTTTCGTATTCTATGTTTTTTTTTTTATTTGGTGAAGGGTATAGGTCGTAAATATACGAGTCTCCAAATCCTGAAATAAATACTAAAAAAACCCTGCCTTCATTTCTGCTCTGATGTCCTTAAAAGTGGAAAAGAATGACTGACTGATTGTACTCCTATTATTGTACAGTTTGGCTTTTTTACCCCAAAAAATGTAATTATTTGCATCAAAGATTGTGATCAAAAATATCTTTTAGGCATTTAATTCAATTATAATTTCAAAATCATTAATAGTATCACCCAACCCCCCCCCCCCCATTGGATGACAAGATGATCAATATAATTTTGATAGATTATGCTAACAAGCATAAATACATGTTGCATTTTCAGTCAAAATCTGCAATAACATGGATACGTAAATATCACCAATGTGGTGACACATTCACAAATGACAACAATTTCTTTAAAAAGACAAAAGAAAGAAAAGTATAGACAAGAGGATAGTCATGTGTGAGTGTGAGAGTGTGTTTACGGATATGTTTGGTCGGGTTCTGTTCGGGTCGGGGTACCACAAGGAACAAGCGGGATCACAACGAGCACTGGGCCTGATCTCCCATAGGCATGTTTTCACAGGAATTTGCTTATTTTGCACGTTCTCGCACTGACAGGATGTCAGGCAAGTCGAGTTAGAAATCAAGGGATGCTAACAAGTACAGCAAATGTAACACTATCGAGTTTTAGATTTTGCAATTCCTTTGCTACCAACAATGGCTAAAATAACCTTTACAAAAGGAATTAACCGGCTTAGTCAAGTCAGCATTTTGTTGTGTTTGCTTATTTTGCTCCTTCCCCTTTTTACAAGAAGTCCAATCCCTTTTGATGGGGAGGGCTGAATAAACATTCAATTGTCGAGCTGTACAGTTTGATCAAAAACGAGTTCCATGCATATGAGAGAGAATGGGAGCCACTCCATCGGTAACTCACGCGTCGAGCCTCCTGCTGAAACTTTGCGGCTTTCTTAGTGTCGGCCACGGCTCTCTCCACGAAGCCCACCGATTGGTCCATGTTGCTCTCAATCCGGTCAATCATCCCGCCCTTTCGTGGCGCACCGTGGCCAAAGCGGTCGCAAAAAAAAATCATTTGTTCATTTAAAAAAAAAAAAAGACATTCGAAGGGGCGCGTGGAAATGAATGGAAGGAAAAATGGTGGGCACGTGTGTGTGTGTGTGTGTGTGTGTTTGTGTAGAATAAGTAAGAGGAAAAACACAAGAGGAAGCCATAGTGATTATCAGTTGGCAGAGTGGCATTACCTTGCGTGCTTTGGTCTGGTACCTTATAGCTTTTTTGGTCTGCTCTTTAGCAACCATGATGTGGTCCACTGATTTGGAAACATTCTGCTCTATGTTGTCTACTATGTCGCCCTGGAAAAAAAACAAAAAACAAGTGACTTAGAGTTTCTTCAATGCAAATGAGACATTCTAAATATTTTTCCCACATTTGTATCCATTTTATATTCAAAGAAAGAAAAGTTACGGTTCAAAGAGCACAGCGACTACTTTATACGAGCCTTACCTCAATAGAGAATTGTCCTCAGAAAGCATGGTGTAAGCAAATATAGATCATGTGTCATTTATGTACAAAGAATCAGGTGACTAGCGTGAAAGCTAATCTGATGCCGAGCGTCTTACTAAGTGTTTTTTTCCCGTGGACTCACAAATGGAGGGATGGTTGGTAAAAGACGGTGAAAGAAAATGAGGGCAAAATAGCAAGCACGGCGCTGGAAAAGACAGAAGGGGAGGGAGACCCCAAGTCAGAGCGCGGCGTGAGAATTAGAAAAGTAGTCAGGGAGGTCACCAACGAACGGATGGATAACGGGAGGGCGATGAATTGGATTTGGGGCGAGCGTACCTGGTTTTCCACCAGCATGGCGATGTCTACGAACATGTCGTGCAGCTCCTTGATGCTACTTTCCAGGCGGACGATGTCTTTGTGTCGGGCTTCGATCTCACTCAGGGCTTGTTTGGAAATGCCGGAGTCCACAATCTGCAAAAGCATAGCATTTTCATCACTGCTTCCATTTTTTTTACTCCAAATGCCTCCTCAAATACTTCATGAAGTCACAACCATAGCTTGACCCCTTACAATATATATTTATATTCTATGTATTTGAGCAACATGCTTATTTATTTACTTACCTATTCATCTATGTCTAAAATGTCTTTTCCTGTGTCTGTATTCTCACCCTCTTGCTATTGTGACAATGGTATTTTCCCAAATATGGGATGATTAAAGTTTCTAATCTACAAGGGAGAATATTCCACCCGAATAGAGTCAGTTCAAAAAATAAAGATTGTAGCAAAATAAAAGTTGAGTGAAAAAATGTGCAAACAGAATTTCATGAGTAGTTAACTTCATGATTTGTCTTGTACTCTAAGAGAATCAAACTTGATAATATGTCTAATAGAATTAGGATACAAATGAGCCTATATAATCGTACATATCTTCTGGCAAGACTCAATAGGAAGCGACTTTTGAGCTCACGAGACTAAAAGCTAAACATTAACCGCTTAATTTTGCCTTTTAATGAGGCGGAAAGAAAGAGTTAAGGAGCAAGTCAAAGTGCGACATCACATGATGGGCGTACTCACCCCTGCAGTAAACACGGCGGCGTTGCCGCTCTCCAACATTTCCTCCAGCTCCTCGTCTGTCGTGGCCTTGCCGGCTGGTGAAAATTAGCCGTCCAATTGTTCCAAACAAAACCAAGGCATTTTCCCCGTCACATTTGTGCCAGAATTTTGGGCTTGACTCACTGATTTCTAACTGTCTCTGAATACGTCCTTTGCTCCTCTCCCTGAAGTCCACCTGGGCTTCGTTATACTTTGTCATGACCTCCACAAACTTCCTAGACAGAACTGCATGCTGGGAGAACGCCAAAATAAATTAGGAGAAGTAATTGACCGTTCAAAGCCCCGCGCACTTGACAGTACCTGTGATTTCCGTATGCGCATGTCAGCCGACACCCTCTCCTGTTCTTCGGATTCCAGGTTCCTCTCAATAGCTGCAGGGAATTAATAAATAAAAAATATAGAATACGGTAAGAATTGTGAAAGTGGTAAACTGACTCTTGAGTTTGTTTCTTGCGTTGTTTGCCATTTTCTTGATATCATTGGTGATGGCCTCCAAATCATCCTGCGTTTCTGAAAAGAAAAAACACGTTTTTGCTACTTAAAAGCACAATCGACTAAAATTGATCTCAATATCTTCCATTACAATCACAAATATTTTTTTAGCATCAGGGTGCCCAAAAAAGAGAAAATGAACTAAGTTTGTAAACAGAAAAGCAAAAAGATATTGCATTTAATATTCAAGAGGAAAGTATAAGCAAAATAAAAAAAATTCTTACTCTGGTCTGACGTGGGAGCGGAGAGAATGACTGAGAAAAGCTTCTTGACCTCAGCGACATTTTCGTCAATCTTCTCAATGCTGTTTCGGATGTCCTCGATCTGATGTGTACAAAAAAATCCCAGAAATGAAAGCACGACGTATAAAATGAGGGGGAAAAAAATCCACTTTAAAAATTCACCTGAGTGAAGAATTCATCCATAAAGGCCGCATTGTCCATTGCGATCTCCACTTCGTCGTCATCTTGATTGCACGTCTGGACAGCAAAACAAGAGCAAGTGTGTGAAAAAAATACTACACTTAACAGAATATATTAATAGTAGACATCTAAGCATCAAGATTGTTTTTGTTGTTGTTGCCCCGAGAGTACGTTTAAGAAATTTGTCAAACTTGTCATTTCAGCGCCCCCAAAAAATCTGTATTTAATTTATCACCATGTGCACGTAATGCATTGTTGTGGTGTATTTAAAGGCTGTGTTTAAATGTTGTTTTCTTTGTAAAAATGGCACAACAGTCAGCTTTTCTTCAAGACGTACATATAATCAGAATTCAGATCTCCCAGTAAAAGTCAGCGTTGCCATTGAGCAAAGTAACCTAAGGCTAGAGTAACTCCTAACACGTCCAATGTACACAGAAACACTTATTTAACACCAAATTTAGTTTGCAAAATGAGGAAGTTTGAAAACCTATTTCCTACTTCTATGTATGTGTGAGTGAGCGAGTGAATGTGTGTTTTCACGTAAAAATGTCACAAGTGCATTTATGGGAAAAAAATAAATAAAATCCAAATCCATATTAAAATAAGAGCCCATGTCCATACTAAACTAAAAAATCACTTTTGCAGATTGCTATGTATTACATCTCTAAACTACTTTGCAGAGCCAGCACAATGATTCAAAAACTATTGCTAATCGAACTATCAATCAAACTAATTCTAGAGACTAGATTAAGAGAATTAGGACAATCATTGTCCTATGCAGTTCAATTATTTTGTTGAGACAACATGGAAGGAGCTGGCTCCTTGTTCGGAGCTTTCCAGCAGTCTGACCCTGATTACACCAACCAAACATCTTACACGCTTAAAAAAACAGTCACAAGGTCAGTAAACACAGATGGCACAGCAGGTTGAACACACACATCTCTAAGCAACGTTGATGAATTGCATGGCCAAAGTAGAGGAGCTCAACCCAATTTGAACCAACAACATTTATGTCAATACAAGAAAACAAAACGCAATATGCCATAAAGTAGCATATTTTGCAGACTAAGTCGTATTAGCCCAAGTATTCACAATCAAGAGGAAACAAATATATATTTATAAAATAAAATATATCAGCAATCTTTTGAATTTCACAGACAATGAAAAAGGAGTTGGACTAAAACTCCCAGAAACCCAGCCAAACCATGGAAAAAGTGCGATTTATAGTCCGGAAAATACTGTAGATATCCGGTATGTGTACTCACATGAGAGATGGTACTCTTAAACTCTAATTTGGATTGCAAATGCAGCTTGGATATTTGACTTTAGTGGGAGTGGGAGGGTTTTCCATTGCCCTGCTACCTCAGCTAGCCACTTACAGAATATGAAACTCCCAAGAAAAACATTCACAGGCGTAAACCACTTTGATAAGAGCAAGTGCTCACTTCCTTTCACAGCCCTTTACTCAGCAATATCAATTCAGGAAAGGAATAACGCGCATAAAGCAGAATGAATTTGAGAGTACAAAAATGTGTGACAATAAAAAGCTCCTACGTTGGGATTCTTCAATGGAGTTTAGCCCTTATTCATATATTGCCAGACTCTTAAAATATGTAATTTCACATGTAAAACAAAAATGGAAATATTAAAAACCTTATTTTGCTTTTTTTGGTGTTGCATTAAATTGACTTAGTGGATTATTTTAAGGTGATATGTAGAAAATCTCAAATGTTGAATTATTAGGGAAAAATACTAATGGGTTAAAACGGAGTCGAGGTTACGCGGTGGCAATACACTATCCTAAAAAAAACAATATAATGATGATGGCTATAAGTTCCAAGCAATAAACTTCCCAGCATGCTTCAGGGACAATTTGCTTCACGTTTTCCTGTAAAAATGGCCAGCTGTGGGAGACAGCAGCCTGAGGTGATATCACACTAACTACTTCAAACAACAAATATTTAGCCAGCACTTGGCTGTAACTATGGCAACACATCCCAAATTGCTACACCACACAATAATATTATGGCCTCACCCCTTATTTTATTGAATCCTACAATTTACTCACTAATATTTAAAGTGTCAATGTGAACAATGCTTTTAAAAAAGCATATTCGAGCTCACTTTGATGTGTTTTCGTCGTGGGTAATGTGGAAGTCAGCCTTTGCTAACTTGAATTTAAGAGGAAGCAGCATTTAATCATGTTTTAACATCATGAGGGCAGGTCAAGTGAAGACCAATTAAACGTAACATGGTGTGTTTAATTACTTACTAATGACAGGAGTTAATTAGATAACCTAAACACGGAAGATTAAGCTATATAGCATGTTGCCAGATCATGTCACGTGCTAATTGATAACCAGAAATCAATCAATAGTATAGTATTTACAATTTAATTTCGGCTACATGGCGCATTCCACGCTTTTATTATGTTAGTTGAATTTAACATTAGACGAAAAGCGTCAAAGTTTCAACTTGTGTTTTCATTTACGCTGATTTCACTCGAATAAGGCAGTTTTATGGGCAGTGAAGTACAATAAAGCTTCTTATCATTGAAATGTTGCATTCTCCGGACTCACCGCTCTCAATTGCTCCAATCGGTCCTTCATCTTCGAGTGTGCAGAAAGAACACGTCGAAATAACAAATAATTAAAAAAAAAAAAAAGGAAATAGAGAACACTCGGCTCGGTTTCAGTTCTCAGCCGGTCGGCGAAGCCACTAGCTGTCCGACATGAAACCCACCGTCCGTGGCCTTGAAGGCGAATTGAAACCCCTCAAAAACTCCTGAGACGGTTGTTGGGGGGGGGAGTACTTTTTCCTCCAAACTGTAGTCCCCTCGTCGTTTTTCCATACAATATGGCAGCTGGGTTTGAAGCCAGTGCTTTCTCCTGTCTAAATCTCCTCGCTCAAGGGATTAAAACAACAGTTGTGTAGAGCGGTATAATCTGTCTCCACTGGCCACCGGCGGTAATCATTCTAAAACGCACTTTCAGGCTCGCGCGTGCGCAGATATGAATCCCAGAGCACAATGAAGCCACACCCACAGTCACCTGCGCTGCCGGTGCGTTCAGGTGTTGTGGGACGACGCACTTTCACATCCGTAACTCGACAGTCGTCTTTTGTTTCATTAGTTATCGACTGGTTACGTGTCAATTTGATACAGAGAATAAAACACCAGGTTACATTTATCAATAAATTGAGGACATAAAAGACACAACATGAACTTCCTCTGCCAAACACTTGTAGTATGCATGTGGCAAAAGCTACCCATAATTTGCTCAATACAAACTGCACTCCTAAATCCATATTAGTGGGTATCCTGGTGCTCTATAGTGGTCATAAAACCATTATGTAATAAAAAAAAAGATTGGTTGCCAAATTCTACACTTGACTGACCCCTGGTGGGCAATTGAATGAAGACGCTTTCAATTGTATTGTTGTTTCGTTTTATTTTTTTAATCACGGCATCAGGCTGGAAATTAACATTGAAAATTCCTCTTATTTCTTTACCAAAACAAGTTCATTTAACTCACAAAGCTTTTGTAACAACCCTGGGCATCTACATAGCATTGAAAAGCTACACGTCAACGACACCCCCCCCCCCCCAACAGAGCAAAAAAAAAAAAATCAAAATAAACGTAACATGTTTTGAGAACCTCTTTATTCAAACTATTGTAGTGCTACCAACACACCGTACAACAGCATTGCAAGCTGGCTAAGTGCAGTGGATGGTGCTCAAAGAGAAGCATGTTTTCATGCTAACACTAATGTGGATGGTGTCTATACAGTGAAATTGATCTGCAACTTTTGCCAAGGGTCTGTTGTTTTTTTATTTACCGAGTTTTAAAACAAAAATAATTCCAAAAATAAAAAAATCTGAATGGTTTTACAGTTACGGGGGAAAAATTCCAACAAGTTGACTTCCACAGCGAAGGACAGGGGCGAGGAAAGGGATTCTGGGAACACGTTAGAGGTCATCCTCTTCCTCTGGGAGTGCCGTTTGCGCCGCAACCTTTAGAAAAAGAATAGAACAATCAACATAATTGCATTTTAGACTAGGCATCGGCATATTCAACTTACGTGAAGCTCCGCCTCATATTTAGCAGCCATGACTGGATCCATTGCAACTTCTGGGGGAGCGAGAGCGGGCATTTCCACAAACTCCATGTTGGGGTCTCCGGCTAATTTTTTCGCGAGCCACAGGAAGGGCTTCTCAAAGTTGTAGTTACTCTTGGCAGAAATGTCATAGTACTGCAAAAAAAAGAGCAATTAAAATAAAATATAAAAACATGGCCTTTGCACAAAGTGAACAAGTACATTACCTGCAGGTTCTTCTTGCGGTGAAAGACGATGTTTTTGGCTTTGACTTTCCTATCTTTGATGTCCACCTTGTTACCGCAGAGCACAATGGGAATGTTTTCACACACGCGCACCAAGTCACGATGCCAGTTGGGCACATTTTTGTAAGTGACTCGCGAGGTGACGTCAAACATGATGATGGCACACTGGGCTGAGGAAACAAATTGTTGGCTTGGCTTCAAAACAAGCTTGGGATGACATTTTCATCAAAAAAATTAAAAGAATGGGTAGGGTGGACAGTCACCTTGAATATAATAGCCATCTCTCAGACCACCAAACTTCTCCTGACCAGCAGTGTCCCATACGTTAAACTTGATGGCTCCTCTGTTGGTGTGAAAAACCAGTGGGTGCACCTCCACTCCCAGAGTAGCTTTGGGTACAAAAGAACAATTAAATACAGACATTATCCACTAATCTCCAAATTCTATTCGGGTAACATTGTCTTTGTGCAATGCAGTAATAAATAAAAATGGGGGACCGTTTTGGCCATTTTGCTGTAGTAGTTTCAAGCTTTTTACACAAAGCACTTCTACAATAAGCATTTTTTGCAAAGTGAAAAAAAAGCAGTTTCAAATCAAAAACTCTTAATAATGGTTTCAACATAAATGGTCACCACAACTAACAATGTAGGGGTAATTATCATACTTTTCTTATAATGCACCAATTAATCTGTTGATTTGTCAATTTATTTACAAATATGATAAATTAAACCCATGTATTCTAAAAGCAGAACTATTCTGAATCAACAAGTTCAGAAAATGAACAAATTATTTTCTTTGATTCTGTTATTACACAAAAAAGTGACTTACCAACATATTTCTTTTCAAACTCTCCAGTAAGATGTCTCTTCACAAAAGTTGTTTTGCCAGTACCTCCATCTCCAACCAGCACAAGCTGACAAAAGATCACAAATTGAAATGGGATTAACTTTTGATTACATGTGGAAAAAAATGAATTTTTGGTATGGGCAGAAAATGGCTTACCTTAAATATAGCGGCTGCGGAATCGTCCTGAGACATGTCTGCAAAAACTGTTTAAAAAAAGGCAGGATGATTTGCACAATGGTCCTCAAAAAGATCCCCATATTAGCATAACAATGCTAGATCACACATTGTACAGTTAGTTTAGCTCAGTGGGTGCAAAAGACGTCCAATTTCTTTGGACTGGAAAGAAGGAGTCATTTTTGTGTGCCAATGACGACTATAGACGTCCACTCCATGTTAACAGGGAGGTGCTGGTACTGATGATTCACTGCCATGCCTTAAACTAGATGGAACAGACGTCTATCACCGTCAATAACATGGAAATAATAAAGACTAATAGCTGGATCCCCCACCCAAATTTAAAAAAAATGCTTTGTAGTACCGAACTTAGCACGCTACGGCGACCAGTTCGAGTATGTTCCATGATAGCCTAGCTAAATGGCCGACATGCGCACTTAATCGTACATTCATTAATATTTCAAAACACCTTGTAGGAAAAACAAACAATGAAAAGGAATCTCATTGCCAAGCACATTTTAATTGTCAGCCCTCCGATTTGATGAACAATTGAACTAGACGAGAACTAACTAGTACCGCGACGAAGCGCTTTTTCTGCGCAAAACAGCTCACACGGCAATATCCACCGTGGACGAATGGACTTTTGTCCTGAGATACTTGATAAAACTTGAGAAGTTTAGGCGAGGGAGGCCGCGCTAACACGGGAAAAAGTCTAACTGGCAATCCGGTTAGCACGCAGCATGGGCGCCATTCTTTCTTTACGACGAGCTAACATGCTAACGGTGCTAGCTAGACAAATGGCCACCTAAATGGTTTCAGCCGGCGTAGGCGAGGACACCAGACGAGGCCACGACCGTGTTAAAAGAGCACATTTAAACTTACAGAGTTGTGAAATGGAAAAGGTTTGCGCGAAATGGCGAAAAGAGGACAGGACCACGCGGGAAGGAGACGGCGGACTCACCAGCGACGCTGCGGGGCGAGGAAAGAGTAAATGGCTGCGTACGCGGGAGAATCGGCGTGGACGTCGAAATAGTCAGTTTCCGCCCTTATCATGTGACCAGCGCAGCGGCAAAATCTCCCTCCAAACGTAGCTTGCAACATTTGTTGTGACGTCAGCCTATTTTGTGCCCCCTTCCGCTATGATTTCATGCTTAAAAGTCGGCCGCTTCAAGTCACGTTTCAACGTGTCTTCTTTGTGATGTTTGGGGAGAAAAGACTATACGGCAACTCTTCTACGATCTTTTGCTTATTCCAAAGCACACGCGAGTGTGTATGTATTTAATTTTAATATATCTATCATTTTTATTTATTTTAATGACCAATTACAGGTACAGTAATGACAAGATTCATGGAGTGTAGTTTACTGTAGATAGTGTTAATTTAAACAACAATAAACTATGTTTATATATTTATCAAAAAGAAAAAAAATATCCCAGAACATCATATTTGGGGTCATATAGTCCACAATATTGACATTTGGCATTAAAGTGTTGGAATTTGTTCACATGTAGGTAATCAAATCAAATTATTAATGAATAAAATGTAAAATAATGGAATGCTAAGGCAAAAAGTGATAAAACAAATAATAATACATGAAAAACCAATACACTGGTTATGGCCAAAAACAAAGAGCTCCAATTAGACATTTAAACTGGTCCAGTTTTATTTTCCCATCCCAATTAAAATGTCTTGGATGTCCAGCATAATCACTATCAACTGATGAGTTAAAATGCTTGGTTGTCATACATTATGCCACTGCTCGTAGTCAAGTTCATTCGTAATTAAGGAAACCCATTTTGAGATTTGTAGCAAAAAAAAAAAATCCTGTAGAGAAATTTTTGAAAACCTACTTTATTTCAAGATTTTCCTGGCATGAAGAAAAACAAAAACAAAGTGCTGCCTTAAAGCCCTGGCTCAAATACAAATATAATGACTGATTTATGGAGCTGAACATGTGTAGATACCGTTTAGGTTACAAACCAGACATACTGTAAGACTTGATTCCTCACATATGACATAATTGTGAGGTTAAATGATCTTTTAACGGTGTGACCAATAGAGACAGTTTAGCCAGGCAGCTCCGCCCCTTCAATCTACCTGTACAGGTAATCTGCTTGAATGTTAGCAGCGATCTCAGCCTCCCATTTGTCCCCATTGTTGAGCAGCTTTTCCTTATTGTACAAGAGCTCCTCATGTGTCTCTGTAGAAAATTCAAAGTTGGGACCCTGCAACAGAAGGATAA
This sequence comes from Stigmatopora nigra, assembly GCF_051989575.1. NCBI lineage: Eukaryota > Metazoa > Chordata > Actinopteri > Syngnathiformes > Syngnathidae > Stigmatopora > Stigmatopora nigra. The sequence goes on from NC_135521.1 coordinate 5,086,566, forward strand.
TGCATGTATTAAAATAAAACACAAAATTATAAAACATTCAAATGTCGTCATGATATTTCATTGAAAATTCTTACTTCACTAAAATCAAACACCATCTAACAAGCTAATTTTCACTTGCGTGGAAAATTATTTTTGAATTTATATTTTCATATGAATTATGTTTTTTTCAAATCCACCCACCTCAACAATGGCATCCACAGGGCATGCTTCCTGGCAGAAGCCACAATATATGCACTTGGTCATATCAATGTCGTAGCGTGTGGTCCTTCTGCTGCCGTCGGCTCGAGTCTCCGCCTCAATGGTAATGGCCTTTTATTTTGTAGGAATAAGGAATTATGGATTCAAACTCAAAACGGAAAAAAATACGGGGAGAAAACGGCGCCATGGTGCTGACCTGAGCGGGGCAGATTGCTTCGCACAGCTTGCAAGCGATGCAGCGTTCCTCTCCACTGGGGTAGCGGCGGAGGGCGTGCTCCCCCCGGAAGCGAGGCGAAAGGGGGCCCTTCTCAAAGGGATAGTTGATGGTGGCTGGTTCGCGGAACAGGTAACTCATGGTCATGCCCAATCCTGAACAAAGGGGGATAAGAAATGTGTCCATGATATAGCGCGATGCTATCTATGTATTTGCTAACAGTACTAAAAATGATGATTCCAGAATAATTTGATTTTGTTGTACTTGGAACAATCTTTTTTTCCTTTAAATTGCTTACATATTAATTAAAAAAACTTGGGACATACATTCATTCCTCTCAAAGGCAGAAATGTGGTTTATAGTGAGTTAATTATTTTACAACACCTCTGAAGAGTTCTGTCCATAGCAACGTTGTCGCGGCACGGTCAGTGATGGACTTGAGATCATTCTGCTGCTCCGTGGCATTTACATATTCTGAAATTTTGAAAAAAATGTTCAATACAGATAAGTAATATTCATCAACTAGTCGATTCAAGGACTCACTAAAGCCACTCCGCTGCACGCTGACACTCAAGGGACGTACAATGGTGCCTCCCAAAGTGGCTGCAAAAAAAAGAACATTTTTTTCTGTTAAATATATCACATCCATATATTGTACTTAAGTATTGAGTAGGTACTACCTGGCCGGGAGGAGCAGTAGAGAAGACGCAGCCCCAGTGATGCAGACATCTGAAAAGTATTTGGAATAATTCCCTCAAGACTTGAGATGCAGTTGTAATTTGCCAAGTCATACCTCAAAACACCTCAATGTTTTTCATTCTCAATGGTATGAATGGAAATCCTATTAACCTGTTAGCACTGTAGCAAAAGCAATCATTATAATGAAAAATATCCACCTGAATGTATTGTTATATTATTTGTGTACACATTGATCCTATTAATCCAGATGCCCTGTTTATTCAATAATGCAAGGGCTCAACATCTACATGACGGCATTTTATTTTAATAGCTGGGGGAGGCTCCTGGAAGAAGAATGTATGTGTTTTACAAAGTAAAACCAGAACTTCCTACTAAAGTAACCTTTGTTTTGGAGCCCTCTGTTGGCAATACATGGTGTAACATCAATATTGTGATACATTCAAGGTACGAAGTTATGATGGGGAAAAGGATAGACGAACATTCACCTATTATTTTCAAGAGCATTAAGTAAAATACACGATCCTGAGAGAGATCAATTTGTCACATTAAAAAGGTATAATCCATTTAAACCTCACTTCATCATATTTTGTCACTAAGCTTACACTCTAGCAATCAAAAACTACCGTCATGGAATATTATAAACGCACATCCAATTTGAACAATCGTCCGCACGTCCTTGTCCACCCTCGCTCGGTGAAATCAATAATTCATCTTGGGCATTCCACCACTAGGATAGAGATCTGTTGTTACGAATCTCCCTCCGGCGTTTGATAACACATGCACGAGTCATTCCCAAATTTGAAATCTCGCAGGCTAGCACAAGCTAACTTAGCAAACGAGAGGACACTTCCAAAACACAATGTGCTCCCTTCGTATTTGTAGCTTAAAAGAGAGGTTGTCAGTCAGTCGTCACAACTGTAAATTGACCTTTGGGGGAAACGAACGCGAACTAGCATGTTGCTTATGTTGACCTTTGAAGAGTCTTACCTCTGCTGTCTTTCCAACTGCGACGCCGCTAATTGTCATGCGCTGTAAAGGCTGAGATGCATTAGGGGCCCCTCGGTCATTTGTGTTTCATCCCTGACCTGAAAAATAATGCGTAGTAATCATAATAGGGAAAGCCCAATTTTAAACACCATCATTTAAGGTGGTTCCCATCATAACAATTCAGCAATACACGAAAACAAATAAAATGGATACACAAAACTCATAATAAATCAGTGAGAAAGGTTAAAAACAAAAAAAATAAAAAGGGGAAAATAAATAAATAGGAGAAAAGCTAATTAAAAAACATTAATATACGTTGAAAAAAAACCAATGGTTTCTATTGGCACATTGTTCCTTTCCCAATTATGGGTTGAAGTGCAGAACTTTTTGTAAAGTTAATAGTAGTGCATTTGCTATTCACGCTGATGTCATAACATGTCATTTTCCGGCGGTCACTATGCCTCCCCCAGAATCGCTTCTTTTCCATAAATGTCCACATGGTTCGGTTAGAGAGAAGTGGACAACATCATGCGTCAGTAACAGTGGGAGATGGCAGCAGAAAAAAGGGGGTGGCGTCAAAGAGGAAGTTGTTTATTGCTAACACTACTACAGAATCTCACATACCTTCAGTTCTGTTATTTTCATTGAAGAAACAGGCACGATATGCAAGAAGGTAATTATTATCATTTTTTTTTTTTGAAAATAAATGTATGTTGTGTGCAATTTAAACTCACCAATATTGAGTTGCTTTAGAAATGCTATGCAGGTTGAAATCAGTCTCTTCTCATCTTCCAGTGAAATGCTGAAGCCATCGAGTTGTACGGATTTAAAGAGGGTCAGTGATGAGGACCATTCTGGATCGGAGGTCAGTCCTGAACTGGAGACAGACCGCTTTGGCTTCATAGTTCCCAGTGGATCCCAATCTCGGTGAGCAATTCTCCCTTTCGTGATGTGTAGCCTAAGAATAAAAGTTGGGTCATTTTCATTCATTCTATCATTATATCATTTTTCCCAACATAACTTCAGTCTCTAGCGGGCCACCAGTACACAGAATACCCTAATACACTTCTTTGGACTTTGTTGAACTTGAATGCAACACTTTTTGATTCCAAGCTGTATTGTGCATTTGTCTTTATATGCCACACTGATTACAAGCTCACCTGTTACCATGAAGCTATCTATCTCAGGCCCCCGCTGTGGTTTTCCTGTTTCCTGTCTTGCTTTTGGAGCGCTTCTGTAATGAAAGTATCGCTAGCATGTCTATGTCATATCCAGCCTCGTGAAAAATTGCAGTCATTCACATCAGTGTCGTGAGCACTGAAACAACTGATTATCATCTCTCGTGTTATTTTGTGAGGAAAGTCAAATCCTCATTTGCATATTTACAGCAGGATTGTGAGCCCAAATCCTCAACAAGTCAGGCGGAGGGAAGCCAAATGGATCAACATCATGGACCAATGGCAAAGCATCTTATTAAAGACGTCTAATATGGTGTGTGTGATTGATTGACACCCGCTCATCCGCACTTCTGCAAGAAACCTCTGTGTTTAGAACCACATGCGACATGTGCACAGGTCAAAGTGCAATGTCAGAAAGGCATTCCCACATCGCTTCGAGCCAAGTGTTGGCCTCTGCTGTGCGGCGCCACCAACAGGATGAAACACAACAAACACCTTCTCCAGGTATGTTTAAAAAAATAAAAATAACTACCATCTGGCTCTACGCTGCGGATCACTCGACCGCTCGTCTTCCACGTCAGTCCCTCGAAACGCGGGTGGCTCTGCGCAAGTGGGTGGACGTCATCCACAGAGATTTGGACCGCCAATTTCCTTTCCACGAGATGTTCCTCTCCAAAGACGGGCACGGGTATGGGATCTTTTCTTCCCTGAAATTGTCAAAAAAGAAAGACAAAATAGTGGTTAACTTCATGTGTATAGGCAGCAAGATTTGTTCCGGGTGTTAAAAGCCTACACCCAATACAAACCAGAAGAAGGCTACTGTCAAGCACAAGGGCCGGTGGCCGCTGTTCTCCTGATGAACATGCCGGCAGAGGTAGTCCGAATTCCCTAAACGTATGCGTCAAACTTCAAAAATGGCATTCTAATCTCTTTTCATGGATGCCGACTTTCTGAGTTTGGCAGGAGGCCTTCTGGTGTTTGGTCCAGATTAGCGAGCGCTACCTGCCTGGCTACTATAGCCCCTTACTGGTGAGTGTGTTCAATTTCAAGGGCTTTTTTTCCCTCGATCTATGTTTAGGAAGGCAAGTGATGATTGAAGTGCATTGTGTGGTGCAGGAAGGAGTCTTGTTCGATACGACCGTGTTGACCCGGGTTCTGAAGAAGACTTGCCCGTCCGTGCACAAACACATGCAGCGGCACCAAGTGGAGCCGCTCATGTTTGCCACCGACTGGCTGATGTGTTTGTTTGCACGCCAGCTGCCTTTCGAGGCTCTCCTCCGGGTGTGGGACTTGTTTTTCTGCAATGGTAAGTAACATGATGTCCAATGTTGAATATTACATTTGTATATTACAATATGCAGGTCGCATGTGTGTCTCAATATGTATGTTCTTATTGGTTTGTTAGTTGAGGGTGTGGACCCTGGATAAAATCATTTTTAAATGAATAATTGTGTTATTTCATTGTGAAAGTATTTCAGTCGGCATCCTCCCCTACAGTAGGAAGGGGGGCCGCGAGGAAAATCTTATCAGCCACACCCCCCCCCCCTTACCTCACAAAAAAAATGAGCAAAGGAAACAGCGACCATTTGTGAAATACTGTAACATTGTTATGACGACAAGATTAACCCCTACCTGTCACCCAAAGGGGTGCGCGTACTTCTACAGGTAGCGGTGGTGCTGGTGCGCCGCGTTCTGGGTCGGGCCGAGCAGAGGAAGCGGTGTCGGGGCCAAATGGAGACGCTGCAAAAACTCAGAGACGTCAGCCATGTGCTCAACAAAGAGGACGACAACAGCGCCTTCGTAGCGGAGGTATTGGCCATATACTACAACGTGCAGGCGTGTCAACGTGACCAATTTTCACAAACGCTTTGGCATGTGATTTGGTACATTCCATCATACCTTGATCACAGGTGTGTGCCGTTCCACTCTCGTACGCCGATTTGGATAAACACACGGCGAAGGCGCTGGCAAAGTGGAGAAAAGACAGACCCGCGTCCGCTTTCGACCCCAGGGGTCGTTGCCACGGGTATCGACTGGCGTGGGAGAGGGCTCCGGTGGACGATGAGGAGAGAAAGATGGGAGACCCGTCTGCGCCGCTGGCCCGCTCATCCTCCTGTCTGTCGCCGTCGCCTTCTCCGTTGCAGAGATGGAGAAAAGGAGGCGGGGTCAGCGCACGGGCTGGCCTTGCCAGGCACTGCTCATCGGGGACAAACGATTGGCCGAGTTGCTATGAGCTCAACATGCAGTCGGTACTCGGAAAAGATCCCTTCGATCAAAACCCCCGTGACGGCGAACCCTCAAATGCCTTGCAAACAAAAGATATACCTGCTGGCCGCGTGGGTGTTTTGCACAAGGCGTCTGGCTACAGAATCCAAGTCCCCACCATCTTGATCGAGGATTTTAGCGATGTGGCGGGCACGCGGCTTGAAGAGGAGAGGGCCAACTCTGAGGAGAAGAAGCGCTGGTGGCGGCGCGAGACGGAAAAGAGGGGCAGAGAGGGGGAAAGGGTGACCAAGACGAAGAAAGAAAAGGAAAGCAGGAAACCACAAACAAGGGGGAAAAGTTTTCAAGTGGAAAAGGAGTGCATGAAATCTCCTTCTTATGCAGAAGCTTACTTTTAATCCATCCAGTGACGTCCAATCTACAGTAGTTGAAGAGAAAATGGAGTCTTTGGACATCTTGCATCGTCAATGGCAGCCTGTGACTTGTGTGGAGAAACTCAGGTGCTTTATACCATAATCAATAAACTTTTGCTTCCTTTGTTGAGTTTATTCCAAGAAAAATATGTCTCAACATGATTTAAAAAAAACAGTTATTAATAGAAAAATAGGATGAATTTACACTGTGTGAGCAAAAAGAAAAAATGTCCAACCAAAAGGTGGAAAACGAACAAATCATTTTCCAAGAGTCAGTCAAGTTTCGTCCTCGCTGTCACTGGCGAGCACTTCCTGGTTGCTCACCGGCTGGGTGCTCATCTGAGACCATGCGGGAAGCACCGCCCCGAACAACAGCGCCCGGAACTGCGACGGAACAAAACAGTTTTGACTGGCAATTAAAAAAAAAATGATCACAAACCACTTAACTCAAGCCACTATGTTTACAGAGGAAAGGTAAAAAAAAAAACCTTCTTATTCGGTGGTCCATCTTTTTCGGCAGTTTCTTCCTCTTTGCCCGTCTCTTCAGTGCGCAGCCTCGTCGTCGAATTCCGTTTTGGTTCGACGGGTTCCGCTGCCGGCGGACCCGGGACCATACTGGTATCCATGGCGATGAGGTAGGAGTCCATGTCGTCGTTCAGAAAGTCGTCGGGTAGGGGTGCGGGGGGACTGTGTCGTCTGACCCAAATCAAAGAATGTTTACCTTGCAGAATCATGCTTTTTTTGGTTATTTTTTGTTACCTTCTTGTCTGATTTGTGTTCTCCTCCAAAAGTGTGGCCAGCACAAAGTTTCCTTCCACCACGCTGTCTGATACAGAGAGCACCAATGGGCTAGTAAAGAAATTGAAAAAAAAATAGACCAATGAATAAAAAAGCGTGAACACAGTTTGTGGAGTGAATAAGCATACCTTCCCGGCTCATCAAAATATATGGAAATAGGGATACCGACAGTCTCGGCAAAAGGTAGCAAACCCTGCGGGGGAGAGAAATGCAATGTCATCAAGGCTTTGGGCTTCAAATGAAATGTCTTGAATTCCCACCCGTAGCTCCTTGAGACAGAAGGTGATGCTGGTCTGAGTCCCGACGGCAAAATGCTTAAATTCCTCCGGAGTTAAAAAGAGTTCTGTTAGCGTGGCCTTGGACTGCGCTGAGGAGGAGAAAGAAAAAAAAGCGCAACAGCAGTGTAAAGTGAGTCCATTTTCAATGTTTTTTTTTTAATAGTGTGGTAAAAACTTTGCAAGTCACCCGAGTCCTCGTCCACGTGACTGCGGAGCCACATTCGTTGGTCGCTAACCGAAAGAGTCACTTCCTCCAGAGAAGGCGGGAAATGCGCCACCGTATCCACCAGTAACCTGAGAAACGCAAGATATATTGGCAGAAAGTGAATTTCACGACAATGTTCAAATTCAGGGAAGAACAGGCGAGCGTAAAAAAACCTTGAATCGGCTCGAAATACGTTCCCACAAGCGTCCTTGTCGAACACCGCCTGTAAGCTCTCGCTGTCCTGGAACGAAAGGTTGCGAGTCTTCAAGAGGCCTGTGGATCACAAAAACGGGGAAGGAAAAAAATGGATGAACATGAAGTGACGCCAGCCGCTGGCGGAAGTGGCGTGACTGTGCAAATACCATGTTTGCAATGGAGCACGAAGGTCAGGCGATCTTTCTTCTCGTCCAGCGTGATGTGACACTTTTCCACCGTCTTATCCAGAGAAGAAAGCGACTTGAAAACTGCCTGCACGCTCTAGATGTTTTCATATTCAGGTGACATAAATACACACATAAAAACATTGATTTTGCACAGGGGTGTCAAATCTACAGCACATTAAGAATGTCACTTTTTTGAGAAAAAAAATAAGAATTTTAACTGGAGTTCCAGATATTTAAACCTTGAACTGAACACACCTTTATCGCCATCTTACAGCGGAAGGTCTTCCCGTTGGGAGTGGTATACCTGCCCAAATGAGATGAGAAACACAAAAAGTCACAGAATATGACACGTCAACGTGAATGTAACTGAATCTTACCTGCTAAAGAAGAGTGGCGTAAACTGGAAGCAACCGTAAGCTGACCGCGAGGAGTTGACAGACCGCAGTGCTAACTACAAAAACAAACAAGCAGACATCCTTAATAGAAATAACCAGTGATTTGAACTCGAAAGGGTCCATCAATATTAAGCTTACCCCATCGTTCTGGGGCTCAATGTAGAGCTCGTCACCAATTCTGGACAAGGACTGGATAGCTTTGGCCAGCACTCAATAGGACATAAACGAAGAAGGTAACTGTAACTTTTTAACATGATTAAAGCAGAGCACAAAACTGTTAGGGGGGGGGGGGGGGGGGGGGGGGACTCACCTTTTACCATTCCGCCGGTCACAACGCAGTCCATTTTAAACTGGAATGACAGAATTTAACTTGCAATTCGCAACAAAAACAACTATCTGCTAAGGAGGAACAGCACTCATTTGCACAGAAAGCGAATGTATTCCATATAGGGTTGTCATTCTACGTTTTTCAATGTATTAAACAACAGTCAAAAGTGAAAAAGCTATAACTTCACCGTGTGCATCGTTGTTTACCCCGCGACAAAAAAACACTTCCGCAATATGGTCCAATCCGAAAGACGAGGTTGGATGAAGGGGCGTATTTTACGCATGCGTACAAGTACCGTATAGTTAATTGAATGCATCTCTGATATACTATACTCACGTACTCAGCGAACGCATTGGCGCATCTAGCTATCTATATATATGTGATGTTTATTTACATTTTTTGTATCCACATATTCAAGACTGAAATGCAAATAATCCACCATCCCCATAATGTCGAAATCATTAACCGTATTAACGGTTCAAATTGAGAATACATTTTGAAAATCTAGGTATGAAGGACAACTTTTGATGTTGCAAAGTCAATCAGTATCAGATACCACTCCTTTTTATATTGACTAGATATGGACGACTTATTGTGTTGACTACTTATTTACTTATTTATTTTTGTTATTGTTATCATTTATCTATTATTTGTGTCTGTTTGTTGTTAGTATTTGTGTACCGAGTGGTGGAGCTTTATATCTCATTTTTATCATAAAAATAACTATTTGAAAATTCTGCACAGATAACCCTTAAATTCACTTACCACTGGTATGGTATGTACATTCATAAAAGTGAAGCAGATGCTGCACTTGATGTTTTCTCCATCACTGCCATGACACTATGAAAAGCATGGAAAGGAATATCAATAGAGAGAAGGAAAGAGAGTTGCTATCAGGGCACAATTATCTCACCATACTGGTCTTTCTTGTAAGTCTGCTTTGCTGTTTCGCCGAACATTGCTGCGCAGCGTCTGTCCGCCCATCACATCTGACATGGACGTCTCCTCGAACGGAACAACTGCAAATAATAATAACAAATTAATCGAAGAAAGACACGGGTAGAGAAAGAAGAATCTCCATAAACTAGACCTCATCGAGCTGATAATTCTGCCAATGTTTGGGACAACCAGGAAAATAAATCACAAACAAGATGGCATTACATTGGACGAAATACTCTCACTTGAGGAAATATGGACATACTATTATAAATCAAGAAGAGGATATATACCCTTGCATTAGGTGAGAAAAATCATGGGAACTGACTGGAAGGTCCCTAAAATTGTCGATTCTTTTGACCAATGTGTCATAAAAAAGAGGTTTATTTTTAACTGCATTCTTTAAAGCCACATTCTAATTTAGTGCATCATAATTAGTTCAGATTTTTTTTTAGAGCCACTGTTTTGCAACTAAATGTCTCAGCCAGACAGTCAGGCTTTACTGCAGTCCATGTTGGAGAGACTGAAAATCCAACCTGGACGCGAGAGGCTCACATACAAGCATCCGGGTGAATCCCCCCGTCAAGAAATAGAAAAGGACGTTCTTACAAATGGCTACGTGTTGGACGGTCCTGCAAAAAGATCCCAAGCGCCTGCTTTAGCGGATGGCAAATTTAGCCCAAAAGTTATTGAGGGACTTAAGCCAGTTCACAGCTTTGGACAATACAGAGGTCATTTTTCCTTCCCAAAAGACGACAGTCACACGACTGTAGTGGTGCCCTTGGAGAGTTCTATCCCTTACTCGGAGGGGACCGATACCTTGGCAAAAAAGGACGTGACAACTGGAAAGCAAGAATCGGAGGGTGGCTTCAAACTGAATGATCAGGACTGGTATTGGGGGAGCAGCCGTTTCTCAGAAAGTCATTCCACATTCCATGTGGGAAATGGATTTGAAAATATGTCCAAATGGAAAGACATGCAAATGGTCCCTCAGAAAAGCTCGACCAAGAGGAAACAACGCTTTTCTGAAAGCAAAGCAAAGAGATGGACGCAGAAACTCAAGGAAAGATGGGTCGAAAGGTCTCACAAAAAGGAAAGAGAGTCCACGGAGGATTGGACCAAGCAGGTAAGTGATGCAAAGTGGCTCATTTCTCCTCGGGAGACTCAAATCTGATATTATTCTTAGATTTCCGCGCAAAGCCGTCTTGTCGACACCTTAAAACAAGACGGAGAAGAGAGAGAAAACCCAAAGACGCCGTTAGAGGACGACAACATTGATGCATTCATGGGGTAAAAATCACTCTTTGTTAGGACTAGATTCGAATGTTGCAGACTGAAGAAAAATACGTCAAATGTTTCCTACTTTTAAAGTACAAAAAAAGTCTCTGAATTCTTTGTTTTTGTGACGGCGTTAATTGCAAGCTGTGAATTTGGAGTTCTGTCTTTTCAGATCCAGCGAGAACTTTCCGTTTGGCTTCGGTACCGTCAGCTTGTTGGATGAGATTATCTCGGGTCAAGAGTGGGCCAAGTTTCTGAACACTGCCTCAACCAACCACACAATAGCAGAAAAGACTTCGAACGGCCCGGACATGACGCCACGGGCAACTCTTAACGGGCCGTCTGCTTTTGCGGCCCACCACTCGGAAAGTTTGAACAGGGGGTGGAGCTTCAGAGGTGGCGAGTCGTTGCCACTTTATAACTTTCCCGGCAACAAGGATCTTCCGGAAGCAGATACGGAAGAAGCTGATGGGTTTCAGCCAATGGAACAAGGTCAAAGCCAATCCCACGAGCCAATGAAGGACAGTGCATTTTGGCCACCGAGAAATTCCAACGTCGAGGTGAGAGAACCCTTCACTTTTCAAACTAGCTTTTTTTGTGTGTGTGGGTGAGACGAAGCTATTATGAAGCGACTTTGACACTGCCAAAGTAGAGTGTTGACTTACTTACTTGATTTACGGTATGGCTTGCAGCGTGCAGACATTCTGGACGATTCCCCGCCAAGCAGCAGACTCAACAGAAAGAGACAACATCACTCGGCCGAGAACTGGACGCAAAACAGACAAGGTCAGAATCTAAACATAAATCAGAAAGCATTTTTAAAAAAACGATAAGCATGAAGAATACCATAAACATAGGTGGTTCAATGCAATTTTTTGCTTCTAAAAGAGTCGGCAAACAACCACGTGTCGGGCAAGGCAGAGGAGAACATGGTGCCCATCCTGGGGTGTCCATCCTCCAAGTTTTCTCCTGGCGCTCCCCCTCTCCGGAGCGTCCTCCGACACCCCACGTTCCCGAGTATAGATTCCTCACAGGAAAGCAAAAGGGTGAGTGTGACAGACAATTCAGTACTTTGTGTGACAATTTAGAGGGCCACATTCTCTTTTGACTCAACGTCTTTCCGTTCCAGAGACGAATGGAGGCCAATCGCCGTGTTCGTTTCGCCGAGACGGTTCAGGAGATACCGCCGATCCGAGCCGAGCTGGACACTTGGGACTCGGAAGAGGACAATGGGACGGTGCTGGGCTCTGGTTCAGATGAGGAAGAAGAGAAGGAACGCATGGCGGTGGAGGAAGACAAGGCGGCGCCGGCGCGCCGACCTGCCCTACCCGCCTGGATTCGGGCCCTGAAGAGGAAAAACACCGCCAGGAAGCATACATAGATGACTTGTTCTACTGAAATAGGACTTTTCACGTTGCTTGTACAAGATTAAGAAGATCAAATGGAATATTTGCATCAAAAATGGCGCCTTGAAAAAGTTACGAGATCAACAAAATGGGATGTTATTTTTGGCCACGTCATCCTCTCGAGGATTTTCCTTTTGAATCGAAGCTGGCAGTATTACTTCGGAATATTTGTGTGATTGTGCTTTTGTTTGCAGTGGTGTGATGCTACACAAAAAGGGGGAAAAACCAACACTTTTCTCATGAAAAGTTTTGAGTGTAGGAACAATAATACAAAGATGGAATAGGGGGAAAAAAAACAAGTCACCATTGAAGAGAGGGTTTTAAAAGTCCAAACACTAATATTAAGTACACAACATTAAAAAATGCGCTTATTGCGGAAGGTCTTTGAACCTATTAACCGCGATAAACAAGGTTTTACTGTTTTTGAGCTGCTTCACAATACTGGAAGAACAAAAAGAAAGAAGCCTATTTCAAAAAGCATGCGGAAATATTTGACTTTCTCTTGTGATTAAAACCCCCAAACCCTCCAAACTTTAAATGGATGTGTTCTTCCACTTCAATTGGCCGTTGCAAACGGAATCAGCGTTTGAAAACACGTTGTTGTTTCAGAGCAGAAGTTCAAGCTTTATCAGTTTTAAAAGTGTCATTGCGGGAGTGGCAGACCATGTGATGAGTAGTAGAGATAATTCAAGTATTGTTTGTTATAGCAATGTTTTCTTATCTTCATTGACACGATTTGTACCCAGATTTTTTGGGACTTGGGAAAATGCCCAACTTTATAATAAATGTCCATGTCGTGTTGGACAATGGCAGTTGTCAGGATTTGGTTTTGAAGGCCGCCTTTGACCATCTTGTGACATTTTCTGTGCCCTTCCCTTGCTCTGTTGCTCTTTTGCTTTTCTCTTTGTACTCAGGCCAAAAGCCTGCATACCAAAGAATTGGTTCTTTATGTGACGTGCCTCATCAACCATTCCAGGGTGTACACAGGCCAAAAAAAAAAATCACAGAATGTCCCCTCACAAAATTCCTAAAAAAGAATAACATTGTAAATGATGGACCCCGAGATTTCCTTAAATAGACGAGGCAAATCCCCATTAGTGACGTCTCTAAGAGATTGGAATTCAAATTCAACAAACGCCAAGTCGTCCTACTATGAGGTTCATTGATATTTTAAGCCACGCCTCCCGAAGCAACCTCCAATGGCGCTATTAACACCTGCCGGGTCAGTCTAACGATTAAATGAGCTCACAATCCCCACAAGCCAGGTAAACACAAACGATCATGAAAAAGCATTTGGTAATTTAAGAGTACTTTACGCTTTCCACTTACACGCGTGATATCGATCGGCGGCATCAAACGAGTGCATAAAGCCTGCCTGCTAATTGCCAGCCGATCCTCCGAGGCCTCCATTCTCGGTCCCAGCCGTAAAGAGCCTCTTCGAGTCATCTAATAAGCACTGGCTCGGTCCAAGCCCAAGGATTCGGGTTCCGCACGGGCCGCGTTGGGAAGAGGCAATCGGGTTAGCAACTGAAATGAAATGAAATTCTGAGTGTGCAAAATAAACAGAGCAAAGCTTTGAGCGATAATGGGATTTTTCACATGGCAAGAGGAAACTTACCCGAGTCCATTAACGCTCCCGCTGACCACTAATCGTGCTCCAAGTCAGGCACACACACATGTGCATGCTGCCTACAGAAGTGCCATAAACACAATTTGAAGTGAAAGCATCACAATGCAAAATGTGCACAGACACGCAGAAATATTTCACAATGAGTATGTGTGGCATAGATTTATTTTTAGGAGGCCACGTGTAAGCAAACAAGAGACAATTTTCATATGGGAAGAGTTTACGTTGGTTCATCGGTAATTGGAAAATGGGAAAGTTTGCGATGGAATAATACCTTTCAAGTTTTCCCTTAAAATGACAGAAATAAAGACAGGAAAAGAGCATTTAAATAAGAAACTTGAAAATACAGAAAAAGTTGTTCAGTATGTCATTTGGGGGGGGGGGGGGTTTGGTGTACAATGATGCACTGATTTACAAGAAAACCAACTTGTGTTATTTCAAGCAAAAAGCACTTGATAGGTTTTAAGGGTGAAATACGAGTTATTAAAAAGAATCAGGGTGATTTCACCCTGTGGCTCATTGATTTTGAAGAGACAAAATAACTGCACGTGAGCTCCAATGAAGTGCTCAGAAATAGCTGTTCTCTTGAAAGAGACAGTCCAGTTTTACACAATTCCTTAAGCAAAAAAATCCAAGCTTGGAGAGAAACAGAGTATGGTTGTGTTCATTAAGTTTCAAAGCGGTTGGTCGGCAGTGGCCAGCGAAAGAGCTCCGGAATCGCACGAGCTCTTCATACCTTCTTTGATGGACATCTGGCTGCTGGGGCTCGGAATCAGGCTGGCTTCGATCTGAGCTTCCGATACCTTTTGAGTCCAGGTCAGAGGGGAAAAACAAAACAAAAAAAACAAAAAGAAGAAAAATATATAGTAGTTGGTTACATGTTAGTTGTTGTTATTGTTCGTAACTAAGCAATAAAGTTTTTTTTTTAAATACACTGAAAAATATTGCTTTGTAAAATTGCACGTTTATCGAATCAATTCGATTTGACAACTGCGTGAAAAAGAAATCTTTTCCATATTTTGGGCTGCCGTCATTGAGGAAATATGATGTGGATTAAATTCCGCATTTTACCTCTTCAAATTTCTTGGCTTTGTACTGCGCCGCTCCTTTTAGGAAGTTGAGTAAGATGAGATCGCAAAGAACCGTACCCTGTCAAAGAAAAAATAGAAATGAAAATGGAGGGAGGCGCCGCATGAAAAAGACGGAATGCGATAATGTGAAAATTACAAGTCCGATGGAAGTGAAGGCGGCGACCAGGTTGATCAGAGTCGGGACCGTGTTAAACTTTCCTGCCTGGACAACGACAATGTTAGGAAAAAGGAGGGCGGGGCGGGCCTGACTAAAAAACTGTTGAATTTGTCAGTTTGGATAATCTCAGCGAGGCGATTTCGTCGTCGTCAAAGATAGTTTAAATATAATATCCATAAAATCCATGTTTTCACTCACTTGGCCGGTGACCATGACATCGAAGCGGATGGCGAAAGCTTTGTGTAGCGTCCGGTATTCGGTATCGTTCGGCGTCTTGTAGTATTTGGCGAACCTGGGTGGGATGGAAATGGACGACGATGAGATTAACCAAATAACGGCGGGACTAAGTGAAGAAACAACCTAAAGTTGAAGCCCTTGGAGATGGCGTTCCTTTCAAAAGGTTCGTCCAGTCGGGTGAACGAATACTTTGGGACGCAATGCTCAATGTCCAGGTCCAGATTACACTTCCATTCTATGTTGATTCCAATTTCGCCGCCCTAGAGAAAAGGGATTTCCAAACAAAAAAAAGCAACTTTTATATCAACACAACACGACAGCATTTGGAGCACTCAAAAAAAATAGTTAGGAAACCCAAACTTAAACCCCATAAAGGTGAAAGCGCTACTTTTTTGGCTAAGTCGACGACATTCTGCCCGGTGTGCTCCAATATGTCGCCCACGGCAAAGATGGGGCAGAAGGGGTTGCTTTTGGGATGGTATGTACAGTTCCTGATTTCTTCAGCCGTCATGCTGGATGGAAAGTTTCCTCTAGGGGAGGGGGCGGGGTTCAACATTTCCACAAGGTTAACTCAGGTCGAAGCCAACCAATGGGGACGACTCGCTCACCGGGTGATGTTGAAGAGAGGGAAACGGATGCTGTTCTTGATGAAGATGGTGAAGTTTGTCACGTCAGTCATGGGTTCTCTAAAAGGGAAGAAAGAGGGTGAAAAGGGAGCCAAAAAGTCAGACAAAATAAATAAATACAATTTTTAAAAAATCAAGCTCGCGCTCACATGTCCACCCTGTCGTTCTCCACCGGGCACCATCCCTCCACCTCGCACTGACCTCGGTCCCCGCTGAGAAGGCACGCACCCGTAATCCTCCCTGAAAGAATGCGAGCAGGTCGCAACAATGGCTGGCCAAGGGAAACATTTGGGTGTATTTGTTTTTTTTTTTTAAATTATTTTTTAAAACCCTACAAACCCCACGCTCTTTGGTGGGCGTCTACTCCGAGAAGAAAAAAAGTCATTTACCGTTGGTCAAGATGGAACCGACAAATGGTTCACAGTCAAAGTCCTCTTTACAGGCGTACCGCTTCCCATTCTGGAAGACGAAAGACCATTAGGGCTAGGATCACAAAAGTTGTAAACACCAAACGATGGGAATTCTATTCCTATTTATTCAAGATTTCATCATCCAGCCGGAATAAGAACCAATAGTTAATGCTTAATGCCAAATTGCCAGACTGAAATTAGTATTCGGCAATAGCTAAAGAGAACTTTCAGATTTGGTGAGCTTTTTTTCCTCGTGTCTGACATTTAAGTAGCAAAATAAGAATAAACTTTACCTCGGGACATTTTCCTTGGAATTGGTTTTCAGTGATGATGATTTTAGTCATGATGCAAAACACAGCTGCACCCTATAAACACACACACACGTCAAATGCCCACAATTCTTTTAAATTGACAATTACGCTACGTTTCAATCCAAGTGCCTTTCCTACCTGCTGGGGAAAAACGTAGTCGGCCACATCCATGATGCGGTCTTGATGGTATCCAAATCCTTTGACTTTGGTCATGACGGACGACTCGATGCCGGAATCGAACACCTGGTAAGCTTTTTCGTGGATGAACACCCAGCTGTAACCAAGAGTACTTGAATCACTTTTTAAACATTTATGACTTACATTTCATGCAAATGATTCAAAATGTCCACAAGTATTTAGTTTTCCTCCAGAAGATCATATTTTCATTGTTTTTAAGGGTAAAAAGCAAAAAGTTTATTTGTAACTGATGCTGAAAGTGTATAATTATAGGAAGTGGCCACTTGGGTTTTTTATTTATTGATTTATAAAGAAGTACTGTATTTCATTAGAATGCAAAATATGATAGGTTAGATTTTGGGGGGTTTCGTTTCATTGATAAAAAATATGGAAGGACAAAATAGGCATCCGTTTGAAAAAAAAATGGATGTCAATCACTCACCCGACAAAATAAGCGATGATGAGGACTTGCACGATCCTGTTGATGATCCCCACCGACCAGCTCTTGACCACCACAGATTTTGTGGTCTCGTAGGTGAAGAAGTCCGTCACCCAACCCCACACCATAGCTGGTGGTGCTGGAAATTCGGCCGCTAACTGGGAGAGAAATATCAGAAGACGGGGAAGATGGCCGGCTTACAAAGACCACTTCTCCATGAAGAGCGATCCCAGCTCAAGTGGGATTTATGGAGGACGGGATTGGAGGTTGTCCCTCGTCTTCTGTCACTCCATCGCTGGACCTCCCCTTGGAGGAGAAAGTGTCCCTCCCTCCCTTCCTCCCTTCCTCCCACCTTCTTCCTTCTTGCTCATTTTCCATTCACCACAAACCACCAGTCCTGGAGCTCGTAGTTGCACAAACCAATTTACTAAAAAATGTATTCGTTAAAATATTAAAAAATAAATAGAAGGGTGAGGGGAAAAAACAATATAATGAAAATAGAATTACAGGAAAGCCAATCAGAGGGCACCAGGAGACAAATAACCAATCACCAATCGCAATTTAGCATTCAACCAGTTTCGACTAGCATGCAGGTTTTTGGCATGTGGGTGAAACACCCAGGTACCTGGAGAAAACCCACACAAGCCCGGAGAGAAGACCCCAAGTCCCCACAGTGAGGATGGACCCGGGATCGAACCCACGGCTTCAGAACCGTGAGGCCGAGTTGACTGTGGCAGGAAATGGGAAGCACATTAAATAAATGACAATTGTCCTTATCGAACATCACATTTATGCCTTCAAGTGGAGTAATGGCCACGTCCAATCGAATCGGGGCCTTATTCCAAACGCATTACAAAGCCTAGCGCCTTGGACCATAACGGCGACATACGATACGACCGCTTCTCAATATACTCGTTAATGCCGGAGATAATGTAGTGACGAAACGGCGCGTGCGATTGGACGGTGTCATTTCTTGAGTGGATCCATTATGTTTGTGGTCAGTTCATTGTAATGCAATCCAAGACCGCGCTCACAATGTTGGGCTAGCCCAAATCCCAAAAGTAGACCATTAGACTTCCTGTTATAGACCCGGTGAAACTTAGGACGGGGATGCCAATACAACACCACGTTGTCAAGACGCCAGCACAGGAGGAAAACATTAAGGTCTCGGCTAGCCAATGTACAAGTTGACCAATAACAAGTATAGATCCGATCCAAGAGCAAAGCCATCACAGATATGGGAGTCGGAAGGTGGACCGCATCTTAAAAAGCCACCTAGCCAACGTCAAATCGTGCACCTTTTAACATGGCTAGCCTCACTTTTGAAAGCAAATCCTTTCTCCCACCGCCGGTGTCACCAGCCGACCGACTGACTTGGCCCCGCCCATTAGAGCGCACTAGCAAACCGCCCGCTTGGTTAATTTGGCCTGATGCGCCGCAGTACAGAGGAATCCCATGGGATTTTTGTAGAAGCCGAGGAGCTACAGTAAGAGCTTTTGGTAATGGAGGAAAGGTCATTTGAAGACGTCGATTCGTGTGGTGATATCTTTTAAAAGCTACTTTGGGAAAGCGGGGAAGAGAACGAGAAGAATGCGACAGAAACGCCCTGATGCGAACTTTGCAAAAAAAAAACAAATTGACCGCTAATGCATTTCTTAAAGTATTTCCACCGGTTTTGGGATCAAATTATTACTTTTGTTATCGACGACGGGATGACAGTTATTAACGTTTCATGTTTAAAAGTGAATTTCAATGATAAAGTAGCGTAGAGTACAAAAGTCGTGCCGGCGGTGGCGCAAAGCTAAAGCGGTCAATTCAGGATGGCAGACCGTGCATATTGCTGATTTATTTGGAAGTTAAAGCGATTAGCTAGCTGCCATTTCCCGTGGCGCGTTAATTGAATTGAATTGGATTACGGGTAAACGTCAAAATAAGACTCATCCTATAATTTCGGATGGATGTAAATAAAGCAGTTAAATTAAAAATAAAACAAAAAATCAAATATGTGTCGCAACTTGAAATAAAAAAAGGATTTATTTGTATTTTGGCCTGGAATTCTGACAGTGAACTCTCAACTATTAACAAAACTAGTATCCATGTGGAGAGCTAGGGAGGGACAACAACAACAACAAAAGATTGGAGGAAAAAAAAAAGTAATTGGGACGAAAGAATAACGCAAATGGCGACTTTTGCACGTTGTACGAAAATCTTAAATTGAAAAGAACTAACAGTTGAATTGAATTTGTTTCCAGTCCAAGTGTAAGATATCCACATGAGTGTTAAGGCTTGGTCCTTGAGAAATTGAGTGTGTGTGTGAGTGTGTTTGTGAGTGTGTGTGTGTCACTCTTCCTCTGAGCTGGCGGGTGAGGATGCGGCCTTGTCCTCTTCCTCTTCCGATTCCTAGTTCAAAAACAAATATGACAATGATCGAGTTAAAATTCTTTTTTAAACACATAATAGGGACAGATGACAAATAGGAACTTTTTTCAGATATCTGAAAATGGAGAAAATAATATTTAAACTAGGTGTGGGACTACAGATGTATTTTTTTTAATTCAAAATAATGAGCAGCTTTGTAATTAATTCATATTGACTACCCGCAAAATATTATTTGTACGAAAATTATAAAGTGTAAATAGAACAATTGAATTAAGCACTGGTAAAAATGCTAATAACTATCAGCTTATTCAAAAAAATGCAAAAAAAACAAACAAGAATGGATAAAGATAACTGTGTAGAAGAATTGAGATAAATTTGTTTGTGTTTCAAGATGCAATAAAAAATTGAATTGATTTTTGTTGGCAAAGTTCTCAAGTGGAACGAAAAAAAACTGGACAGGCCGCTTTACTTTTAACTTCATCATCTGTTAGCATCACTTTTCATCAATTTGGAACTTGAGACAATAACGCGGCCATTTGTTTTCCACGGCAGAAATCGCTCTAACGTATCCGGGAAGTCGAATAAAGCCACAGATAAAGTGAGCCAGATAATGTGTGGGTGCGTGCATGGTGCGGTCGGTCAATGGGTCATTCATTGGCCATCTAATAATTCACCTCCTTCTTCTTCTTCTTCTTCTTCCTGGACTTGCTCTTGTGGTCCGAGTCGGACGAGCTATCGCTGGTCTCGATGAATTCTTTGCTCTTGAAGCTTTCGTTGCCGGTCCCGCGCTCTCGTTCCTTGTCGCCCACGGAAGATTTCCTCTTCCTGTCGTCCTTTTGAACCGCAGATTTTCTGAGGAGACGGAGAAAGGGCAGCGTTGGGAAACGACGGGGAAAAAAAACAACGAGCCGGGAGACCTTGCTACGAGCGAGTGTTACTTCTTGGAAACTTCTCCTCCTCCGCCGCCGCCGCTTTCCTTGTATTCTTTTTTAGCCACGTCATACTCTTTCTTGGCTTCTGCCGCCTTCGCTTCCCACTCCTGACGAAAGGAAAGCCAGTGAGCGCGTGGTCAAAATGGCTTCCAATTGAAAAAAAGAGATTAAAATTTGACGCACCTCTTTGTCATCTTTTCCCAACCCTCTCCACAGTTCTCCGGCCTTCTTGGAGATGTCCGTGACGGAGATTCCGGGGTTCTCCGACTTGATCTTTTCGCGGCTGGAATTGAGCCACAGCATGTAGGCACTCATGGGCCTCTTGGGGCCGCCTTTGTCTTTCTGCTTCTTCTGCAAACAGTTGAAAAGGGAAGGGTTTTTACTCCCAGCCAGAGCCCAAACGTTTACCGGCTTCTTTTTTTTAATTTTTATACCTCTTTGCGCGGCTTTCTTTCTTTTTTCTCCTTCACCACTTTGGGCTTGGCCACTTTCTTTTTCTTGGGGCTGTCATCCTCGCTGTCGCCGTCTTCGTCACTGCTGTCGCTGGCCGACGCTTTGCTGTCGTATCTGATGACAAAAGAGGCCGTCAGACTTAGCTCTCAAAACTCAACTAAGCTATGTTTTCAGGACAGGAGGTTTTTTTTCCCCTTACTCCTCTGCAATGTTGTCGTCCTCCTCTCCAGGTTTGAAAGAGTGATCTGAAAAGAGGAAATGAAAAGCCGTCGTCAAACAGAGAAAGGCAAGTCGTTGGCGCGCGCCGGTTGATCAACTCACCGCTGCCGCTGTCGGAATCGTCGCTGTCGTTGGCCTCCTCCCTGATCTTGCCCTCGGCCTTCATGCGCTCCAAGTAGGCATCGTGTTCGTCCTGGTCAGAGTCGCTGTACTCGTCGATCTTGCCCTTCATGCCCTGAAAGCGCATTTCCAGGTTACCTACCAATCCCTTCCAAAAATAAACACCCCGCAAAAATGATCTGAAAAGAGGTACTCCGTGTGATCCCACTTGGAGCTGGCACTTGGCTTAATGCTCATTATATTTACACAAGTTAGGCTTGTTTTCATGTTACTGCACACCAAAAGTCCCATCCCAGACCACAATGCAAAAGCAAACACACACGCACGCGTGTCACACTCCCGAACCCATCTGGATTCCCGCCTAAGCCGAGAGACGCGCCAGTCGTCGAATCAAAGCTTGTCATCACACCACACCGAAATGTCAATCAAAAAAAGATGTGGCTCCACGCCATGCAAACACATCACCTCAATCACGGGAGGAACATACGCACCTTCTTCTACACGGGTACACGGCCACGAGTACAAGGAGAAGGGCGACAAGGGTCATTAAATGGAAGGGATCGTGATGGACCAATGGGGATCTCTGCTGAGCGACAGCTTTACCTCTTTGAAGCCTCTGTTCTTGATGTTAAGCTTCTTGGCGTTGACAAAGTCAAAGAGTTTGCCGTACTCCTCCCTGCCAAGTGCATGCGTTCATTGGCCCGACGTCCTTAACTCCTCCCACTCCCCGTGGCCATTTTTACGGGGTTACCTTACCTCTCGATGCTGCTGAAGGTGTACTGGTTGCCCTGCTTGGTCTCGATCTCAAAGTCAAAGGAGCGAGTGGTGGTGGTGGTGCCTCGAGCGAAGTTGACGCAGGAGATCTCTTCGAAGCGCAGGTGCACTGGGGGCTTGTGGACGTAGATGAAGCCCCTCTCCAAGGGGTAGAGGAGGCCTGAGGACGCCTTGTAGGAGCAAGTGATGCACTGGGCACCAGAATGGCTAAGCAGAGAGCAGTTTTGTAGATGAGTATTTCCGGAAGGTCTCAAAGAATAGATGGGGTAACAGTGTGGGACGGCGGCGTTGGTACCCCTGGAAGTTCCCGGGCACTGTGATCTTTCTGTTGACCAGGGCCTTCATCACCCTACTGACCAGCTCGTAGAGGGACCCTGACATGTTCTTGCTGAGTTTGCCCTCAAAGCGGCGCTCCACGTCCTCCCTGATGAAAAGGAAAAGAAAAACTAAATCATGTTACTCAGGTGAACTTTGTTTCCCTCTAGTGGAAAATCCCATCACAACAGCCCACTTGGACATGTATTTTTTTTCCAAAATGTAATCCATTTTATGAGCGTGTAATAAAATAATGGTGACACTCATTCATATTGGCATTTCTTATGCATTCATTTTTTTACATAAGCATTAGCTTAGCTTTTGCTTCAATAAATACCTCATGAATTGACAGTATATAACTTACTCGCTCATGTTCAGGGAGAGAGTGATGTTTTCCTCTTTGGAGAAGAGCAGAATCAAGAAGTGATATCTCGTCTGGCCCTGCTTGATAGGCGGATCCAGACTGATCTGTGACAAAAGCCAACGCGCCAAAAGTGAACATTCCCACCCAAAACACATACACCTGGGAGTCGGATGAGGTGGAAAGTCAAGCCAATTACCACAAAGAACATCTGTCTCTGGTCCTTGTGCGGGAGCAGGAATAGACGTAGGACGGTGGTGTATGGAATCTTGTAGTCAAACGTTTTACCGTGGAGGTGAAGGAAGGTCGGGTAGATGCGGATGTCGTATCTGGCGGACACAGGAAGAGTTGAAGCTTCACAATATGGAGGACCGCGTTTGATTATTAAAGCAGACGGATGCGGTCCTTGTAAATGGAGGGTGTACGTAGGAGGGTGCTTTACCTTCCTCTGGGTGTAAGACACTGCAGCTCTTTGAAAATACACACAGCATCTCCTGTGGCCTGAATCACATCAGCCTTGGACAGGACGTTCTGAGCAAAGGCCTGGAGGAGGAAAACAAGTGAAATTTCAGCGCCAGAAGGTCAAGTAGCGCTGGGCGATACGACAAAACACAATATGATAAGACCAGCTCCTTGTAAGTATCGCCATGAATTCCTTTTTAATCACCTCCACCGGGTCTTGCCGTTCGTCCGCCTGGCCCGGTGGGACGTAGAAGCGGACCTCCATGAGCGAGACCTCGGCGTCGTCGTTTTGGTGAAACTCCAGGGTGACTTCGTTTTTGCCCGTGGCGCACTGCGACACGTTCGCCAGAGGCACCTCAAAAGCGCTGTTGTCGTTCACCTCGAACGATAACAGCGGCCCTGCCAAGAAAAAAAAAAAAACTCACACCAACCCATTGTGCTGATTGCTGATGGCCGTGGTGTGTTATTTTTTACCCGAGAACTTGGCCGCTCCCCAGTTCCAGCCCTTCACGCACATGTCCTTCTCCGCCAGCTCCACGCTGTAGTTGGCTTTGAAGAACTCCGAGATCTTCTCAAAGTCCTGAAGCGGGAAGAAAAAAACGGAGAAAAATGTAAACCTGGAAAAAAGTTCTGCGGTGATGCATGGGTCAAAGCTTAGCAAAACATTTCCTCACCAAGGAGGAAAAAAATAACGGACCGGGGCTCGAGGGGCTAATTAACCGAACGGCGTTGAAACCACGCCTGTCGGGAGGTGAAGACAATCCATCTCACGACTTTTGTCCTTCTCTGTTCAACGCCGTCGCTGACAGACAAAGTTTATTTAAATTGCAGGCTGACTTACAAGCGCTTGCACAACACACACATGCCCTTCACACGCACATGTGGAAGTGATTGCGGTGTGTGCGGAAGAAGAAAAGGAGACTCTGTTGGAAAGGGAGTTTACACACCTGGACGTGTGCTTGTCTGCGTGCTTATTACTGCTAATTAAAGCCTGTGTAATCAGCGGCCATGTGCGCCAGGCTCATCAATCTGTTTGGTAATGCCCAACGAGGCTAAACTAGCAACTAGAGATGTCACATGGGGCTCGATCACGTCATTTTCAGAGCTAGGCACTACTTTTTTTTATACTCCATTTAACCCGCAAGAGCTGCTCTCCTGACATCTCGCTAAGGATACACACGAGACATCACATTGTCTACACAGCCAGAGGCCAAAATGGCAGTCATTGAACAATTACTGACGCTGGCTCACGGATGCTAAACAATGACATCACGGTGCAGCGCTGGGCGACGCGAGGATTTATCTCCAAAAAGTGTTCTGATTAACCCCGGGAGACGCGGCTCACGCCACCTCGGGTTACGCCGGGACTTTCTTTCCACTGGTTTCCTGGCACCCGGTCCACATCCGTGCACGCACGGCAGTGGGGGAGAGGAAAAGGAAAAAAGGCACAGGAAGATAAAAACCAAACTTTTTTCCCCCCACCGAGCAGTCTGAGCCAAATTGTTTCAGTGAAATGCTATAAACACTGACTTACATGAGGCCGTGATTACTGTGTTTATGCAGCACATGTGCGAGCGCTCATTAATCCCATTAGGGGTCGCAAACTTTTCAACGCAAGTTAACGTGGTGGCAGCACAAAGGGGCTTTGGGTAACTGCAGCCCGATTAGGACGTGCATGTTCAAAAACGTGGCAAAAACCCTCGCTTTACCTGATAGCACTGTCTATTTCTGATAGAATATGACATTACACTATTGGTTTAGTATCAAAAGAACATGAAAATAATAAGGTTCTAGAGTGACTAAAATATAAACTGACCCTTGACCAGGACTTGATGTACATTGATGATTGACCTACCGTGTCTCTGAAGCCATCGTATTTGTAGATGTGTCCCGTGCTGGTGGTCAACTTGATTCCGTGACCCAAGCATACGCGGCGCCACTGAGCGACGTTGAGTTCACTCGCCGGGATGCTGTCCACTTTCCCCGTCTTGCTGCTCTTGTACACGACGTTCTGTTTGCTGAAGCGCAGGCGGCCATCATTCTGCATGCAAAAAAATAATAATGGCACAAAAACTATTTTGGGACAGCTTTCAAATCAGGTTTGGTCCTATTTCATTGTCTTAAGGCCATTCTTCAGATTTTTTTGCTTACTAACCCACGAGCCTTTGACTTCCTGGTAAATCTCATTGAACTCCAGTGTATCGCCCATTTTGGCTACTGGCTGATGCTCTGCAGACAGGGAAAATGAGATTTTAACATTTTACAGCATTATCATCACTTTTTTAGTCTTTAAAAGACACTCATTGACTTTCAATGACGATGCCAGAGGTCCCTGGGTTTTGGGTATTTTAGTAAAGTGATATAAGGAGCCAACATTTTTGTACGCGTAAGAAAGTTTTGATTTGTTCAAGCAGAACGAGCTATCTTTCATTTCTACATTTCTGGCCACCTTGTGGATTAGTTAGAGATTCGTCAAGAAACCCATTTGGTGGCATACATTTATTATAGTACACATCCCTTAATTTTCCACGTTAACTGTTTTCACATGATACAGTGTTTAATATTATACAAGACATGTTGAAAATTCCCGCGGTGACACTATGGCTAAGCTAACTTAACCAGCACAAGGTGCGCTTATTTTAAACCACAGTACAGCGTTAACTGCAACGCTCATGTCTTCAAATTGAAGAGCGTCATGCACCGCCCCATTTAGGCACCGTATGGGTCAAATCGAGCGCTTCTTGGTGTAAGGAAACAAAGTGACGATTGTGAACTGAATTAAAATAAGAATACAAAACGGAATGAATAGAGAAAAATGGGGACCCGGGTATTTACAGATATTAAGACTTTGTCCATGGTTACCCTTTCATACAAAATACGAAATCTTAAAGCCCTACTGTCAGTCTTGCGAAGGTCTGCCTGTTCTCCGCGTGTAGCATCAGGCGCTAGGCCCCCCCTTCAACGGAAACACTTTCACGAGGTTAAGGACTACGTCCGGAAATACGACAAAACGACTTTATGATATATTCAAATAGTTATTATTATGCCCCCCAAGACGGGGAGTATCATATTAAATGTTTATACTTCAAAGAATATTTTGCGTAAATTACTTTAAATGGTTGTGTCTAAGATTTAGATGCGTTGTCCTCAAGTGATGTAGTTATCAACACTACCACTAAGTGTCACTAACCTATCTAATGTAAACCAATCACTCAAATTCAAATAGAAATATTAACTTGATTTTCAGATCAAAAATGTTAAACTTTTGAAAGTAAAAGGAGTAATTGATCGAAATGTCGAGACTCATTTAGAAATTGGGATACGTACCCCAAAATACTCTTGAAATAAAATGAAATTGCTGTTGATGTTTTCAGTATTTATAAATTGAGGAATTTATTAAAATTCAAAATTTCCTCGATCTTTCTCAGATTCTTAGAACACACTATGATACTACAAAAAGTGCACTGTGTACAATTAAATTGATCTAAAAACAAGAATTTATCCCAAATGTGACAATCCATCATTGAGTGACAGTAGTGACAAGAAATTGTCCTCAATGAGCTAGAAAACATTTTATCAAATTGCTTTGTCATTTTTTATGTTCTTTCACCAGATTTATTGCAAAAAAATCTATTCCTCCCATCAAGACAGTGAAGGAAGACACCATTTTAGTGTATTTTGATGATTGACATATAGCCATTACTTCTCATTGGAACGGATATTTGTACAGATATCCTACTTTTGTAGCTTTTTTCTAACGTTTTTTAAATGAATTGAGCTTTACATGAATCGAATTTCATGTGTCATTTTGGCACACGACAAGTTTTTATGTATCAACTACAGACTCACCAGATAGAAGGGGGAGGGCTTGACAAGCGGGGGGCGAAGGGGAGCTTCGGGAGTCTGCTCCAAGACTGAGATGAGTTGAGACAAGTCTCGTGGTTCCGAGGCGAGCGCTGATGCGTCCGGGCGGTGAATCAGCCGGCGTAAGGACTTAGAAGAAAAAAAAAAGAAAAAAGAAGGAGAGTCAGAAATCAGGGATGAAAAAGAGGGGAGGAAAGGAAGAGAAGGAGGAGGGACGAAGAGGAGGATACAAAAAGCTTGGGTCGTCTCTCACAGTGTCACATGGGTCTCAAAAGTCCGGACGGGCAAAGGTTCCATCTCCAAGTTTGCCCGCTTCCACGCATCACCTGCTTTTTGGACCTGAGTACTCCACCTCTGCAAAAAAAGGCAAGGAAGACGAGGAGGAGAAAGAGAGAGAAAAGGACATTTTCAGGGGCTTTCAAAGTAAAGCTGATTGATGAACTTTGGACAAAAAGTACTGACGGGAAATAACAGAATTTTGAGGAAGGAAGATGACATTTGGCGGAGGTGAGTACGCAACTCACAAAAAGGCTTTTTTGGGGGTATTTTTTCAAAGATTTCTTTTCCTCAATTTATCTTGGAATCACATATTCCACCTTTTGCATGACTCAATTGAAAATTGCATTTGTGGAAATAAGTTTAGAATTTTTTCACAGCTTTCTAACATCATCAAGTCCACTTTGAAAATTCAAAACAAACAAAAATGGCATTGCGGAAGACCAATACCCACATTTTTTTTGCAAGCAAATTGGCATTCTTTAATAACATGATGACTGAACATTCATAATTACTTTATGACATTATGAGCTAATGACAGTTAGTGAATGGCTGTTTTTTTGTGTTTATATATATATATATATATATATATATATATATATATATATATATATATATATATATATATATATATATATATATATATATATATATATATATATATATATATATATATATATATATATATATATATATATATATATATATATATATATATATATATATATATATATATATATATATATATATATATATATATATATATAAACCCACCAAAATCATAATGAAAATTTAAAAAAGAATAATTTCTACTAGTGTGTTACTCTTTTTCAAATGGCCATAAAATCTCTCCAAAACAATCCCCTTCATCTTTAATTTACACACAATAAAACAATCCTCATCATCACTTCACATCCAATAAAACCAAGAAAAAATGTCTACATTTGATGTGTATTTAATTTCTTTGAAAATACTCGTACGTGACAGATAGTCATAAATAGGCCGAGGTTTCGGGGTCAACGCCAGCTCTGAGCGCCTGTCTCGTTAGCTGTCATCGATATGTGAAAGTACATGATTTGCGTTAGTCACACACACACACACACACACACACACACACACACACACACACACACACACACACACACACACACACCCTTTCAAACAAACCGTCTATCCCGTGGAGATGAAACAAATGCGACGGGCATAAACACAAAATGGACGATTGTGATGGTTGAGTGAATGTGTGAGCGCCAACACACCCTCACACACACACAAATACACACACACACGCTTAACAAAGAACAATCGAACGACGACCCTCGGGAGGAGTAGGGAAGAAGATGCCGTTTGATTGGCCGGCGCTCCTAACGAGCGGCAACGGAGGGGTTAATTCCGGGCCGACTCCCCACTGACACGAGTCCACGGCACCCTCAGGGGGGGACGGAGCCGCGGGAAGAAAGGGGGGATCGTATAAAAGCGCTCGGTCACGCTTTGAACAGTTACACATGCTGTTTACATTTTTGCCAAATTAACATGGCCCCTCGGCGGAGGAAAAAGAATCAAAAAAAAAAAACCTGACCGCAGCCCCCCCTTTCCCAAATCTTTTCCTCCCCCATTTGGATGTGGGGGAGTCAACGTAGTGTATACTACAAATGTTAGGTAGCCATCAGACGGAAAAGCGGATTATTTGGATTCATCTGGTGAATTTATGACGTGAGGATTTGAATGAATGGCCAAATGGTGTGGACGGATTTCCCAATTTCAGAGACTGGAAGACTGGAATTGGTGGTTAAAACGTCAAAGGGGAAACATTTTTGCGGATGATGTTCTCAATTAGCAGATTCATTGTTTCCCTTTGAATGCAGCAAAACGGCAGAAATGAAGGAAAAACATGACGTTTTTTTCGCAGTTGTCGTTATTCTGCAAGCGCGCGCTCGCTCGGATGGAGCCACGGAAAAAAATTGGCCTTTTGTGGACAGTACAGGACATTTAATAAAAATGTATTTATTATTTACCGCTTAGCAGGTCGTAGAGCATGTGCTGTGGTAGTTTGAAAAGAGGCTAAGATAGGATATTTGAATTCATGTTGCCCTTCTGCTTCTTTTTTTAATTTTCCTAAAATATATTATTAGAATTGTTGCCATTTGTAATTCTATTTTATTCAATGTATTTATTTTTATAGCATTTTCATTTTCTTTTTGATTGATCCCAATTTAAATGACTGGCCTCTAGTCTTTTTTAATAAACTATTTACATGAGCATTTTTTTTAATTCATTTTTTTCCTCCCTCATTTTTTTTAAATTGAATCCAATATGCTTCTGCATTATATTAACCTGAAATAACAAATTCATGCATGAAAGTATTACATGTATTGAATTATAGTGTGGAATTGAAAAATAAATAACATAAACAAGTGCTACAATAAAGCAACACAGGGGTGGAAAAACTACAATTTCAAAAAGAAACTAAAACATGTTTGATTCATCCACCATTTCTCCTCTTAAATTTAAAGACACCAAATAAGTTAAAGGCAAAGTCTAAAAATAAAAAAAAATCAAATAGATAAAAAGAAGAGGAAGCTCAGAATGAAAGATGAGGATGAATGCAACAAGTGGAGCCAATTAGAGTAAAGCAAACAAAGTCAAGGCAATTAGAATGAAAGCCTTGGCCAAGTTTCACTTTTCACAGAGATTTTGCCCCCCCAAAAAAATCCAGACTCAGGCTTTGGAAAGACTGAAATAAAATAGTTTGACTAAAAATCATGAGGAAAATGACACCGATGCTCAGCACTGATTTTGACCGTGAATATAGTAGTAGTGTGACCACACACTGCTTTGGTTAGACGCATTATACAGTCGGCGCTTGCCCTTTATGTTCACCCTTGTGTGTGTGTGTGTGTGTGTGTGTACTCACACTCGTTTGTGTGTGTTGAGTTAGTGAAGGAATGTGCATTTGATTGGCTACAGGCTGCTCATAAATCTGGCCTCTAACTGTACACACACACACAAAACGTTGACCGTCAACCCCGCGCGTATCACGTCTAACGTCAAATTAGCCTTTATAAAAACAAACGGTGACTCCGTTAGCATCCTTCCTGGTATAATGGTAACCATGACAACCCACCCGTGCCATGGCCTGGAAATAAAAGTGTGTCGCCATAGCGTTTTGACGTGGCGGGTAAAAAAATACGGTGTGAAGTCAGCGGGTTTTTTTTCCTCATAGGTATTTGGGTTTCGCCGTCCCGTTTCAAATGGAGTGTGAACGGCGAGGTTGAAAGCGAAGCGGAGCCACGTCATGCGAATTTGAGATGTAATTGTCCCGTGGAGAGCGATGGATGGATTGTGGGTGTTCGAGTCCAACCGCAATTGCGCACATGTTGTGTTTTTGATGGAGTGTGTCACTCTACGCATTTTGCTGGGATTCAAATAGGCGTGAAGTTTATCGTAACGTACGGCGGATAGAAAAAGTCTGCACACCCGTTGGATTATAACCAGCATCTGGTGCAAAAAAGAGGTTGAATGTCAATGAATGAAAGATAAGACTTGTTCATAAATATTTACATGTCCAAACCTTCTCTTATATAAATAAAAAGTAGAGTTTTGGAGGGATTTACATTTTCTCTCTGACTTTATGTACCCGTCGGCTGGCTTTTTAACTCCAAAAAATTGAAAAGTCTTGAGTTTTTTAGCAGGTAAAAATGTGCATTTTTTACCTAGGTCTACAATGTCTTCTGTGTCTACAGCAACCAAGAAATTTCCCGAATACGGGATGAAATAATATCCTAATCTAATCTAAATACACAAATTACAATAATAAGTCCCTTTAACAAGAAGCATTTATGAAACTACTGAAATGTGGAATATGCACAAATTACAATGAATGGCTCAGTTATTCAGTGTGTGTAAGAACCCAATTGAATGTAGATGCGTTTAACTTTGCAATAAAAATAAGTATATTTATTCTAGGTTAAGTGCTTTGTTTTAAATGTCCTTCATTTTCATCGGATGACTATCTCGGGATCAGTAGTTTAACAAATACAAATGTTCAAAGTGTGCTTGTAGGATAAAAAAAAAAATCAAACCTTGTTTGTATTTGTAGGTGGTAATTTGAGTAGAAGATGCAAGTCTGTCTGTAAAGAAAATGACAAAAAATGTCCATTAGACAAGAAGCAAAAATATGTACAATAGTTTTCCTGGTATATTGCTATATTAGTAAATGATAAAAGACCACCACACAAAGACATGTTACGTTGGGACAAGGTGCAGACACGTTGCTGTGGCTAAAAATGCACTCAGTGGTTCCAAAGGAGAATGTTGTGAATAGAAGCGGCCACAAACCAGCCTGCGGGGCTCACCTCAAAGTCGGATCTATTGCCAAACTCTAATCAAGTCATTCATGCCAACATTACATAACAACCTTTGCGCTATAATCGTTCTGCCGCTCATAGAAAAATACCATGGTTCCATTCATGGGCGACGTGAATATTTCCCAATCTTTCTCAAGACTATTTACATTTTGGGACGGTTTCCAAGCACAATTACCCTTTGCTCAATTTCTTATCCACGTTGATGTCAATGGCAGGCTATGAGTTAAGAAAGAACCTCAAACTGTAATACCTGTAAATGGCCATAAAAGAGCAGAGACCTAGCCTGGAAATTCTCCAAAAAGAAATGTACAAATAAGTCGTCTACTGGCGTCGATAGCGACCACTTAGTTACGTTTGTGGGGCTAAAAATGAACCGGTCCTGACAGGTGAAATGATTTTGCAGGAAGAGGCCACAGGGTAGTTGAAGTTGACTGATTTTAAGGTGTGTGTGTGTGTGTGTGTGGGAGCGGCTCGGGACAACAGAAGAGTTTTCCAAAATATTCCTTGGAGACGCTTTGATGTGGGCGAGCGGAGGCTCGGTGGCTAATGTTACAAGTCATCAGTCCTAATTAGAAATGTTGCCGCATGAGCTTGTTTGAAATGATGAAAAAAGGCAGCGTTTAGCTCTGACGTCACGCTAACTCTAACCGTTTCAAATCACTTTCTTTTTCGTTGTTGGATTTTTTCGGTCGACTTGACTAACCAGAAAAGTGTTCAAAATAAGAAAATTAAATAAACATGAAGTAACCAAAATGTTTGAGATGATGCACACTAATATTTACAGCATTAATAATTAAATAATGGACTTGAATACATTCATATGTCCAATTTTTCCACACAATTCTTTTGGTTGCCTACCACAAACATCACAAAACACTGACTTGACCCCAAAATAGAAGATAATATGACATATAATAAGCAAATACATACTTCTTTTTCAATGAAATTTCCCACAATTGACTCCGTTGTCCGCATAATGTTTCATTCTAACTTTTAAATGTTTCACTTTCCTCGCTTAAGATAAAAATGTAACACTGCAATTTAATCGTCAAGATTAAATTTAAACGGATTTGGTTTGTATAAACAGTTCCTAATAATAGTTGACATTGCAAGGCGGCCGTGGAAAAAAAAAAGGGGAAAAAATCCAAGAATCCGACGAGACGACGCGGGCTAATCGGGGTTCGTTTCCGTCTGTTATTTTGAGCGACAAGATAAGAGGTTGAAAACACGAGCCGTGTGTCACGTCAGTCAAAAAAAAAAAAAGCTGGCGGGGTCGCCCAAAATGGTTATGCAATACATAATTTGCACCTGTTAAACAGCAGCCCGTTGGCTTGGTAATTACACACATGAATCATGGCCTGCTGTCTGGGTGTCATGCCGTGTAAGACAGGCAGTTTCCGAAAAGGAGGACGGGAAACGTCTGCGTTCATTTCTGTGTGTGTCCGTGTGGGAGTGAACGCTGGATGATGAGAGGCCGACCAGCACGCATGTGGTGGCTTCTTCTTCTTTTTTTTTTTTTTTTACTAAAAACCACCTTTCAGCTTCAATTTGCGCTGCATGAAACCAGATTTTCAAGTTTCATTCTTCTCTAGACCAAGATTGGGCTTCTTTTTAACCATGAAAATGTGTCTAAATGCCATTATTCAGTACCAGTCGCATGCAAAACATTTACATTTGTTACCTATTTTCATAAGGGGAATCCAGATCACATATTATATGTTTTTATTTTACAGGGTTACCATCTAATATCCATTAAGTAGAAGTCCTGTCTCCAAATGTATTTTGTCCAACTAACAAGAGCTATCTCAATGAAGCAAAAAAATATTCCAAACAAATGATTTGAATATTGTGTTTTAGGTAAATGGGTGAATAAAGGTGGCCATAAATTGTTCCTAATATTATTCTTCCAGTGGATCATCTCTACTTGGTGTTCTTATTGGTTGCCACGGTGGATTCGTTCCACAGCTTGGCCAGCGAGAGGAGTTCCATCGAGAGCACGTACGAGCTCACCAAATATCTGGAGTACCAGCTCAAAGAGATCAAAGATGTCTATGTGAGTTATGGGATTTTGTTGTCAAAATATCGCACGGAGCAAAACTCCACAAATGCTACTGCCTCGTTCGTACATGTGGTCTGGATTAACATAGTCTTTCTGTAAATCTTCCGATAACAACTGAACTATTATTTCCTCTACTTAAAAATGGGTAGTAAACACATTTATATGTACCGTATTTGGCTTTATGAATGCTATCGTGTAGTTTTGAAAGGGTTTGAATTGGATTTGACAGCACGTTTAAATTTCACCTGGAAAATTCCATTCTACAGGTTGAGTCAAATCTAATCAAACAGGATTGCACTTGTTCTTTTGCCAGCTATTTTCTCTTCTTCCGTCCATTGTAAATCCGTGTTCATCAGCCGAGTCGGTCAATCCTGCCCGACATCTCGTCTGCATTTGAACTTGAATCATTTTACCACATGAACGCTACGGTCGAATGATTTGACTTGAAAAGGAGATTTATTGACACGGAATACCTTAGTGCCATTTCAGTGTCAGTTTCTATTATTTCTAATAGTTTCAGCAGAGACGTCAAGTCCGTCCGTCCTCTAAAACATGGCGTGTGCATATTTGAAAGAGCGCCTTACTCAGACAATGGAAGCATATTGTTTTGGGGCCACGCTCCCTCCCGCGGGTCTCCATCGCAACATCTGTTCGCTTCGGCCAGATTTGACATGGCGCTTGCTTGGCCCTGATCCTTTCTTCTTCTGTGCATTTTTCTGTCCGCCCCTTCTTTAGTTGACGTACCTGGGCCCCCCGTTCAACGACAAAGACTTCTCGCCGCCGAGGCCCAACGCCACGGCGTTGTCGCTGCCCAGCGCCGCCACCCGCCTGGAGCTGTGGCGCGGCCTGGAGAACCAAGCCCGTCTGGCTCAGAACCAGAGGGCCTACTCCATCCTGTTGGCGGCAGTGCGGGAGCTGGCTCGCTCCACCTTGTGCCCCTCCCTCCAAATCTCCCTGATGCACTTTTGCACGGGATTGGAAGGGCTTTTGGGCTCCATCTCCGCCTTGATGACCACCCTGGGTTACGCCCTGCCCGACAAGAAAGCGGGCGGCCTCCCGAGGGGGCCGGGCGGGGCCCGCACCGCGCCGCCGATCGGCTCGTACGGGACCGGGGCGAGGTCGGGCCGACGCAACAGAGGCGGACGAGGGGAGGCCGGGAGGCGATCGGGGGGGCTGGCGAAAAAGAGTGGAGGAGTGAAGGAAAAGAGGAGGAGGGGCAGGCGTGATGATCAAGAGGCCTGGATGTCGGACTGGATCCCGCTGGAGGAGGCGCCGGCGCCAAGGCCAGGGACCAGGAGGTGGGGGAGAAGCTTATTGAGCGTCGACCAAGAGGAGGGAGACATGCAAGTGGTCGGCGACGGCTACAGCTACGACCTCCGCTTGCTCGACGCCGAGGACGCCATCGTGGACAGCTTTTCGCTCCACTTTTCTGGGCGTCGGCTTCCTCGCTCCCTCCTGGCCTCCACGCCGCCGCCATCCGCGCTCTCTCTCCTCCACCGACTCGGGCCGGGCGAGGAGCTCGGCGACCTCTCGCCGACGTCCCCCGCCTGGTCTTTCCGCACGGGGTCCTCGCCGCTGGCGCCCTCGTCGTCCGTCTTGGTCTCGGTGCGGCCGGCCATGACTGAATTTGCCAGGAAGGTGGAGGGCTTTTGGCTCCTGCGAGAACTGCAGAGCTGGTTGTGGCGCTCGGCCAAGGACTTTAACCGCCTCAAGAGGAGGCTGAGGGGCTGAGAGCGCCGAAACTGGGGCCATCTTGACAGTATTTGCACTGGGGACGGACGGGCATTCTTACACTCTGGGACGGTCAATGATGAATTCCTCCATTAATCGGTACTATGTTTAAAGAAGGCACTAGGGATGTCCGGACGCAGATTTTTTCTACTCCCGATCCGATCCGTTTTTTTTTTCCAAAAGATTTTTTTCGACTAGTCAGAATAATACAAAAAAACATGTCACCAGCAAATGACAAAGCAGATTGGACTGATTTAGTTCCTCAGGAAATGTTCTGTTTACAAATATCATGCAAGTGTGTAGCTACGATTAGTTTGTAAAGAGAAGTCGCTAATCCGATTCCAAGGTTGTGGGTTGAAAACCAAGGTTGTGGCCTTCACATTGGAAGATCGCAAATCCTCAAAAATGCTCAAACAGCTTCCCAGAGTTGCGTTTGTCCGCTTTATCCGGGAATAGTAGAAGAATGAGGGTGATTTGGCAGGTCACGCCAGACTAACAATCAATCTCAATGCGCCATGACTCTTCTCAAACAGAGCGAGGTCGGCATGACCCGTAGATCAGCAAGAAAACCCGGCGCAGACGCCCTCGCACCCGGGCGTCAGCCGAGCGACAGAGCGGCCATTGATAGAGAACAGATTGAGTGTCACGACTGGCGTGAATCAGCAAACATTCGCCGGAAATGTTATGAATGGAACGTCGACAAAGGGATTGCGGCGGAAGAGCGGGAGGAAGAAAACCACCGGGTCGTAGACCGGGAGTCACGAGAAGAGAGAAAGACGGGATGAGTCAGTGGACCTGTGCGGGAAAGAATGGTTGGCGGGGGGGACGTAGCCATGCTGAGTAAGCACAAGTCAGCTGGGGACTTACAGTAACTGATGGTAACACACACGTGTAAAGAAAGGAAGATCCGAGGTCAAACACGACTCAGCCTTGGATGAATTCCGAGAGACGGGAAAATTCTATGACGCTTTTCTACTAATTAGGCTGATTGCAAAAAATGCAAGAAAAGAAAATGGTGAGAATAAATTCCAAATAAAATGGATTTCACAGCGACCAAATGATTGCTTGGATCAATTTACCGTGATCAAATTGAGAATTTATTGCATATGATGTGTGTTTGGACTTGACAGCGTGTGCTTTTGGGTGCAGTTTCCGCATCTCTTTTGGACAGGAATTGCATATTAAAGACTAAAAAGAAGACTTTCAGGGC
The DNA here is from genome assembly GCF_051989575.1 of Stigmatopora nigra. NCBI lineage: Eukaryota > Metazoa > Chordata > Actinopteri > Syngnathiformes > Syngnathidae > Stigmatopora > Stigmatopora nigra. The sequence goes on from NC_135521.1 coordinate 5,123,082, forward strand.
CCTTTCATACGTATTAACGTGTTTCTCTCTGTATTTTTGTGACTTACATGTGGAGGTGATTATTTATGGCTTTTTCAAAAGTCGCAAGTGTCTTTACTTTTCACTTTTTAATCTTAAAGATTCTATTGTCCTGGAATGTGGGTAAAGGTTATGAAACAAAAGTCTTGGGCCATCGTTAGTTTGATGATTTTGCAAGAAATTTTATATAGAATGGCAATTAATGAAAGTTAACTTTTTTTAATACATTTATATTCAGGTAAGGCAAAATCTAGAAAATTACTCAACAGCTTCACTTGTCCAAATGACTGCTGCTGCTGCAAAAAAAAAACCCCAAATCTGTGATGGCCTAGGACATTTGCACAATCCTTTACTGTATTTATTGAATATGTTTATTTATTTTCTCCAGTGTGGAAATACTGTATCAAGAAGTCATTCGAGAATAAAGGCTAACTTTTGTACACACGGTTGTTGGTGTATTTTGTCACTTTTCAGCCAATGAGCAGAGCAGTTTGGGAGTTAGTTATTTGTGGTGGGGGGAAAACACGACGGGGCCATGCGATACTTTTTTGTCTGTCCTGGTGAAAATTTACGATCGTTCCCCTTTCATCTTTCCCACTGTGGTTGCTATCTCACGAAGCTCCTCTTCCCGATAAACATCCCTCTGACCCGTGACACGAGCGCGGGTACAAATACACGCCCAGCCCTCGCAATTGCAACGACAACCTCCAAATTTGGCGTTCTTAATTCAACTATTTTTACTCATCTTTGGCTTTTTTTTAATGGCATACCTTTGTCTCTTGTTGACTTGTATTGCTCTTGTTGGTAGTTGTCTTTGTCCTCCGGCTGGAAATGGAAGGATCAATGAAGATATCACCTCCAGGGTTTACACCTGAAAAACACACACATGTCCTTCAAGGGCCGCAGGGGGTGCAGGTTTTCATTTCAGTACATTTTTTTTACCAATTTGGTTTAAAATTATTTTTTTTTACAAATAATACATTTTAAACCTAATTTTTAAAAAATATTTACCCTAATACTCACCAAAAACAAACCCCTAACGTTTTATTTTTTTAGTTCAATGTAATTTTTTTATTACAGACTTTTAATCCATCCCATTTAGTAGGAGACCACTGCAAGCAATTATTTTTACTTTGACAATGCACCTTCAAAAAATTGCCTATTCTAAAATGTGGTTCATAAATAAGGTCCACTGGATTGTAATATTTTAGATTGTGCAATATTTTAGAAATGACCTTGCCCAGACGTGACTTTTTTATATTATCATATGACTTATTTATGTTTTAAATGGGGAAACGCACTTTGTGGAGTAGCACCACCAATTTTGTTATACAGCGCTATGTATAATGGCAAACGGAGAAGTAGTAGTAGTGGTAGAAGTAGGAAATTGTGTTATACATCCACTAGATGTAGCTGTAGTGGTTAGGAGTTGTGTTTAACATCAACCTGATGGAGCTGCGCTAAAGGGAATTTTAAAGAAATGATGAAGCAATATTGCGTCCTTTAGTGTGGAAAATACAATGGTTTTTTTTTAGGACATCGTTCTAAAAAATGATAAAAACATACAGCTTGCAGCGCGAGTGCAGCAGGAAGTGAGTTCCATGCATGGTGTCACTGCTGACACATTCCTGGTGAGTGGAAGCGACTGGGAAGTGACACATGTACATGTAAACACGCGGGAGACATGCGCTGCGTGTTTTTTACATTGACTTGGCAATGACGGAGTGGCCGCCACAAGACGACAAAGACAGCTTTGTGTGTGTGTGTGTGTGTGTGTGTGTGTGTGTGTGTGTGTGTGTCTAAGCACGTGTGTGAATCATTATCTACATGTCAGAGCTTTTTCATGCTAGGATTACTGGCACAATTTAACTCCATGCTTGCCATCGACCGCATTTACAGTAGGAGGGGCAAGGAGACTAGCCAAACGATGCGCAATGAAATGGGAGAAAAAAATGTCAAAAATAAAATATATTGTTATATGTGTGGTCATTCTAAGCTGCAAAAATGTCAACGAGCACCTCTCTGGATCCCCTATTGATGGTGTACTTGTCAAATGCTTTTCCATGTGTGTGTGTCTTCCTTCCTCCCCGTCCCGGAGCATCCCATCTAGCGCAATAATTCCCCATTTTGTCTCATTTGGTGTCATTTTTTTGCTTCTCCCCCTCCATTTTCACCCCATTGGGTGGTGTCCAATCAAAGAACCTTTTGACGCTTCCTTTCAATTCCCTGGGCCACCCCCGTGTGCTCTTCTTCTTTTTCCATCTGTCCGACTCCTTCTGGCTCTCTCCCTCCTCCTTCTCTATTTGCCGTGCTCACCTGCAGCACATAAAAATTCCTTTTTTCCTCCTCCAGAGGATTGTCGGGTCGCTGGGGGATTTACCGCATTCCGCCCAGCTGTCTGGGTCCGTGTGTCTGTCTACCAATGGATCTGGGCCTTTAGCGGCTCGTGATCCGGCCCGTCTTCCCCTCTGTCTTTTTAGCACGTTTATATCCCCCGTCTGGCCCGTATCCCCCACCTTCTTCAATCCGTCTCGCTCTTTATTCGGACACGCACTAAACTTCGCTGCTGCCGGTTTGATGACCTCACACGGGCCACCGGCCCACTGTACCTGGCCCACCGGGTCTCTCCCTCCAGCTGCTCCCACCCGGAACATCCCTCCTACGCCAGAGCTGACCAGTACGACGCACTTTTTCTGTAGTTACCAAACCACTGAAATAAAATAAAAAAAATACAAAAAAATCAAGCAAAGTTATTTTTCAGCAAAAGGAAAATATGGAAAGTTTTCGTTTTTGTCAGGCCATTTTACTTTACCATGACAATTAAATTTAAGACATTGAATTATTTTGAAAGTAGCATGCTCACTTCTTTTTCAACCCCACACGATTGTTATCTAAAACCAAGACATGAGTTATACTTGATTTGATGTTTGAATTCTGCAAACTATTTGAAAAGCATTCTAAATTTGATCATATTGATAGGGGTCGCCTAGTTAATTCCACTAGGAAAAATAATGTATGATTTTGATGTCTGAGACGCTGACTTTGCTGGAGGGCGCAGGGTTGGGCCGAGCTCTCTCACTGGGGTTCAGGGGTTACGTTCGGGGGAGGGGTGTCGCTTCAGGGCTGGGACGCGGCCAATTCCAGCGTCCGACTTTTGTTACCCTTGTGTCGGGGGCTAAACGTTTCACGTGGCGGTTTGAGACCTCCTACGGGCTAAAGACGGCGACCTGTCGTTACCCCTTGTTGCTCTTTCAACTTGTTTTCAAAGGCAATTAGGAGGGAAATTGCTTCATCTGAAAGCTCAATGGCGCTACGTGTGAAATGGAAAGACCGAAGGCTGTCAAGCCATGACAGGATCAGAGACTTATCGGATGTTGACAAGCAATACAATACCTTTAACTTTTAACCTACTGCGTGAGCACATCATTTTATATAACGGTCACCTAAGCTTGCATCATATTTGGGAAGGAATGCATGAACACAGAGAAGCTTCAGTATGCACAACTACAAAGAGATTCAAAAGAATGGTGCCAGGTTGATGACCCCTTGGATGAGCTTTATAAGTTCCCGCAAATGCTACAAAAGGGTGGAAAAGATTCACTTCACTTGACACAAAGATGCAATACGGTGATGTCAAAGTGCCCTATTTTACAGATTATAAATCATCACATGAGTAGAAGTTGCTCTAGGCTAAGAATGTGCAATGATTGAGGGGAAAAAAAAGAGTAATGGAGTAAAAAACGCATTTTTTGGGGCCGTTTTTAAATTGAACAGAAACCAAAAATAAACAATGAAAGTAAAAAATGAACAAAATAGGCATATTGTTAATGGCACATTTTAACTGAGTTTTTGGGTATACCTATATTATTATTATTTTTTTAAAACAACCTAGATGGTCAGGGTAAAAAAAAGAAAAGACATAAGCCAAGCCAGACTGCGAAAAGAGTTCAACTTGGAGTTCCCAAAAACTAATTGGCAATTAACACTCCACCCCCGATCCATTTTAACTGGGAGGGAACCAATTACAGCCAGTGAATCACTTTTTTCAGTCATTTTCTCTACCAGAGTACCCAAAGAAAACTGGAGAACATGCAAACTCTACACAATATTTTCAGAAACCGCCAAGGCTTGAACCCTCGAACTGTGAGGCGGTCGTGCTACTGTTCCAATTATTATTTATTAATTATTAGTAGCATTTTAAAAAAATGGTATGGCCATAAATAGACTGTTGTGGCCTCAAATGAGTGTGAAATCCCTGTTGGAATCTCCTCCAAGTTGTCATGCATTTAACAGCTCCTCACCTTTGTTCTAATCAATTTAGAGCAATTCCACATACGACAGTATTCCTCCCCCGCACTCGTTGGCGGATGATTAATGTTCCCTTCCCCCGAGGCTTCGGCCGAGTCAACGAGGCGTTTAATACGTGGTGGACGGTACGCGTTTGAGGCGACACGCTTTGTTAGTCGAAAAAAAAAGTCTTGTTGCGGGCCAGCTGTGGAGCCCCGCCGCCGGCATGACGTACGTTGCGATTCCACCCGCGAGCGACGTACGCGCGGGAAGAAGGGTGCGAAAGGTAAATAAAAAGCTTTTAAACTGTCCAAGTGACACACAAAGACTGGAGAGGATAGACAACGCAGACTCCCACAGCGCTCGCGGCCACACACGCTTGTTTGCTTGGCCTTTAGAGATAGCAAATTGGATTACATGTTTTATTTGGACTAACACATTTGGGCATCTATATCTTTAGACACAGTTTGGAGATTTTGTTTTGAAGCTCAGGCCAATTATTATTATACTCTTGTAACACCAACAATTAATACTGCATATTCCCCTGATAAAGGATTTAATTGTATTTTTTTTTTAAAGGAAGCTATCATTAAAAACAAGGATTAATTTCCTACAAGGCATTTCTAGTACAAGTCGAGGCTTAACTTGACAATAACACAGATTGACTATGCAGTGAACTGGTTGCCAGTCCGTCACCACTCACACTCACTTTCTAAAGTTGTTCAACAATTAAAAATAATCTACCGTATTTTCTCCCATATAAGCCGTATTTGTAACAAAAAAAAAAAAAAAAACAATGACTGAATCAAGGGTACGGCTTATGTGTACAAGAATGTTTTTCACCAGCAGATGTCGGCAAGGTAACATTTACAATTGGTTGGTTATTTTCTGTTTTGCAGTAAGAAAACAAGCATTACTGGATGAATGACTAACTTCCAAATATTTACTGTAACTGGCTTATATGCGAGTAAATACAGTATATTTTGTCTGAATGAAAATCCTCCACTCACTTTGACCACTTTAGCCAATAATAGTGTCATAAAAGTGACATTTTGTTTGGATTTGAATGATCTTACCTTTTAGCCCTTTACAGAACATTGTTTTTTTTAATGATAGCTCTTTAAAAACTAAAGTTTTATTTGACATTGATTTAAGAGTTTCATTCACACTGTGACTTCACTCCTAACACGCAAATCTGAAATGTAATCTTTCCCCCGTGACTCGCCCTCTCCAAAAACCCAGAAAACTGTTTAGTAAGTAAACCTCCATAATAATATACCCTGAAAAAAATAAAAAGTGTAAAAGTTGAATTAAAGCATTCGTGCCGTGCCAACATTTGCGTTTCATTCAATTTTACTAGTCTGGTTCTCAAAACAACAACAAAAAATGCATCTGTAGACAAAATTCTCTGTGGTGGACCCAATTTCAAAATGAAGACTTGCCCAAAAAAAAAAAAAAAAAACAGGTTTGTTCAACTTGGGGTAACACGCTAACACACACACACACGCAAAGTAAGAATGAGTTATGTTTACTACTAAAGGATCAAGCAGGAATGTTCAAGCGGGACCAGAGCAAGTTTGTTTTCAATAAACGTCATCAAGTTCCATGTAGTTGGGTTGAGAGAGCAAAGATGACATGTGCGGGTCACTTTGGCGGCCCGTGACAGTCAACACGAATCCTCGTCAAAGAGTGGCGGGGGTGATCTAATAAAAAGTGACCAGAACGCCATTTGCTTTTACGTGCACCCACTTGATTGACACATTCTCGAATCAAATCAAAGAAAAAGCAGCTGGGAGTGATTTCCCACAACTATTGTGGTTTAGGCACACAGAAGGAAGGAATGGGGAAGTTCCACGGAGATGCCGGCTCTGTCTTTAATGTCACCGCAGGACCTCACTTGAAGCTTATTTGCTTCATTTGTTGATTGCTCAGGAACATCCTAAACTGGAACACATGAGCGGCACCCCGAGTGAAACGGAGACTACGCCACTTGGCCAAACGGGGAGGATTTGGAGTTAAAAAACACTGAATATGCCGCGGAGGCGGGAGCAGGTTTGGACCCCGGAGTAAACGGTTAAAGCCGAGGGGGCGTGTTACAATACACACGCTAACCCGAAAAGGAACAAAAAGGGTCCATGACGAAAAGGTCAGATCTAAAAAAACAGAGGCTAACTGAGGCGATGGGCGGAGCGCCGCAAGAGAAGGCTAAAAGTACAAAAACAAAGCTAGTCGCGCAATACCAACAACACAAGGCAGTGGATACTAAACAAATAAAGCAACAACACAACCCAAAACAAAACCAGCCAAGTAGAAGTCGACTTTCACTTCCACCGGAGAAAAGCGCGCGTGTCCAAGAATCTTAATACAAACGTAAAGTTGCTTTTAACATAATTATATCCCCCGGACTCGGGAGCCCGCAGGCACGCTAGCGGGGATGATGCGTCGGGACGTATTCCAAACGAACAAACGTTGGGTCCCAATTGAAAGAAGATGTGAGAGTGCAGTTTAAAGTTATGCTTTCAAGGCCCGTTTGGACCTTGGAGGGACTGACTGATTAGCATCCCTACCAGTCATCCGCAGTCAAGGGTTCGACTTTCTCGAAAATGCTGACGTGGTGGCAAAAGAGAGCCAAGATGGAAGTGCCTAAAAAATTAGTCAAAAGAGAAATGAATCAAAGTGCCGCCCGATGGTGACGGCTATGGCTAAATGCAATCAAAGACAGTGGGTTCAGGCGATTGGGCCCGCTTGCTTGAATTATGAAATTTAGGCTCAAGGGTTGCCCGAGCCTCTGTTTGGGAATCGCCAAAGCACATTTGGATAAATGAGAGATAATTACAAGACTGGGTGACAACCGGCGGCGACAAGACATGATGGATGGGGCGGGTAAAGACAAAGAAACCGCGCTAGCACTGTAACACAAACTGGAGACGGAGGGATGGGAGTGCAAGGACCAACAAAAGGACACTGGAAAGAGGAGGGGAGCGCTACCAGGGTCTTCAATTGAGTTCCGGGGGAAAGAATCCTTTCTCACTTCTGTTTCTGATTGTATACGTTGAATTGAACTTTTTAATGGCCAAAATCTGAGGCAGCTCTCTGGTCATTTTCAGGCTTGGGAGACATTTTATAGATGCAAAGCGGCCAGCAGATGGCACCCATGTAAGTTGTTTACATAGCAAGAATGCACAAACCTCAACAAAATGTAAAGCAGATATTCTTTTTGAAAGGTTGCTTCAAATAGGAAAATAATCCATCGGAAAGCTTCAGTCAAAAACAGTCTTCAAGTCATTTGGGGAAAATACAATTGGAAATGGTGTCCGTTAATTGTTCTTACTAACATTCTATTTGTTGTGATTTAATCAGTATTTTTCGTCTGCCTGGTGCAGATTGTGCGCTTTCCCCTTGCTCCTTCTTCTTTTTCTGCCTTTTAAGGCCTTGCATCACATCATGGAAGGAGGCGGCAGGAAAAGGTGAGCAAGGAAGACGATGGGATGAAGTGGAAAGGGAGATTAGGAGCAAAAACAAAAGAGAGACAGAGAGACGAGATGCTAGATAAGATCAAGCATTAAGTTGAAAGCGTACTTTAATGAAACTGACCACAGTTGGATTCTGCGAAGGTTAGGAAAATAGATCAGCAGGGAAAATACTAGATCCTGTCTATGTAGTATACTAGCTCAGCCCTATTGTGTAGAAGTGAAGTATTTTAAGACGTCTAGCGCGAATTTAAAGAAAGGAAATGAACTGTGCATCCTTAGCAGATGACTTAGATATGTATTAAGTAAGACACTACAGTGGGAATCCATTGTAACATTTGTCAAAAGTCAAGTTCACGGGCGGGATTTTACATGAAAGGGGCAAATGCATTTCACAGAGATGATGGATACCGTTCATCGATGCAGGTGGCAAGGTTTTAAACACGAGCTGGATTTGATTAAAAGTCAACCTAAACGTGGAGATGCAAAGGCCTCCAGCTGTAAGCGAGAATCCACACATGGGCTGATGGATGAGGCAAACTGCGCCTGTGTTTGTGAACTCCATGTTACTTACAAATGGACCACTTGTCACCACATTGTTGCAGGACAATTATAACAGTAAAGAAAAATGGCAACCACATGTCACTTGGTACTCGCTGTGAAAACAACGTGGCACCCGAGGGCTCGCTTCCTTGAAATTCTCTACGCAAAATCAAAGTATTTATCAACAAAGAACAATCCGTAGTATTGTGAAGAAAACCACTTGGGCTATTTTCCTTCTTTGGCTCGTATTTGTTTCATCATGTAAATGAATTTGTCCTGCTGTGTTTAAAAAGTGAGAAAATAATTGATACAATGAGGAGAGAGACAGTGAATCCCCCAAAATACTGTTTAAATTGTCTTCCATTAAGATTACTTCATTTAACTTTGTATTTGTGTCAACATTAAAACTAAGTACTTTAAAATACGTCACTACAAGTATAGGTACGATATTTTTATTACTTTTATGACTCTACACAATTGCAAGAAAAACTGTCTTATTACAACATAGAAGAAGGAAGGAAAGCCAGAAAGAGTAGGTTATCATTTTCAGATGAAAATCTTTCTTGCAAGACTTTGTTGGAAAGACTGTTCCAAGTGGATATAAAAGTTAAGACAAAAGACACGATAGAATTTCCTGACAATCAGAAACAAAAGGAAAGCAGTGAAAAGAGACAGACTTGCTTACTGATCAAGGACATAAAGTCTGTACTCCAAATCTTTCCATTGGGTGAACCACACGAATGAAATCTGCTCTTTTTCAACTCAGAAACATCTGCTATCTAAAATATACCGGCCTCAAAAATGGCATCAACTTTTTTTGGATTCTTTTGCCATTTTTTAACTTCCTATTTTCCAGCCCTCTGCTGCCGCGCTGTGGCGAGAAGCAGGAAATGTCAAGAATGACTTAACAGCGAACCACCTGTGTGTACTTTCCACAATGGAAAGAATGATGATGTGTATATTTATCTTCTGAGATAGATAATGTATGTTTGTATTTTTCAGGTACCCCGAGATTTAGCCACGGGCCTGCCAAGCCACATAACGTCCTCGCATTAATGAAAATGAAGACCACATTGGCTTTGTGTTTATGTGCACGTTGGCTGATTGGATCTCATTTAAGTAGAAACAGATCCAAGAATGATAATTGCGCCTAATAGGATGGAATTTGTGCAACTGTGTCAAACGGCAGCATGGCGGGGCTGCTGCTCAAGGGCCATTCGGGTCAATTGAAAACACACACACACACACTGGCTACACTAGCCAGCGGGCGTAATTGAAGAGGCCTGGAACAACCAACAATAAACCAAAAAAATGCTCCTAAGTGTACTTTGAAATGACTGGAAATGTACAAAACAAGCAGGAAATTTGCAAAACCACTGCGCTCTGGTCGCCAGCCAATCGCAGAGACAAACCACTATTCCCGCACACACTATAGACAATTAGAACTTTTAGCTATATCTATACTTACCGAAGAATGTATACATCATTTGCATTTCGGTTGGGCAATTTTTTGTTTGATCAAAAAACACCATTAGAATAACAATAATGATAGGGACAACAACAGGCTAAACAATCCATCATCTGATAGCATAATTAGCATTTTTTTCAGATAACTATAGCAGGAAATAAAATAAAACATATCAGTTACACTTGAGTATTAGCCAAACTATTTTTTTAAATGTGACTAACAGTCCAGAAAATGTGATATGAATTTACATCTGTGCAATCACACTACAACTTCAGATAATTCAAGTCATATTTTAAAAAGATGTTCTTGTAGTTTCTCATGCAAGATGATCACTTAATCAAGGAGACAGTCGGTGGAAATACCGAGATGAGAACATTGCACGTGTGACTAGCAATGGGAGAAGCTGCCACCCATGTAGAAACACAGTTTAACATAGTACGTTAGGATGTTCGTTAGCAGCCTGTCGCTTTGATTGGGACCAGAACTCCCACGCCTGACAGAGATGGACCGTGCGTCATCTTCCGATTAATTCCCACACTTCCCCAGAGGGACGGCATTGCCGCCCATCAGGCTGGACGTCCAGCCAAGGTCGACCAGAAAGCTCGGAGGCTCCGTTCAAGCCTGTCCGTTTACATGTGTAGGAATTGAATCATGAGCGTACGGAATCCTCCAACAGAGCTCGAGTCGTGCCAAAATGATTCATGTGCAAAGTCTACAAATCTCAACAACGGTTTCATCAACTGGGGACGTGCAGGCTTCAATCAAGACCATGAGGTCTCTATTAGGAAGACCGTGATGAAGAATGAGGCCTGTGGCAGCATCCCAACACAGCTCAGAAGATAGATGAAGATATTTTCGCTATTTATTTCGACTGTTAAAACGCCTTACAGTTCTACCGAAAACAGCAATGTCCAACCACGATGATTAACGTTACCTTAAAATATACCTCTCATCCTAACCTTGCCGCCTGGCCGACCCGTATATCGGAACAAAAACGTAGATAATGATAGGCCACTAACCATATCCTCACTCTATTAGCTGCAGGATGTTTGTGATGATAGGTAGCAACTGAAAGAAGAAAAACCTCTGGGCAATACACAAGTGTTTACAATCAAGCGGTTGTTAGAGAACAAGCACACCCACTGAGATCATGCTCAGAGAAGAATGAATGAACACACACAAACACACACACACTGCGAGCAAATGAACACCATAGTATGTGTAAATTCGATAAGTGCTTTTTGGAGGAACCATTTGAGTTAACGCCCTTTTCTGTGAGTGCAATGATGCAAGTGCGATGTGTTTCCCTCTAGTGGCAATAATGGTAAAAAAGCGCTTGAGTGGCAGAATGACACTTTGTCTTAACCCCCCAAAAAAGAAAAGCTTGAGATAGGGACAACACATTTTAATATAGGCATTGTGGGTAAATAATAAAAGGATTTTTTTAAATCTCTGGCTCATTAATATTTGAGATGTACATTTAGTAAGACGTTCTTCACTTTTTTCCTATTGCATCAAAATGAGTCCTATGAACTCACCTTTATGCCATTCTTCTCAATTCCATGTCAATGTTGCCGTCTCTTTGGTGACAATTGGTCCTTATTTTTTGAACATCTCATGCAGCTGGACCTGGAAACAACAACTTGATGTTAGAAATATCAAGAAATTTTGGGATATTGTTCATTTATGTTGCTGTCAGTTGTTTCATTTTATTCTCTATGGCCATCAAATGTGCCACCTGAAGTTAAAGACAATGTGAAGACTACACTGCACTTTTAGTATCTTTACAACAGATGGCGCTAGTGATAAACAGCTGTGCTTGTAACGTGCTCCACTCTTAAAGATACATCAGCATGCCTACATCAGAAAAAAACAACAACAGGAAAATCAGTAAATTAATAATCTATCTATTGTCAAAGACCCATAGTTTCAATTTATTGATTTATTTTTAATCCAAACCCTATACAAAATTCAATTGCAAAGGGGGTAAAAAATACATTCCTAAGGATTACCACGTGTATGGTATGTAGTATGTAGCTGTTCTAATTTCCATGATTAGCGCATTAAAAATGAGGAAGACAATCCTTTAGATACTGTCAAATGGTAGCCAAGTTGGCTCAGCAGACCACATGTGCAGTCTTGGGGGGGCTTTTCTAAAAATAGCTCAGCAATGATGGGCAGGACTTGAAGTTAAGGAGTCTCGATTGCCTGGGGGAACAAAAAAAATCATCGTTCTCAATCGGGAAAGTCTATTTAAATAATGACGACAACGAGGAAAGCTTGCTAGATGAAAGTTAAATTTCAGGACAGTATTTTTTTTTATTTGAAGTCAAAGCTGAGTAGAAGTCTTATTGCACTAAGCAAAGAATGCACAATAAAAGTTGGAGGAGGGGGTTAAAAATAAATGTTAATATGTCACACTGACTGTACTAAGAGTTGAATTTCTTAATTTATCAGAAACCAAAAAAACAAGTGCAGTGGGACAGTGAGCTTGAGTTTAAACAGATCTGACTTGTCCTGACTCAATTGGGAATTCCAGCATGCAGGTGGGGTCAAATGGGACATTTCCAGGTGTCCACAGCTGGAGAGGGCTCAGAAAAAATTCCAATGGGATTATTCTATTAACAGTTTGGGCCCCCTGAGTTCTCATGTCCACCCAGGAATCAGAACAAAAAATGACATGAGTCTAACTTGGGCAAATTGCTATAGGTTGAAAAACTGCAAAGTGGACTTTTTCCCCAGCAGAGCCCAGCAGGGTGCGGCGTTCCAGGGAAGGAATTGCTAAGACCTTTGCTTGCATCTCAGCAGTCACCGCAGGACAATAATAAAGTGTGATTAAGGGAACCGGTAGCTTATGACTGAAATTTTTCAAACCGTGACCTCTCTGACACCTGGCTCTCATCATATGACTTGGACACTTTTAAATATCATATCAAGTCAGATGACTAGGAAGCTTTTAAATATCATCGATACCAGAGAAACTTACTCACGAGAGCAGAATTACGTGGATTTTGAACCATTGAAAACGCGCCCTGGCTCCGTTGGTCGCGACGATTGGTGCGAAAAGGCTTTACTCACGAGGCAAATTATTTTGGAAACAGAACAAGCAAGAGCAGAGTAACGTGGGTTGGGTGAAAACCTTGCGCAACGGGCCTTCTGCAGAATTTCTGACTGAACATATTGACTTTAGTTGACCGCAGGCTGTCATGTGTTTCACAATATTATTCCCACACAAGAGCGATAATCACAGGCTACTACGTTTGGTCTCATTTGGGCTGGAACACAAAGTAACCTCTGATGGACATGGTTTTATATGTCGAGTTACGAATCGTGGGGTTGTTTTTGTTTCACAAATAAATGGGAAGTATAGGCATTTGAATGACCCAACTGGATGTTTTTGGAATGTGAAAGGAAGCTGGAATACCTTGGGGAAATTATAACCATGTGTACATATGTCAATACATTTGCGTTCTCTTGTATACAAGTAGTATATGTAGTACATGTTGAGATTGACTGCAATAGGCGTCCAATCCATTTGAACGGGGATGGTCTGACAGTGATAATAATTAAGAATAGTTCATAACTTTAGCTATAACGAGTTACTACTACTGAGTTGACCTACCCTTACTGTTGCTTTGGTGGATGGTTGCATGAATGGATGCTTTTCAGCTCATTTTGCTGACATGTCCGTCTCGGGGAGTGTACAAAACAGGGAGGGAATGAAGTTGGGGGGTTGAGGAAAGGAAAAAGTGAAGCGGTTGCTGCGATGGTGACTTTTCTCCACCCCTTTAACGACTGAAAAGCCTGCGAGGGAGGGGAAAAGGCACATTAGGCAAACGAAGGGGGTGCTTGACATGAAACCAACTAGACAAAAGAAGCGTGGACTCTCTTTGGAAGTTAACCAGGAAAGCAAGCAAGCAAAGGAGGGAGAAATGTGGTGTTGAAGTCACTTTTTCACGATCTTCTGGCATACTTGATATTTTTTTTTTTGTTTGTTAAATCCCAAGCAAGACAAGCTTTTAAACAACCCAACTTTTTAAACATTTTCCTCAGGGAAATTCTACACAAGTACAGTAAGTCTTTCGGTGTGGAATTACTGCCTCTAACGCAACTAAACTAACCGGCTGCGTTTAACCACACGTGGCATACATACTACTAACTTTTATCGTAACGTAAACCCTTTTAATAGTGGACCAACACAAATAGAAGTTGGACCAAGTAGTGGTTTAACTTTAAATTCGAGCAGTGGGTGGAAAACAAAATGTATCAGGTTGCGTGTTTACCAAGCGACCATGAGGGAGAGGGGAAATGTCATTTTGCCATACATATTTCATGAATATATAATCACTCACCTATTAACTCAAACATTATTACCAAATACTTACCCAAACGTGCCGTTTAATTGTTTAAAGACTACTAGAAAGGGTGGTTGTGGACAAAACGTGGCCGCGGTCGCGTCTTCTTGATGGAAAGGAAAGGTTGCCTTCAATGACCCCACGTGAAGCTAAGGAAACTAGCTAAACGTGAAATATGCGTGATGTTGCTTGAAAAATTCCGTTCACTGTTAAATGACTCATGGTGTTTCGTTTCAAAGTTACATTCAGGTCATATTTGCAGAGTTTATTTTTTGTTGTTGCTTGAAGTGAAGGAATAGCACAGGTTCTCGCGTGTGGGTGTATTTTGGGGTTTTTATAGGAAGTGAATTCGTCCTAGGTACATCATTATTATTAGGGTTGCTTCTTATGTTGCCAAAATTACGAGCCCGCGACTCTGCACCTGAATGTGGCCGCAGGAATGGTCCCGGGTCTGTTCCCCCCAACCTCGGACACCCAGAGAGGCAGCTGTCCCAGGCTTTGTACGCCTGTTGGGACGAGTTTATTTTCTTGAAAACTAGCGAGTATAAAGAGTCGTCTCTGCTGTTTTGGGTGTCCAGCAGTGGTCCACAAACTCGAGTTGTTGAGGTCACAAACCTCGGAAGACAAACACCAACAAAAGGACTTAAAAAGCAGAATTACGCGTGCCATTGAACTGAAAAGTTAAATATACCAGAGTTGTACTTGGGTAGTCATTACTTCTGCACTAATGGTTACTTCTAACCGCCAGATTGCTTGTTCCACATTAGCATTACAAATATCTTACACATCCTTTACTATTGGCTGGCAACCAATTCTCATTATCAGATAAAAAATATATGTTCTTGTTCTTAAAACCAAACATTGACGATTTTGGTGCCAAAAAATACTTTTCAAGTCAAACGGATTAAACAAACAGGAACTTGCCACGTTTACTGGTAACTTTCTTTTGCTTCCCAGGATGAACACAATCCATTCATTTCCATTGAGTGCTGTAATGTTGCGTCATTCAGGTGACTACAGCACAGGTATTTCAGGAAGTAGCTTCCTTATATGGTGTCTCATCCTCCTGCTTCCACACTTCTACAATTTTCTCCGACAAATCTCCACCAAACGTGACTTTATTGACCCTGAACATGTCACATGAAGGCCCAGGCAAACCGTTTCCCTGTCTTTTTCTCTTCTCTAACTCCTAATTTCATTTGACTAATTTTCTATCTAGATCAGACATGGGCAAACTATGGCCAGAAATTAGTTTGACCAGGTGGCGCTTTCATTCAGGGGTTATTACAGTACTACCACGTGCGATAGGCATGTACTACGCCTCTATACATTCCTTATTTAGTTGCATGTAAAATATAGCGCGTGATGATGTAATTTCCTTCGGGGGTTATCTTTTTCTGAATATGATATCTAAACAATATTCATCTCATCACTATACAGGTAATTTATACAGGTAATTTTACTAGTCTACTCGGTCTCAATAAGGCCCACAGGAACCTAATGGGAATTGAACTCAGTGAGGCGGGTGTGCTGCTAACCACTCCTCCAGCGGTTTAATCAACTTGATGTCTTAATGTCCGATGTGCTTGCGAAGGTTAGCATGGGGTGTCATTTACAAAACGGCCCCCCTCTCTCCTCTCTTTCCAAACGGTCTTTACAGTACAATTGCAGCCCGCTGGACTGCGAATAATCCCATTACACACTCGCCTCATGATCACATACTGGATGTGTCCCTCGAGTGGTCGGGTGGGGAGCCGTTGGCCCGTGACCCCCGCCACTTGGTCCTAAAAAAATCCTCCCATAAAAGCTCAAAAGGTGATTTCAACTGATAAGAAAAAGGGTCCTTAACTCTAGCATAGGGGTGGGCAAACTTTTGACTTGACTCAAGTATTAACATACTCATCATTCATCATTTAACTAAAAAGTATAAAGTACAAAGTAAAATAAAAAGGAATGTTTTAAGAAATATTAAAATGTCATTTTTAAAAAGAGAGAGACGGCACCATCTTGGGAGAAAAAAAACATTTGGACAACGTCGGTGGGCCGGATTAAAAAGCCTAACGGGCCACGTGTGGCCCGCGGGCCGTAGTTTGCCCACCGATGTGTGCTCTAGCAACACTATTCCTCCCGCCATGCCTTTTGAACGGCAAATCCATAATGCCAATGGCTATATTAAGAATATCATGCTTCATGCTCTCCAAATGTTTTCCAGCCTGGTGATTATGGCAGAGTGAGAGCGATAGAATGTGTCAGGGTGGTCGTGACTCCATCTGTGTTCCAGGTTGTAACGACCTGTCCCGTCCGTCCTCTGTGCAGAAATTTGCGCGTGTTGTCCTCTGCCACCTGATATTGTTTGCTCCTTCCTTCATGTGTCCCCGTGTGTGTTTATATTTGCGCCCGTGCCGCCAACGCCTCTCCATTCCAGTCCTCCCCTTGCTGGACGGACGTCAGTCTTTGTTTGCAATGGGGCTTTCGCATGCAAATGTTTCCATTGTTGTCTTGCTTTGAAGACGGGTCGCCGCGGGAGTCCATTCAATGCCATTCGAGATCCACAATGGCTCACCGTGTGGTGCCTCGTTAGGGAAAAGGGGGAAATGTTAATTAATTTAGCTTATTTTTTAGTTGAAATGGCAACAAGACGGTTTGATATACAGTAATCCCTCGAATACCGCGGTTAATGAGAAAATTGCAGAGTAGGGTCACCCCTATTATAACTACATTTTTATTTTGTTGTTGTTGACAAGAACAAATGGGAATGAAATTAAATTTGGCAAAGGTTCATTAAAAACAAAAAGGAGCTGAATGAACTATGAACTGGTGACACCGTTCCAAACTTTCTCTTGTGTTTCCAGAGAAAAGATGGCACCCTCGCTCCTCCGGGCCTACAGGAGGCGCTGGTGGATGGCGGTGACGGCGGTACTGGAGAATCTCCTTTGCTCGGCCGTGCTCCTGGGTTGGGGTTCGCTTCTCATCATGCTAAAGCGAGAGGGCTTCTACTCGCATCTCTGCTCGGGTGAGCCTCGCCGATTCATTGGCGCTCGGCGTAAGGGATTGGCCGACGCGTTCTAAATCGCCGCCGCTGGCAGAAAACGACTCGGTGGTGGTGTCGTCCTTGGTCAACTCGTCCGCCGGCGAGGCGGAGGAGTGGCTTAGCTGCGTGGACCAAGAGGAGATGTTGAACCTGGGCTTTACCATCGGTTCCTTCCTGCTCAGCGCCACCACCTTGCCACTGGGGATCTTGATGGACAAGTTCGGGCCACGCCCCATTCGCCTCACGGGCAGGTAAGCATGTGGAGCTCGCCACAAATGGTACTGGGCTCGGCCAGACAATTTACTAGGGATCCTGATGACGTTTTTTGGGCAGAGTACATTTTTTTAATTGGCACATTCTTTTTCATCCATTACTTTTCAATTGGCATGGGAAAGTGTTGAGTTGAGGAACGAAGGAAATTGCGATGACGCACGACTATTGGATTTTTTTCCACCTCTGACCCGAGGAGTAAAGTAAAGTAGACCGATGGCATTCCCGTAGTGGGAAGGGAGGGTTTTTTTTTTACCTTTTGTCTAGTCAATGTCAGTCAATGAGTTCAAATGAATTAGGCGTGAGTGTGTATGAGTTAACCCGTTAATTAAGGAATTCCAACACCCAAATGTTGAGCTGCATATGCAGAAAATAAATGGCATTCATCTTCAACTTTAGCTTACGTGTGTAGAACATCCATCACACGCACACACTTATGGAACTATGTCAGTGATGATATGATGTCACTTTTTTAACATTTTTCCTTTCCCTTTTCTCCAGCTCGTGTTTCGGTTTGTCCTGCATTTTAATGGCCGTGTCTGCCTACAACCCTCCGAGTGAGTCTGCAAACAAACACACATGCGATCTGCTGTGATAACCTTCACCTCACACACACACACACACACACACTTTGCCGAGATTAAAAGCGGAAAGCGATGAGTGCGAACGTTTCAAAAGGAACATGGAGCCATCCCACGCCGCTCGTCAAAGCGTCCCCCTGCCAAAAAAACATGAGCTCCAGACGGGAACGTGGTCAAAAATGTGGCGCCCGCCGCGAGCCGATCATACTTTTCATATGACTGGGCTTGGAAATACAGCATGTTCTGATCAGATAGGTTCATTAAATAGCGTGCTAACCTTGGAATGCTAACTAGGCTAATGTTCCAATTGGGTACGTTCATTAAATACTGTGCCAACCAACTTTGGAATGCTAACACAGTATGTACACGCCCTTCCCAATAGGTCTTAAGACAATAGAGATTGTTTATTTTTTGTCCATGCCGTGTCTGTTAATTGGCCCGGTTTGATTAGAGTATCGCGTTACGAGCCATTTGATGGACTGCTGACGTCACAGACACAACGAAACGAGACACCGCGGCTAGTTGACAAACAGGATGACGCTTTCTTTGTGCTTTAACTCTTTCCCGACAGCCCTGTCGGCCCTGATCTTTCTGGCCCTGTCCATGAACGGCTTCGGGGGCATCTGCCTGACCTTCACCTCGCTCACGGTGAGACACGCAAGTGATAAAACAACAAGTAACAAAAAACACACTGGTTTTGAAATGTGCGCCTTCTTATGCAAAGCCCGCGTTTGAATGCAAACTCTAAAGGTCACGGCTCCAAAGGTCGTACCGGTCGGGAAAAAAAGGCCTCTAAAGTCAGGAAAATGAAAATAATTGTTTGCTGATAACCCGGACAGATTGGCTAGCGTTCCATTTTTTGGAATCATGACCCAGAAATGACTTTTTCGGGGGATGGTCTAACTCAGTCATGGTTTCCTTCAGCTGGCCAATTAGGGAGGTCACGTTGAATGGACAACCAATCAATTTTCAGCAAAATTAACAATTCTATGAGTGAAATGTTTAGAAACATTACTCACCTAAAAATGGCTCCAATCATCTTTTTTGAGCATCAGCTTTATTGTATAGCATTCATATTTTTTTCAAATAAATATAATTGTTTTTACTAACAAAAGTGGATGTGAAAATGCACCCTTTGTTAATTCTCTTTTACAACATTTTGACATGTAATTACAAAAGGACATTTTCGTAAATATTATAGCCTTTGAAAAAAACTTCAGAATTCCAATGATTGGTGTTAAAATGTCCCTTTTGTCATGGTGTCGCGCTTCAAGCGTCGGCATTGCATAATGCATGAAAGAAATCCGATCTGGCAGGAAAGTTTTGGTAGCCGGCCGGCCGGCCGGCCGGCGTGGCCGAAGCCTCTGTTTGTCTCAGCTGAGGCAACAGTGTGTCATGTTTACATTGGCGTGGGACACGTGTCCCCGCGTGTCCCCGCGTGTGATGTGTCAGCTGCTCCGACCAGTCGCCAAGCGCCTTTTATCGTCGCTGCCCCCCTGGCCGGCCGGGTATTTTGGTCGGCGGCGTTCCCGCGGGAGCCCGGCGTACATTTCGCTCCCCCTGCCGTCCGCCAATGGCCAGCCCGCTCGGGGCGCACACCCACTCTTTGCCGACCGTCTCTTGGCCCACTCACCTCTATTTCAAACATTAGAAGGCCAGACTATCCTGTGACGGCAGCCGCGACCCTTCCCCGTTCTCTCCGGTCTGAAGTCAATCAATTTTGTCTCTGGATACGGGTCACCGATGCACGTGTTGTCGGTACACGTGCACAATGGAAGGCTGTTACCATGTTTTCTTAAGACATTAAGACATTATTATACGACGCATAAAGGTCAAATTGTCTTGTGGTTGAGTCTTAAAGTCTCACTATCACGGGTTTTAAACTCAAACGATTGAATCTTATTCAATCGTTTGAGTACCAAATTAATTTCTAAATGTAAAATTCCCTTGGGACAGCCATTTTCATTTTTCTTTCTTTTCTCCAACATGAAATCTCTCTTTTATCAAATCGTAAGTTTGTCCTACGAATCAGATCAAGTTTTAGTTTCAAGTTGGCAACTAAAGCTGAAGCTCTCCCTTTCAAATCGTTAAACTTTCCTTCACGACATCCTTTGACGCTGGCTTTTGACTTTTGGCTCCAATGCTGGAATGAAGGCACGCCTCTTGTTAAAAGCCTCAGAATTTTTATCACAATGCCAGCGGGAACATAAAATGTTATTTGAGCGCATGACCATGGCGAGCTGTCAATGTTCCTCGTGCTCAGCAACACAAAAAAAAACAGCAGGAAGCACGGAGGAGCCTGTGTCGTCCCTCGGGGTTCAACTCCAAAGGAAGTTTAAAAGCCCCGTTGTTGTTGTCTTTGGAAGGGGACTTCCAATCCAGCAACCATGGTCTCCCCTCTTTATTTTTTGGAGGAGCAGCTGGATGGGAGAGTACTAAGTACTAATGCGAGGGATGGTCGGCACAAATCAGCTGTGGTTTAGTGTTTCCCGCTGGGCCGCAGCTGTCAAACCAAACAATTCCCACCAGAGGCTTTTAAAAAGAAAACTGAAAAACGGATCAAATATGCAATCAAAAGCACATTTTGGCAGTTTGGGAAATTCTGTGGTCCAACAGAGTGGCATCTT
The DNA here is from genome assembly GCF_051989575.1 of Stigmatopora nigra. Classification (NCBI taxonomy): domain Eukaryota; kingdom Metazoa; phylum Chordata; class Actinopteri; order Syngnathiformes; family Syngnathidae; genus Stigmatopora; species Stigmatopora nigra. Next base: position 5,143,732 of record NC_135521.1, read on the forward strand.
TGTTCATGGATTGGCAGTCTTAAAGTAGTCCTCTGAATCCAGTGAGTGATTTTGAAGTTCTGGGTTCAATTCCCAGTAGTTCCCATTTCGTTTTGAATCCTCTTTGACAAGATTCTGTCAAATCTGCAATAGTGAGACTTTTGGTCTTGTTACAATTTCCTTTCATTCTTACGACTGACTACGCCGCCCCCCCCCCCCCCCCCACTGAATCCGGGTAACCTCTTTCCATCCACTGTTGCATAATCAAAGGCCAAATTTGGCCTCTTTTCTGAAGCGATTAACGGTGATTAAAGTCAGCGGCGGGGTCACACGAGCCTCAGGTGAGTGAGCCCACCGGGAGCCAGACCTGAGATAATGCTACGCGACAAGGCTCCGGTCCAGGTCGGCCTCGACCCCGCTCAACTTGGCTATGTCACTTAACGCCAGAAAGAAATGTGCAGACGGACTTAATCTGGCCGTTAGTTAGCTCACGTGGTTGGAATCAGTTTACTTTGATATTTGTAAGAGACTCAAATTGGGGGGCCTTCAAGCCCACTTTCCAGAAATCCTGGAGGTTCATAAATCCACTGTTTGAGGACAACGTTTACTAATGTGCACCCTGTCATGGTAGTTTCAAAAAAAGGGGAATATTGGGATAATCCGTCAAAGGATTCAAATGTTTTCTCATTCTGGTGCACAATCATATTTGCTGTTTTTTGGTTTTGGATTGGTCAAAAAAAGGTTAATTTGCTCAAAATCCATTAGAAGAAAATGGCCAATCGTTAAACTAAGGTTAGACTTGAAAATTTGACATGGGAGAATAGAATAAGCAATATTTTCTGTTACAAGTGGAACTAAATGGAGACAAATGGATAAGATGGCGAAAAAGGGACAAGCCAGACGGCGAGGTCGTTGTTCAGGCATACCGACAATCCATTACATGTGATCTCGTAATGGTCACCGGCCCACCGAAAACTTGTGGGGTTTGCCCGCGGCCACAATGGAGCTTTTGTGGCGCCATCTAAGCTGCTTATTACTGTAAATGGGTCAACCTGCTGTATGATGACTTAGGCTAAGCAAGCCGCGTTTTGATCCCGCCACACTTCTGAGAATATGTGCCAATCAGAACATGGCTTAGCCTTGCTGGTTGTACGGGGTCAGCGAGCAGTGGGGTCAGAAGTCGGACAGAAAAAAAAAATGACTGGCGTACTCGTCGTGGTGGCCATGTTACTGTAAGGCGCCACGACGAAGAAAAAAAAAAGGCCTGCGCTGGCTCTACCGGTGGCGCAAGGTTGAAAAGGCCTGCCCCATGCTGGTCAGATTTATATTGAGTATGCTAAAATAAAGGGAAGAAGGAAAAATAAATATATAAATATGGAAGAAAGCATTGGTGAAAATCCATGTCAGAATTGGAAAGGCATATAATAGAGAGAACAAGAGATTTATGCCAAAATAGTACTACTATGGCCTTTTTGTTTTCCCAGTTGCCCAACATGTTCGGCGCCCTGAGCTCCACCGTCATGTCTCTGATGATCGGCTCGTACGCCTCCTCCGCCGTCACCTTCCCCGGCGTCAAGCTCATTTACGACGCGGGCGTCTCCTTCGAGGTGATCATGTGGTCCTGGGCCGGCCTGGCCGGCTTCGTCTTTGCCAACTGCTTCGTCAATTGGCCCACCGAAGGCTTTCCCACGCCAGACGAAGTTGATTATAGGTTGGTCTTTTGGACATTCTGTCTTTTGTTCAACTCCAACAATGGCACTATTATAATAACCATTGTTGAAGTGTGGGTGTGTCTCCATTTTAACCATTATTTTGGTGTCTGTGTGTGTGACAGTAAAATTCTGACACTCCAAGAAGTGCCCTCATCGGACCAGAAGATTGTGAGAGAGCAATTAACGGAGAAAAATGGCGACGTCCAACATTCCACCGAGAAACTTTCCAACGGAGGCGATGTCGGAATCAAGAAGGCCAAAACAGGTACTCGCCAATTGCAGAATACCCATATGATCATTGGACTTTTTAAAAATATATTTATCTAATTTCTAATATTTTTTATTATTACTATTTTTTCTCTCTAACCAATGTCAGTATATTACTTTTGAGATCATAGAATGAATTTCAAACAGTGACTTACTTTCTTTCCTCCTGTGTGAAGAGAGCGTTCCCTTCCGCCGTTCGGTCTTCTCGCCCATCTTCCTGTGGAGTCTGGTCACCATGGGGATGTCCCAGCTCAGGATCATCTTCTTCATGGGCGCCATGAACAAGATGCTGGAGTTCATGGTGACCCACGGCCAAGAACACCGTGAGTATCGCTCGACTCCGCCTCCGTCCCCTAAGAAGTCTATCCACCGACGCCCCCCCTCTCTTTCGCATTCCAGCTTCGGAGGAGTTGATGATCGAAAGCGTGGAAAAAGGTAGGAGGTGACCCCGAAAAGCAAAAGAGCGCCTTTTCGTGACCCTGGACGCGTGCGCTCTCTTTCTTTCAGTCAGCTTCTACTCGTCCATCTTCGGCACCCTGCAGTTGCTGTGCCTGGTCACGTGTCCGCTGATTGGCTACATCATGGACTGGAAAATGAAAGAGTGCGAAGAGGAGAAGGGCCCCGCCACAGCAAGTGAAAAGAGGTCAATTCAAGGCTTGCAACTTGAAAACTGGATTTTCAAATTAAAAGCGCTACATTTTTCAACCCTAATCTATGGTGGTCTTGACGTACTTGTGCTTCTTCAGCCCGAGCAGCGAGAACAAGCGAGACCGCAAGATTCAGAAAGTGACCAACGCCATGAGGGCCTTCATTCTCACCAACGTGCTGCTCATCGCCTTCGGTTGCTGCTCCCTCGTCGATTTCCTGCCGCTACAGGTGGCGTGCACAAAGTTTTGCTTTTTTGGGGTGGAGGAGTGGCCCACCCTCATTGACATCTTTTGTCATCCCTTGGCTAGATTCTGACATTCATCCTTCACACCATGGTTCGAGGCTTCATCCACTCCTGCTGCGGAGGCCTCTACGCCGCCGTGTGAGTTTTCGTTCTCCGACCGGGATCTTTTTAGAGCGGGGCTGTCCGACGCCATTCCTGGAAGGCCCTTCTTTCTGCTCTGTTTTCCTCTGACACTCAAGGAATCAAACTATGTGAATACAAACTATATTGGTGAACCTTCTGGAGAGCCTGCTGATGAGTTAATTATTGGATTCAGCTGTGTGGGTGGAGTTAGACAGGGGGCCTTTCATTTCCGGAATTGGACTTGTTTTAGCCAACTGCATTGAAAAAAGAGGCAAACTGCATTGACTCCCATTTTGAGTTTGATAAAAAGAGGCATTTTGCAGGAATTCTTGGAAGTTTTAAAAGGAATCCAAGATGTTTGGCTTGTCATTTTTCCCCCATCTTCAATCTCTCATGTGTTCAAAGGTCCTTTTTTTTAAGCTAACGCTGCGGTTTGCGACTCCTCCTAGATACCCGTCCAATCACTTTGGCACCCTGACGGGCCTCCAGTCCATGATCAGCGCCGTGGTGGCTTTGCTCCAGCAGCCGCTCTTCATCGCCATGGTCGGTCCGCTCAAAGGCGACCCCCACTGGGTGAGCGTGCGATAAATCCCCCCTTTCCCTCCGCCCAGCACAAATTGTGCCAAGGTGCAATAAAAAAGGCAAAAACCGGATGCAACTAAACACAAAGCTTTGTACTACGCGCAGATCAACGTGGGCTTGCTGATCCTGTCGCTCTCCGGCTTCCTGTTGCCCGGCTACCTGTTCCTCCACCGCAGATCGCTGATGAGGGAAAAGGAGGCCCGGGACAAGAGGGCGGCGGGCCAGGAGATGCAAGCGCTCAACGGCGCCGAGGCCAACGGTTTCAAGCACCACGGCAACGGGCAGGCGGCCGCCCAGGTTTAAAAATCCGGGATTGAAACCACCGTGGTATTTATTAGGATCAAGCAGCAATATGTCCAATGTTCATCGGCTCGGCGGAAACCAGGGGTGTCAAACGTGTGGCCCGCACCTGGGGAGTTGGGCACGGAACCTTCTGACTGACTGACGCCCACTTTGTAGCTCATTCGTACCCGTAGAATGAAATACTTTTTTTTTTGGAAGGCGAGGGCCTTCAAACTCGAATTTTGAGTGATGTGACTGACTGCGCTCTCCTCGATTTCATGTTTTTATACGCCGCCGTCAATGGCGCCCATTGAGTTCATGGGGAATGTTCACATACACCTGAAAATGCACAAAAAAATATTAAATGGGATATTCCCAAAAATAAGAAATAATGCGACCTGAAAATACTGCTGCAAAATTGACTCACTGACTGCCTGCCATTGACAACAATAGCCGTCCAAGTAGTCGTGGATGCTCATCTTTCGGCGCTAGACGTCCAATCCGTTTTGAGGGCGAGAGGCCAATGAACATCTGTTCCCGTTAAAGCGGATTGGACGTCCGGCGTGGTCAATGGCGGCCAGTAAGCCAACTTTTTGGGCCCAAAAAGCAAGCAACCAAAGTGAGTTTGACACCCCTGGCATTAAAGACGATAGAAGCCCATTCACCCACGTTTTGCAACCAAAGCCACGCACACGGGTTCAAAGTGGACAACGCACACGGACACGAAACGACACCGCCTCGCCGTCACGGTACTTGAAACACTTGAACAGTTTTCCTAGACGAATCATCGCAATCCTTGCTAACACCAAAGAGCAGCTTGGACGCTAGTAGAAACATTTTTTTTTCTCAGTATTGTTTGGAGAGCGTTTTGGTGCGTTAGGAATACAAAAGTTAGAAACATGATCAAATAACATTTAATTGCCGCTAGTTTTGGTTGTAGAGAGGCCATATCTACCTCCTCCATTTCAATATTTTGTACCGTCTCTTTGCAGCTGACTCCATTTTTTATTTTGGAGACGACCCCACAAAAAACAATATTAATTAATCAAACCTTTGTTTTTGCTTTTATGTTGGTCAAATCAATTTTTCCCAAAGGAACCCCAGACCGACTCTTCAATTCTGACGTGCCAATGAAACACTTTGTACTGCTTTATGCACCAAAATGAAACAAAATACACATTAAAAGTGTATTTTTGTATACGACGGCTGCAGTAGAATTGAAAAGGGAAGCGTTTGTCGAAGCAGCAAATGTTTTGTAGCGTACCGCTTTCTCGTCAGGTCGTGTTGATTGGCCAGTAACAATCCTGCCAAAAATAATGGACTGACTTTCTGTACATAGCCGCAAGGCACGTGTTGTATTTTATTATATATATTCAACTGGCTTTACTCTTATTTGCCGTGTGCCGTTTGCTGCAGTGTTTTTCGGAAGATGCTACTACGGTCGTATCTCTACTTACGAACTTTTTGTAAGTTGAAATTTTCCTACCTAGAGGCATTTGTAAGTCGAGGTACGACTGTACTTGCCGTGCTTCCTTTTTATTTTTTTCGCGATCACTTTGTAAAGGACAATTTGACTCTGCATTCACAGTTTGATTGTACGGTTTCCTTTTAGATGGGATGCCTTTATTTACTCTTTTGGTCCCTCTTCTCAATTTAAGCAAACGAGTACATTTGTGTGCCTTTTCCTGACATTTGGCTGCACGGCCATGTTTCAAATGGAAGAACAAAAAAGAAAAAGTGTCCAGATCTGGATCCAAGGTGGAGAAGGACCGCAACAGCATTAAGGCGGAAAGAAGAACCGCTTGGATTTGGAAAACTGGACAACACAGGCATCATAGCACCCCCGCGAGTGGATCTGGCATTGTTTAATCATTCCTGCAGTCTGTGAAGCTCATTTGGAACTTTAAATTGGAAATTATGTGCAGCATTCACTTTGAAAAAATGCGCCTGTTTTTGTTTTGTTTTTTTGGTCTAAGGTTTTGCACATGAACATGAACTTTGTATATTACCAATCACACACAGTTGTCGTTTTGTTGAAATGAATTAATCCTAGAAGCATTGCTTGTGCTTTTCTTTTTTTTTTATAAATAAATACATGAATGAAACACAATTTTGTGTCAAAGAGGTTTCATTTACAATTGCTCCAAAACACAGCAAAGTGGCTCAGTGTGAGTCTGCAAAGTTCAGACCAAAGTCATTCCTACTTGGTCAAATATGTATTTTTCTTGTTTAAAAAAAAGGCAGGGCTTAACTGTGTGTGTGTGTGTGCGCCAGGTCAAATTGTTGACAAAGCACGCAAGCATTGAAAACGGTAACAAAAGAATGTGTTTTTACAAAAAAATTCAAAGAGGGAGGAGACAGAGTCCAGAGCGCTTAAACGCATCACAAAGTTTCTACCCAGTCCATCTGTTCTTCCACAAAATGGTCTTGATCGGACTCCTATATACACGCACACATGCCTACCTGAGGCTGTTGCTATTGGTCTGTGAGCCAACCAGGCCGGTGTGATCGGGGCTGTGGCGGTTCTGGAACAAAGGGGAGGGTATCAGGAATAACATCATCCAAGAGTTTCACTTTGGTCTCGCTTCTTACCTTCTTCTTTTTCTTGTCTTTCTTTTTCTTCTTGCGATCGGGATCGTCGTCCCTCTTTTTCTTCTTCTTCTTAGGATCGGTGTCTGAAGGCGTTTCCGCTGCGTGGCAGACGTTCCCGTGAAAAACTGGTCTTAAAAACACGTGGGTGCGAGTGTAGTGTGAATGCGCTAGCTACCTGGTGGCAACGGGTCCTGCAGGCGATGGTGTTTGTGCTTGTGTTTGCTCTTCTTCTTTGGCGGCTGGATGTGCATCAGTCGGTACTGTTCCGGGAGCTTCAAAAGACAAAAAAAAGAAAAGACGTGATCATGTGTGTGTATGTTAACACAGTCATAAATAGATTTAATATAATTTTACAATTTCTCCCTCGCGGCCAAAAAGTTCCAAAATGAAGAGTTTTATCTTTACCGGGCCCGTGTGTAGTCTGAAGCCTGTTAGCAATGCACCAGTGAGCGGACTGAAGGAGTTTCCGGAAACGGGTGGCTTATCGATCAGCGATCGCAATGAGCTGCCGTCCTGATTCCCGGGACAGTCAATCATGCCTTGGAAAGAAAAAAAAGGAATATTAGACAGATTTTTTTTGTTGGGGGAGCGGGTTATGAAATATCATCCCACCTGGTAACTCTGGTAGAAAGTTGCTGAGCTTCTCCTTCACTTTCTTGCCACAGAATTTGTTGTAGGCATGCTCCAGGTTGTAGTGCGTGATGAGATTGGTATTGCCGGTTAACTCATTTCCAACTAAACACAACAATGATTACATTAACTATTTGGCTGCCAATGACAGCGTTACACGTCCAATTCATTTCTACCGTGGTCGAAAGATTGCTGCAAGATATCTACGTCTATTACTGTAAAAGAACACTAGGAAAACTGTCAATAGGATGTTTATATCATTGTGAATAGCAGAGAATGAGTTCTAATACAGTTTATTGTACTTTTGGATTAAAAAAAAAAACAATGCTATCTTCCAACTGGGTCATAAATACAGGTCGCCTTTATGAGTAATTTCATTTTAAGGTGAAAAGTCGCAGCACTTATGCGTCGTTTAGCTTGAAGAAGCGAGAATCTGCTTAGCTAACGTTAGCTGCCTTAGCATCAACTACTTTAAACTGCGCGTCGGTTATTGAGCTCGACTGGATAAACTCGTAGCACTTTAAAATTAAAGAAAGGAAGTAGAATAACACAATACCGGGTAGTTCTCGGAGTAAGTAGAAGGGTTCATTCATGGCTCCGGACTTCCTCAGAGGAGGAGGCCCCTCATCCCCGAGCTGTGGTGGCATCTGCCCCGCCACGGAGACTTGGTTTTGCGGCAGAGGAGGGTGCGGTTTCCCGGGCCCAAATCCCAGGGACGATGAACCGGGTGGTCCCTGAGTTTCATTCGGACCAAATAAAGTGGAGAATATTTCCGTCATAACCACTACTAATATTTGAATCGCCTAGATGTAAACAACAGTTTCTATAGGTTTACACTGACGAGTGTTGTTCCTCCATTGAAATGCCTCTTTGCGACGTTTTCACGTAATACCTGGAGTGAGCGGGCAAAATACCGTAATGCCTGGTCAGTCTCACCGAGAAGTAATAATAATCACAACCCACAGACGCGCTTGGATTTCATAGGGTTTATTTTATTGAGCATAATGACAAATAAACAATTATATACAATATATGTTAATTGATGCAAATAATTACACATCTAACACATCTGCAGGGCATAATGAAGATGTCCGCCTTTCTAAATCACTGGATAATGCCTGGAAGATATACAAAAAAGAGAGATAAATAAAGAAGAAAAAGAGAGATATACACATTTAGTTGTTGTATCATACGAGTGAAAAATATTGTTTCATGTAGGGTACAAATATGTATAACAGAATGCAATCAAAACAATGTTTTTCCAAATACAACTGTTGAACTTGAGACACTTTTCCCCCCTCTCTCTCACCTCCCACTCAGCAGTGGAAAGAATAACGGCAAGCCTTGTCGAAATCCGCTGGTCCGTCTGAGCCGTCCTCTCCCTGCCGGCTTTGACCTTTTGTGCAAGGGTGGCATTCTCAGCTTTGATTTTTTGGAGCTTCCGTCGCCAGTAGGCGTCCTGTTTTTGATAGAGTGGTATTATGGAGCTGCTCAAATCTTCTTCTGGATCCCCCGATGGACGCCTAAAAAAACAAGTGGATTGTGTTATTCTTTTGGTTTTAACAGCAGGATTGGATAGTTTGCTTTTAAATACAAATGCAAATCATACAACTTTGCATTTTGCCTTGCTTGGATCTACTTTGTGTACCAACCATGCCGGATCTGGACTGGTTTTAGCAGCACTCTCCAGTTCGTCCAGTTGACTTAATTTGGCCTCAATTTCAGCTTCTTTGTTCAGCAAGTCGATCCCATCCTTAATTTAACACAGACAAGAGTAAACGCGAGGAAAAACAATACACATCAGTGACGGGTGCAAACCTTGAGAGATTTCTGAAACTCTTTAACAAACTCCTTATTGACGATTTCCATCCTGGCAGGGTTTATCTTGTAGAGCTCACGGAACATGCTGGCAAACCTCTCGGTGCTGTTTTTATTAAAAAAATAATAATAATAATAAAAAACAGTATAAACATGTATTACAAGAGGAGTTGAGTTGTTTTTTTAGTATTCCTTTAGAATACAAAGGTCACAGAAATAAAGTAGAGTCCCCCACCTGGCCAAATCCGTAAACTTTGCCAGACTTCTCTCGATAACTTTATGATAAAACTTCAACCTGCAGCCTCGAGGTTGGTCATTGCTGGCTGGCTCACAAACTGCTTCTGATTTGACATGCTTTGATGATGAAGCCTCCACTGAGAAGTCATCACTCAGGGGTTTCTTCAACGAGTTTTCACTTGGCGTTGTCGTTGCGGCATTTTCCTCCATTTTCAATTGTTTATATTTTTGCAATCCGCGCCCAAACTACGGCACCCGAAGAAGTCCCAAATTGATTTTCACGCGTGCGCGGGGAAATCCGGAAAAGACCCTGCGTCACTTCCTCCAGTTGACTTTCCACCATCAGCTGGCGAGCTCCCGTAGGCGAAAATGGGCTTAATCACCGGGGTCTGCGCTTTCTTGTACCACCTGCCGCAGATTTACAAATGGCTGCTGAAGCCGTATTATATCACGTCCTTTTTCATGACCGTCGCCTTCCTGGCTATCCGAAAGGCTCCTGGTTTGTGCGAGCACCTGGCCACGCAACGCGAGGACGGCAACTCGTGCGACTTCGACTGGGTGGGTGCGCATCTCACGGCCCCCCAAAAAATATATATATAAATAAGTCACTTGATGGTCTCACTTTTCATCCTCATGCCTGTTTTGACAGAGAGAAGTGGAGATTCTCATGTTTCTCAGTGCCATCGTGATGATGAAAAACAGGAGAGCAAGTGAGTGGCAATACACACATTTTATATTGCAACTGACTGTTTAAGGTCATTTAAAGAAAAAATAAATATATATTTTTTACTGTGGATACTAGGTCCTAATTGTATTAGATTTTATATATGTGATATATTACTATATTTAACGCATATTTAGCGTACTTATTTTTCACATGGTTTGGAGAGTTGTACCTAACAATAAGATTGAGCAATTTCCTGCCGCGACCCCCAGAATTGACCTTTCAATAGAACAATTGCATACCACTAAACTATCGACTTTGCTCCAAGCAATTGCGGCGGCCATTGTAACTGTTTAACCAACTTGCAAGTGTGTGTGTGTGTGTGTGACAATTTTACGAGCCCGTCTACAAACAAACGAGCCCACTGTTGTGTAAACATTACCCTGGAATGACTTCTTTTGACCTTGTCGCCACTGGCTTTCTTTGTTTTTTGTTTTTTTGTTGTCACCTGCAGTCACATTGGAGCAGCACATCGGCAACTTGTTCCTGTTTAGCAAGGTGGCTAACGTCATCCTCTTTTTCCGACTGGACATCCGTCTCGGCATCCTCTACCTCGCCCTGTGTGTCGGTCAGTGGTCGTCGTGAAGAGTTTAAAAAAATAATAATAAGTTAGGAGATATGAAATATCAAATTGTTTTTGGCTCAACCAACAGCTTTTGTCATGACGTGCAAGCCTCCTCTGTACATGGGCCCCGAGTACATCAAGTATTTCAGCGATAAGACCATCGACGTGAGTGGATGGGACTGTGGCCATTGAAATACTGCATCAACAAATACCTGCTTTTCATTGGTCGAAACAGGAGGAGCTGCAGAAAGACAGTCGCGTCACCTGGATCGTAGAATTCTACGCCAACTGGTCGTCCGACTGCCAGTCTTTTGCACCCGTCTACGCTGACCTATCGCTCAAGTAAGACGTTTTTTTGGTCTCAATTAGAGGAAAAACTCAAAATGTGACATGTACTGTGCATTTAAAGGTACAACTGTGCCGGGCTGAGGTTCGGGAAGGTGGACATTGGTCGTTATGGAGAAGTCTCGAAGAGGTAAGCCACTTTCTGCAAATGTGTTTGTTCGATCTGGTTTTCTTCAATAAATGAATCATCTTCTTTGGAATAGGTACAGAGTCAGCACGTCCCCGCTGTCCAAGCAGCTTCCCTCTTTGGTGTTATTCCAAGGCGGCCAGGAAGTGATGAGACGTCCAGCGGTGGACAGCAAAGGCAGAGCTATTTCATGGACTTTCAATGAGGTTACTTAGCACCGGACCCAATGTTTGGAATGCTAGAATATCCGCTCATTTTTTTCCCCCCACCTCGTTCTCAGGAGAACATCATCAGAGAGTTTGACCTCAACGAGCGCTTCCAAAAGTCCAAGAAGCTGAACAAGAGTCGCGCTTTGAAGGAAGACGACCAGCAGAACTCCCGGCAAGAGGAGGCGGAGCCAAGTTCGGAGAGCAAGAAGGACAAGTGAAGATGGGAAATACTCCAATTTTGGTTTTCTGATGTGAACTTGCCTTCCAGTATTTTTTTTCTTCTTTTTTTCCCTACAGCAAATGTCACATAGAATGTAGACCACTTTAAGATTTTTTTCCCCCAGCGGGAATAGTGGGTCCGGTCACTGGTCTGTTGTCAACAGAAAAAAAAATAGGGAAGTTTTATCCACTTATTTAAATAATTTGTGTTTTGTATGTCACATTTGTTCACTGTTTTAACATGTGTTTACTAATGTCCCATTGTTCAAAGGCAAATAAAATGCATTTGAAAGTCAACACTTTTTTTTTTGGAATCCCTTTGACCTTATTTTTATTCTGAGAAGACATCTTCCAAAAATTCATGATAAGGCCATTTTTGAAAAGTCTTAAATGTATTACAGATATGGGTGAAGCTCCTTCCAATTCCACGTACTCACTCACACGGGTTGTTGGACGTCGTCCGAGGAAAGCAAAACACCTTTTTCCGTCTCTTCGTCCGCCGCCGTTGTCGATGATTCTCGCTTTCGGGGACAGAAAAGTCTCCAAAAAATGAACGACAAGTGTGCAAAATGTTATCAAATGGAAAGCTTTCCTCAAGGCATGCTAAATCCATTTTTTGTTTAAAAACATGGCTGTGAGATTTGAAAAGTCACTTGTCCAGACAAGATTTGAACGTCATCAAAAAGCAGAATTGTATAATATCAGCAAGATGAAGGAACAACAGAAGAAAAGCAAAAAAAAAAAAATATTTAAAAGGAAAAAAAAAAAAAGTTTTCGCAAACATACCCAAGCTTTGAAAACAAACAACGGATTGGACATGTCTTACAAAAGTTCCTTGATTTTTTTTGGTCAGGTTAAAATAAATAATCTCATTACGCGCTTTTCTTAATCCACGGGCCCTGATTTCATCCCATACAGGGCTCTAAAAAAAAAAACAAAATTGTATGTCATGGCAGATTATGAGCAGCGATGGTGAGTTTTGAAATAGAATAAGAAATAATGAATATTTAATGAGCTCCCTTTGCTTCTATTTGGGTTTTTTCCTTTAAAATCGTACCATCACCACACACAAGCTGTCATTCCACATGATTGTTCAAATGTAAAAGGCCCAATGGTAACGGGCTGGAAATCGTTCGACAAGATAGACGATGATTTTAAAGCTAGGAATCGAATTTTTGCATAACACCTCCAGCACGTGAAAATGACATTTACATTCAAGCAAAATGCATTCCACTTCAAATGTTTCTGTGGTTTACAACAAAGCTCAATCTTATTATTATTTTTTTAAATTGCCAATTTCATGGAGCGTTGGCTCATGGCTGATGCAGCCGTCAATTGGAAACAAGCAACACATACACGTCATTGAAAAATAAAGAATTATACACGTGATACATTTGCCACCCTCATTGAGATAAGTCATCTTAAACACCTGACAACAGGACCCAATAATAATCTGTAAGATCCTATACGTTGTTTTTTTTATAAAATATTTAAAAACGAGGCTTTATAAAACTAAATTGATACTGTGTGTGTGTTTTTTTTGTATAGGTTGGATTTCCTTGATGCTTTTCACTCGACAGCTCGATGTGGTCCAGGAATCAATCAAAGTAATCCTTTCTCCTGATTGGTCGACACGCTTTTGTCTTAAAGCCGCCTTTTAAAAGCCCCAAGTGTCCCAAATACTGCACACGACTAACGTACTGACGTCCTTTAAAGGAACGGCCTCCAAATGATCTGTGCGTCACAAAAGGAGTCACGTGGCGTCTAAGTCGAGATGGACGAGGCAGTGCGGCAGGCCCTTTCGGCCAATAAAATCCAAAGGAGAGAATGACAAGTTACCCATTGACTTTCCTTTCCTTGCTCGTCCTCATCCGCTCACTCAAACGGATATCTCGTACGTGGTCCCCCCGACGCCGGTCACCTTCTTGACTCCACCCCCTGGTTTAGATGCGCTGTGGTTGGCCAAAATTGTGCGAGAGCTCGATCTGATAAGAGAGCAATCGGAAGAAGAGAGAGACGATCGTGACGTCGGCCATGATATGACTGGAAGGCTGCGTTCGGAATCTTTCGGTTAATCCCTATTCACTCTTCAGGAATGTACAACAAAGTAGTTCCCAAATTGTTTCAAGATGAATAAATTTGAAAAATATTTATGAATCTAATTCTTTGAACTGTTAAGGTATCGCCTTCTCTGCTAGTTTTTCCCTTCCTGAGCTTGTCGAGCGTCAATTGATTGTCTCGGTTTATAGTCCGGATGATACGGTAGTCATAAAGCTTTCTTGAGGATACTCTTGGTGTAAAAAAGTTCAAGAGCCAAAATAGTTTTGGTTTTCTGAATCAATAGCAGTGCATTTGCTGTGTTTCTAACTTTAAAAGTAAATTTTGCCTTCTTGTTAAACTTTTCAAAGTAGGCACAATTTTCCTCTAATATGCCAAATTTAGGAAGTGAATCTTAGAGCAACTTTCTTCCCATATTGAAGCGCAGCGCTTGCAAAAAGTAACAAGGCTCACCTGGGCCTAATTATTGTAACGAGGGCCAGGCCGGCCGGGGGAGGGGTACAACAACTAAAGATACGAACACACTTGGAGAAGCTCTGGGAGTGGATAGGGAGGGAGGGAGGGAGGGAGCGATTCCGAACACAGGTCCAACTTTGTCCCCTCCTTCGCTAGAAGGAGACAAGGACAAACTTAAAAGGCCTAGTTGACTACAAACGGGCGGGCGGGCGGTCGCATGCTGGCATGCTTCTTTCTGCACACTAATTGTCGCCGTGGAAACGAGTGGAGCAAAAGGAAGACTCACAACGATCAGGGAGGAAGAGGGTGGCTGACACCAGTTAGGGAGGAAGAACAGTAAGGAAGATTAGGAAGAAAAGGCAAAGCGCCACCACGACAGACGGTTACTCACTGTGGCGCCGGGTGCCCTCCTCCGGCTCCTCCCCCTCGCTTGTGCTGGGCTCCCGCCTCTCCGCCGGAAGACTGGGACTTGGCCAGGGAGAGGCCGCGGGGCGGCGGGGCCACCGGAGGGGGCTCACTCGGGGAGGATAACGACGCGTTGGGGTTACGGGGCGCCCTGCAGGAGTCGTGGTTTTGCTGTAGTGGGTGCGGCACCATGGGGGGGCCAGAGGGAGGGGGCGGGCTGACGGCGCGCAGATAGGCCCTTTGCGGGGAGGAGAAAGTGGCGGCGCCCTGGAGAAGATGCCCCTCCCTCTGCTGGCTGAGCTGAGCCGAGAGGAAGGGCGACGTGTAGCCCCGGAGCGGCGATGCGCCCGGGGGGTGGCCTCTCGCCACCGCCGTCGTCATTGGGGGGAAGGGTCCGCGGGGCTTCTGCGGCGACAGCTCGTGGGCGGCCGACTCAAACTCGGGGCTGTCGGACGGCGTGAGCAGGCTGTCGTAGGACAGGCTGCCGTTCCGCGGCGTCTGGTTGGCCAGGCTCTTGTAGCTGGTGTCCGTGGTGCCTTCCGACTGGAGGGTGGCCAGGGGATTGTGCCCCCCGTGGCCCCCATGCGCCGCGTACCCCGAGCGCAGGCTGGACGAGTGGGAGCCCCCGCCGGACAGAACCAGGGACGATGGGTAGGAGGTGTGGGAGCGCCCGGTCAGGGAGTAGCCCGAGACCCCGCCCGCCGTCCGCCCGGGACCCTCGGACCTCTCCCCCGCCCCCCTGAACGGGCCCGCGCCTCCCCCCGCCGCCAGCGCGGCCCCGTCCAGGCTGCTGGGTTCCGAACGGTAACTGGGACGGCGGCTGGAGTGGAGGATAGAGGGAGACGGAGAGTCCAGGCTTTCCCCGCGGATCACCTGAAGGAAGGGGGGGGCACAAAAGGAGGAGGAGCAAAGACAGACAGGAGAGGGTTGGGGGGGGGGGGGGGGGGGGATTGCGTTGAGGAGCAGATGAAGAAAAAGACCAAGAGTCCCCGTTACCAAGGGAAGAAAAAAAATGGCCGAGGCGGCACAGAAACCCAGTTGGTCCCAAAGATTGCAACAGGAATATAAAAAATAAAACAGAGTGGTCGGTGGTGGACAAACGGGGGAGGGGCGGATGCTTGATCTGTGCTCTAATCCGTCATCACACTATTACGTTGGGGAACATTGACCGCTTTGAACAGGCAACGCTTGGGTGGCGTTCAATGTCAAAGACAGAAATGGAAATACTACACTCAATATCCACGACACATTGCAGTCAATGCGCTTGGGGGGGGGGGCGGGGGGGGGGGGATGGTTGGTGGGGGTTCCACTCCAAAACACAGATTGGAAAAAAGGGAACACATGACACTTGCTCAGGACTTACTGATCAACTGATGGCCACTGAATGATCAATTTTGAGTCAAAACAAAGAAACAAAAGAGGGTCCTGACGTTAACCACAATCCACATTAGAAAGGAGGGACTCGTCGTATTGGGGAAAAGGTCCAAAAACAGAAATACGCAAGTTTGGATTGAACTTAAATCGCTCGCTGCAGTATTTCACTCGATTTTTCTCAAACTGACAGGATTAACATGCAACAAATGAGTACCTTGCCATGCGTGTGGTTCCTCGCCGGGCTGTTGAAGGCAGGTCGATACTTGCTCATGGACTGCGTGGGCACGCCTTCTGTCAACAAGCTGCTTTCTAATACACAAGACGTGAGCACGTCAGAAAAAAAAGGAAAGCCACTCCACTGGGATTCTTACCTTCCGTTTCACCACGAGAAAGCCCGGGGTAACGAAGTTCCGGCTTTGGGGGTGGGGGGGCCTCTGTGTCTGCTGATTGGCTCTCCATTTGATCCAAACTACTCTTTGACTAAAAAAAAAAAAAAGACAATTGGCCTGTTGAAAATTTCAAGTACTCCTCAAAATTCTAATTTAATTCATTATGTTGTTATTCACTTTGACATATATGGAAATGTGTATCCTCAGGTTAAGTAGCAGTATTTATATAGACATTTTATTTGTTTTTAATGGCATATGTTTACTACACTTACTCTGGTACTGTGCCGATCATTCTGGATGCCATTGTCCAGGATCTTGGCTTCTAGCTGGGCCTCCGTAAGAGGCGGTCTGAGGAAGGGAGGCTGGATTTCTACCGTCTGAGGCTTCCGGGTCCGACCCGTGTATCTAAAAAGAGGAGAAGTGTACATATATGGAAGACATGAGTCAAAGGCCTTTTCAAAAGATAATGAACATATCATGGAGGACTGACCTGGGAGCCAGTGAGCTGCAGAGCACATGGGAAATATTCTTCACGCAGCCGTTGGTGAAGGGGTTAACGCCTCCGCGGAACTTTCCAGTCACCTGAAGAAAAAAAAACACAGCAAGTGTTCAGGGCACGGCTTCAAATAGAAACAAAACGTCCCAACGTGCGTTTACCTGCTCGTTTGTAGTGCGACCTCGAGCCACCAGCACCATATGGAAGCCAGTCAGGCCAGCCACTGGAACAAAAAACAGACCGGCCACGCACATCACCACCATACTGGTAAGGACACGGGCTAAGGAAAGATAACAAAAAGGCAAACGGGAGCCGTCGACGGGCGGAAAATCGTGAAGGATACGTGACGACGGCGTGCGGCGTGTCCAGTTCCTGGCGGTGGTGAAGCACGTAAAGGAGGCCGAAGCTAAAAACGTCCACGATGTGGGTGGTGAGCGAGACCAGGAAGAGAAAGAAGTAGCGGTAGTTCCGGCGACCGATGCAGTTGTTCACCCAGGGACAGTGGTGGTCAAAGTCCTGCCACACCACAATATTTCATCAGAGTATTAGGAGTAGGATTCAACCATAAGTTAACATCCAAAAATAAAGCCCAATGGCGCACATACCTCCACGCAGTTGTCGCAGACCGAGCAATGCGAGCAGCGGGGAGGACGGTAGAAACGACAGGTGGAACACCATTTCATGCGCACCTGGATGCCTTTGATTTCCACCGTTTTGTAGAGCGGCGCGCGGAAATCGTCCTCTTTGTCCTCGTCCTCCTCGGCTGCCAGCGCAAGACGAGACGTCAAAATGCATCTACATATCTATGTGTATCTACATATGTGCTTATATATATGTGTGTGTGTACACAAATGTGTATATACAACACGCTTATTTGTATATATATATATATTCATGTATTTATTTATTAACTTACTTATTACCTATCTATTTATGTCTAGAATGTCTTTTTCTGTGTCTGTATTCTCCCCCTCTTGCTACTGTGACAACAAAATTTCCCAAATACGGGATGAATAAAGTTATCCAATCCAATCCCGAGCGGCAAGTTTCTACCTCGAGGGAAGACTCCGGGATCCATGAAGGTCGCCATGCAGAAGTTGGCCAGTGTGAAGAGGAAGATCACGGAGATATAAATAGGAATGATGGGGGAGAAATACTCGTACAGCCATGGACAGCTAAAAAAGAGCAAGAAAAATACATGGTTATTTTTGCTTTGTTGACATTTTTTTTTTGCGTCGTTGGGACTTACGTGAAGCAGAAGAAGAGGGTGGTGGATCCCACCAGGAAGGTGGTCGCCGCCGACACCGGGACGTATCGGCTGGGTCGGAAAGGGCGGGGAGGAGCAGAAAGCTGGCCACCCACTCCTCCCCCGACTCCCCCACTGCTGAAGCCCGGCATCAGAGACGGAGCAAAGACGGGAAGAACGGCGACAAACTAGCTGAGGACCGTCGAAGCCAAAACGCCCTTTGACCACTTAGGATGAGCCCAGTCTTTGTTTGGGAAAGGCCATGGGACGACAATAATCAACGCTCGCAACACTTTGATAAATATTCTTTAAAATCATATAGCAATACGCAGTTCTACTTGCATGTTTCTCTTCGTGCAAATCGAAAACTTTCTATTTAAGCATCATAAAAGCAATGTGATAGAAAAATACGTCTATAGGAAATGCATCACTATATGGTATGGCTTCAATGGTACCGCGTTTGGCGCATTACGGTCAAGTGAGACTTTTTTCGGGATGGCCGAGGGCTACGGGGCGGGACGGCTCCACGCCCTTCAGCCGTCAGTTGGAGTCCACGTGGGCCTTCTCCGATAATCGACTGAAACGATGTCTTTGGGACTCCAACCTTATAAAAGGACGTCCGAGTCCATGCCGAGTGAGCCCCGCTTTCGGTCGGTATGCTAACGTAGCGACGGGAGGAGGGGGCGGGGATAAAAGAGAAGAAATCAACTCATTCCAAAAAGAACGGTGCAGGTCACTGCGCTGTGGCGGTGCTTGTCCAGGCCGGGATGGAGAAATCTCTCCCACCTCCACATTCTCTGCAGATAGACCTCTTCTTCCATTGCGCAGCTTTGAAACGGGGCCATCTGCAACATGCCGCTTACATAGTCTGAACTTCAATAGTCCTTATTATTAGAGTTTTGTTTTATGTCCCAGTTGATGTTCTTCCTCCGTGGCTTGTGATGACGGCAGAAGCCTCTGTTAGGGGAAAATCAGAGGGAACATAAAGGCTTAGCCAAAAATGGTGCTCTTTTTAAACAAAATAGACATTAAAATCGGAAATCGGAATTTAAAAGACATTTGGATACAGATACAATTATGCCTTGCAACTGAATGGAAGCATGGATTTAAATAAATCTTTGCTACTATTTATGTTTTCAAATTATCACCGTGACAACAAGATCATAATGTCCCATAACCAGTGAGCTATTTCAGGATCAGACTGGAGGGCTATTCATGCGGTCCATGAGAGGTTCCCTGGTAACACCTAAAATTGTATAAAATGTCTGTGTATACGTACACCAATACAGGGTAGCTACTTATGATCTATTTACATGTTATACATCCAATGTACGAATAGCCATAACTATGTTCCAAAAGCACGCCATGTCATCAAATCTATGCGAAGGAATATGGATACATCAGAGCCTTATAACTTCTCACACCGAGTCGAAACCCAATACACAATATAAACGGTAAGAATGTGGCTTCACTACATATCAATTCAATCAAAGTCACCCAACAGAAACAGAACTTCGGCAGAGAGAATTTCACAGGAAGATTGACTAACTGAGTCTGAGTCAGTATTAGTTTCGACATCAACAGACTGAAGGCTTAATAGAAAGTTAGAGTTGGTGGGGGGAAAAACAACATAATATCATGGAACACATTCTCTTGACACTGTCAGTATGGCGAATGGGGTCGCACCCATTTTCCATTCTGATGTCATGAATAACTAAATTTCACAACTTTGTGTAAACATTTTCAAGGGGAATAAACGGAACACTTTAATCCGCGTTCTGAAGACATTCGGTGTAACAATTTTTGCCCCAAAAAACTTGGTCTTCAACGTCATTGAGTACGCAAGCGAGCTGTCGTCAAGGAGCAAACGACTGTCGCAAATTGATGCAAAAGCGAACTTGAACTAGAGAGCCATTTGGGTGCACAATACAACATTCAGATCGTTTCCCTAGAAAATGCTAGACGTGACGTGACTTCCTTCGATTCCACCCATGATTGGATAAGGGTTATGGCAATGGAAAATTAATCGGTGCGGTATGAAAGCCAGTGCAAACGGATCTGGAGAAAGAAGCGTAATCTGATCGTTTGGTCACGCCCCTCTCCCAAACAACCGAGTTGGGACAAACAGGAGTTATCCTACTGACACTGTCTGTTGTTAATCATCTCATCTCCCCCGCACCAAATCCCCCCTCCAACCCCTGCACCATAAAGGATGTTAATCCTAAAATCTCCGCCCGTCATGTTACCGCAACAATTCACTGCTGAAGATAACGGGCACGTCAATAAGCGACCGATCGAACCCAACTCGTTGCTAGTTCATCCCCCGCCTGCTGTTTCAGTCTGATATCAACACACGCGAGTATTTGATAGATCATAGCGCCATGTTTCAGTGATCTTTGCGATGAGAGAGCTGGCGTTGACCAGGCCAGGGCAATGTAACACAGCATCATTAAGCAGCACAATTTAGCGTATGAAATCCATAAAAGAGTCGACGATGGCGAATGTGAGCCCAAATGAGCGAAACGGCAGCTTTAACACGCAGCGATCGGCACTTCAGAATTTGCCTCGAAAGTTTTTGCCACAGCCAAGGCTAACGGGGATAGCCGACGAGCAATGGAACCTTCAGACACTTGGCTACGCCTCTTGGGCCGATCCACTTTTTTAAATAAAAATCCTCAATAGCAGTCAGCACAAAGAATGGTCAGAGAAAGCAGCGCGTACCTAAAATGGCAAATCGTGACAGGTCTTTCTTCTGGCGAGGAGTCGTTTTTTTGTCCAGCCACGTTAGCCGATAGCAGTCAGCATAGCTCGCCTAGGCCGACGTCGGAATCCCGGAAAAGGAGCATTGGATGGTCATCCTCCAGGTGGGACGGGTAGCCAATCAGAGATGGGGGGCGTGGTCTAACAAGGAATCAGGATGGCGTTCGACATTTTTTACATACTACGTAGTATTATGTATACTTTAAGATTTTACCTAAAAACACTTTAAAAAACAAAGATGTGCAAGGCAAAAATATAATTTCATAAGGAACAGCAATAACAACAAAAGCCTCATCATATTGCTAATAAACTGTTTCTGATGAAAATTATTCCCCCTGTTCAGTTTATTTATTTGGGTGTCATTTGTTTTTATGTTTGTGGTCAAGACAACCAAAAATGAATAAAATAGATACCAAATACATACATATTTTTGGAAAGTGAGAAAGTTGCTGCCTCATTCCAAAGCTGTGTAATTTCCCCACATTCATTTCCAGGTAAACATCAATTGTAAACACAATCTTTTTATTATTAGTCTTTTTAAATAATACACTAAAATGAAGCCTATAAGGATATATGAGACAATAGTAGAAGAAACTATTGTCAGTTCTGAATCTGTATACGTACTCAGCTTCATCCCACATTAGTAAAATTTGGCGCTAAATTGTGAATGCGGACATGAATCTACTTGTCTATTTGTGCCGTGACTGACTGGAAACCAGTCAAGCGCGTTCCCCTCCTCCCGTGAAGTCATTTGCTCGACTTTACTCGCAACTGGGTTGATGGGTATCAATCAGTAATGTCAAAACTGCAAAGAATTTATTTAAGAAAATAGGAATGGATGGACATTCAGAAAAAGACATGTTATAGCATTAAGGTGGTCAAACTGTTCCAAAAAGGGCTGCAATGGGTGCAGGTTTTCAATCCAAGCCATATAGAGGACATTTTTTCACCTAATTGTGTCCTACAAGTGCAATCAGTGGATTGCAGTCAGGTGCTTCTCGTTTCAGCCCAACCCCCGTTGGTTCAACTGTTCGAGCTGGATCGCTTGGAGCAAAAAGCGGCACCCACAGGGGCCTTCGAGGACCGCTAAACCCCACCCCTTTTATAGCATGATTCAGATTAAGAAAATTCAGTTTAAGAAAATGCTTCTCCAAAAGAGAAAAAACCTTGAAAAACCTAATGCGTAAAAATAGGACTCCTCAAAAGTGGCAACCTGCTTCATAAAAAAAAGGAAACTAAGTGACAACATATTGAGTGATTTAACCCATTTTTTGTCATTTTTTACGAGATAGTCCCACTTTACTTAGTGTCCATGAAACGTATGTCCATGATGAGAAGAGTGTGTCTGGGCAGGGGTCTCGGTGACGGGGACAAGACCTTCATCACCTGCAATTGCGTGTCCACGTGGGTCACCACGATAAAGCCGCACACCGGAGTCTCCACGATTCCCTTTCTCGTCCCCTCGTCTCCGTCCTCGGCGCTGCTGACGCTCAGCACGTGGTAGGTGAGGTCTCTTCCGGGCGTGACGGGAACCATCTTGAGTTGGGTGTCGTCTTGAGACATCCCCAGCGGCAGGCAGGAGTCCGGGATGGAAGGCGCCCCGATCTTGTAGATGCGCACGTCCGAGAAACGCACCTCAAAGGAGAAAGGGTAGAAGGAGACTGCCCGGAAGCCGTAAAAGTATTCCCGGATCTTCTCGTCCCGGACATCGCGTCGGCACTCCTTGGAGCGCTCCACCACTCCCCCCGACTTGGGCAGGAGGACCACGCGGACAAAGTGAGGGAGATCTCGTTTGAGTTCGTTGTACAGCCTCTCGTGGTCCAGCACGAGGACCACGTCCACCTCGAAGGCGGAGGCGCAATGGACCAGGGCGTGATAACCCGAGCCCTTGACCCAGCCGCACGTGTTGATGATGCACCCCCCGACGCTGGCTTTCCTGTTCACCTCGCAGCGCTGGGAAAATACCTCGGCCAGGCAAGAGGTCAGCTTGAGGGATATCAAAATGATCAGCGTGAATGCCTTGGAAGTTCGACGTTCATTTTAACACGGCCACGTTTGCTAACGGCCTTACCTTATTGTAAAGTTTGATGTTGGTCCCTGGAGATGTCGAGCCAAAGTGGTAGACGAGAGGAGCCTGCACTGAGAAGCCCTCCTCCACATCGGCAGGACGCTCAATGCACAGCGCTGACACTGTTCCCGGTACCGATACCTAAAGAAAGGGAAAATACTCGTAAAAAAAAAAAAAATGGGTCAAATATCGCAACTTTTTACAGTTACATTTTTAAATAGTCTCTCAGAGCTGCGATAGACCGCCATTTTACCATTATCGCAGTTCTTTGGATTACTTTGATTTGATCGTCAATACATTACGTATTTATTCATGCTCCTTTTAGGCTTTAGTGTAAATGGATACACTTATTTATGTGCTTGCCTGACAGTAAAGATACACCCACGTCGTGCCACCCTCAAAAAGTGAGTCATCTGCCTCATCTGCCTGCAGTTCACTTAATTGGACACTTGGGGGGAAAACCCTTAAAACTTTCATCGAAACATGGCAATGTCGAGTTAAAGCACATGTGGCGGCAACTGTATGACACCCATTTTAAAATACGAATATAACGTTTGAAAAATGGCAGTCATCTGTATGCCTTTCCAGCTCACCCCACTTTGGCCAACGTCCAGTTCCACCAGCGTGGGCCTCCTACCCACTCGCACGGCGTAGCTCAGTAACAGCCGACACACTGTCGACTTGCCCACGTCCGTAGGACCCACCACCATCACCTAGGAAGAAAAGACAGCGTTACATAAAGCAAAATAGGCCAAACATCTGACTGAAAAAGTCATATTATATACACACTACATCAGTATGCCGCTGTATTCCATATTTTGAAATATGTCAGCAGCTGTGATAAATGAGAGAGACATTATAAGGTACCCTTGGTCCTCGCTCATTGTCCCGCTCCGCCTGTTTTCTCATCTGTTCCAGCGCGGCGTGTGTGTTTAGGTAAAGAAGCATGGGAGTTTCTTTGGACACGTAAGCCACCTGAGGGAAGGAAGTGGATGACTTGGCATGAAAAAAAGATTGTCATTACATGTAGAGTTTCGGAGTCCGTACTGACCTCCGGCTTCCCGTAAAGGTTGACGCTGCAGCCGTGCCAGGTGAATACTGCGATCTTGGCGCCCGGGCCAAAGTTGTACTTCTTGTTCTTGTTCAGCTCGGAGCCAAACACCTCTGCCATCCCCGTGAGGAGTTCCAATTCTACCTGCTCTGCAGACTCCCCGGCCTCCACCTCAAAGCGAAGTTCTGTCTCCTTTTCCAGGTCATATCTGGTACCGACTTTCCCAGGTTGCAAAGGATCCTCACTCGTCTTTTCTACACCTTCAGTGGCCATGGTAAAGCTAACAAAATATGGTCAGAGGTTAACAACAAATTCCTATTGATCTCGCACGGAAATATGCCAGTTTTACGAAATGGTTTCTGATGTACTATTATAAGACAAGTTATTAGATACCACTTTATCTCAGTGAGGAGCTATGAAAAGTTAATCTTAAGTAGTTATGAAATTGAAGTTAACCGTGGTAGAAGCTGACGTGACATATTGCCGACTATTTCAATTTAAAGCTTCAAATTAATTCAATGTATTAACTTCCAGTCATAAATGAAAGCCAAACGTGTTTAGAAAAAAATCTGTATCTACGAAATAATTACCAGTTTTAGCGTCAATAACTTTCGTAGGGTGTTTTGAGCATTGAGATCACGTATAGATGTGTGTATATTGAGCTAGATGGCTATTGCCCACTGCAAAGCATAATGGACGGGCGTTATCATATGTCGGCCATTTTATATCAGTGCCTCTTAGATCTTATGGCCGGTCAATGGAGCTTTTACTATTAATATTCCGTTTTTGTTATAACAAAACCGTTTTGAAATCTGTAAGATACTACGGAGTTCAGACAAGTCACTTTACTGAGGTTTGATGGGTATCTTACTGTTTAAATATGGCCGTTGGTTACGAATTCAGCTTTCCACCTCTCACGCCGAAGAGGCGCTATCCATATTGTGGAAAAGCTTTGCGACGGTCGCGTGTTGGTGACGTACAAAATCGAGATTGAGTCGACGCAAAAGTTTGACGTTTTTGTTTACGTTAAAATTGGCAGAACAATATGGGCATCTGGGAAATGTTTCTGGGCCCTCAGGCTTTTAGCGTCGTCATCTAAAATGCCACTTAATCGGGAATCATGAAATACAAACCAAGAAAATAAACACACATTATAGAAAATATTTTTATTCATAAGAAAGGTAAAAAAAAATCTATCAAGTGTCCAACTGTGAATAATACACAACGACAACGGGGTCTAGAAACAGAAGCTGTTGTTCTAAAATTACCCAGTAGGTGTCGCTACTTTTACACAATTAGGGGCCGAGCTGGAAGACTGTTCATCAGAAGATAGACTGCGGGACTCCAGTTTAGTCACTCCTCGTCATTCTGCTTCCACAAGTTACACCCATGAACAATATTCTGCATAACAAAAAAAACAAGATGAGTTTTCTTCAGTATTTACACGATCTCACAATGACAGGGCAGTATTCAAAAGGACAAACCTAAACTTTTACTGGTCACCACCGACAGCTTCTTGAAGAGCAGAAACTACGACATCAGGTTCAGGAAACTTGAGTTTACGAGGTGGACCCTTCTTTATTCCGGTCCAAAGCAATATCTCTGTTGAAATTAAGGTGTAATTTAACATTTCCATTAATGATTGCAGTACTCTTTTGGCTCACCTTTGCCTCCATCTATCAGAGTGATCTCAAAGCTGTTCCTGCGGGGTTTGTCGGGGTTGAGAATCACAGTCAACTCAGGGCGTGCAGCCAACAGGGCAGATTTCACCCCTTCAGCATTACGCCCATACACTCGTCAGCTCTTACTGCCCAAAATAGCAGATTAACACGAGCATGTTACTGGTGATTAGCAAATTGGGATGAGGTTGAATACCAATTTAGTACTATTATTCACTCCAAGTGCAAGTATCCAAATAAAATACTCACATGCCGATACAATGTACCGACACTTGATTATGCTGTTATATTTTGTAGTATAGTATACATGCCAAACATTTGCATTCCAAATGACAAATAATCTTACCAGTGTTCAATAACTACTTTGGGGGCCTCCAGTAAGGGCACCTCTTCTGCTTTCGTCTCCTTCGCTGATTTGTCTTCCTCTTCGGCCACAATTTTGCGCTTTCGTCCACGACGAGCTAGAAATGTCGATGTATAAAAGAAAAAATAACAGTTAGTTCGATATATGGAACTTGCCTTTTAATTATATGAAAACGTTGACATTTACTACATTTTTTTACCAACAACCTAAACCCAAGCAATTTAGCATCTAAATACAACTTTTTTCATGGGATTAACTACAAAGGCATTTTGAAAACTAAAACATACTAGGTGAAGGCATGACAAACCTGCTGCAGCGGCCATTGTTGTTGTGAAAGTTTCGCGGGGTAATGGACTGCACTAATGCCCTGTTGGCTAAAGGTGATTTGGATCAAACCATTACAAAATATTTTCAAATGTTAATCTTAGTGTTTGTCTTAGTTATTGTTTTAAAGTCTAATCTTTTTGTGAATTTCTTTGTGGTTATGTGTACCATAATTAAATTAAACTTTACAACAATTTGTACACCCAAATTCTATGAGAATGGTTTGCAGGCTGCTTCGGTATGTATCTCATTTGTTCAATTCTTTTACAATTTACGATTTAGAAACGGGCGCCTAAATGTAGCACTATCACGCGGGAAGGTTCTTTGATGAATTCGATAGCCGGTAAGTACTTCGCTTAGCCACAACAAAATAAAACAAAAAGCGCTATAAAACAACTTTAATCCAAATTTTCTGTTAAAAAATGCCATATTAGTATTATTAATACGCCACGAACGTATGACGTTTTCGTGCACTTCGTCCTCTTCCGAATTTAATTGAATAATTCGACACAAAGAATTAGCCGGCGGTAAATAGTCTATTCAGTTGTTTTAATCCGAATATTTTCCTCAAAACTGCTATGACTACGTGACGAATGGCTTGCGGACAATGAACTGGGTTGTTTCTTTTGGCTAAACTGTAATAAAAATACAGTTAGGTGGTTATCATTGGGGCTATATGCGCTAGCAAATGACATGGCAAATTTGTCGCTAAGTGGTTAGAATTGGGGCTAGCTGAGTTAGCAAATGACATGGCAAATTTCTCTTTCAATGTCTCGCCTTTAAAACCTCTAACATAACAGTAGCGTTGTATCATTTTCCCAAACACTTAATTTTAATATCAGCGCTTAAAATGTATGAGTTTAATAAACCTGTGTTCCTTAGACTATGAAATCAAATCAAATATTTTGGCTCTCATTTGAATATCATAGTACTTTGTTTAAGTGCATCATTTTTTCCCCCACAGCTACCCATCTGCTACTTTGAACCGAAAATCTGTGTGCCAAAACTGGAGTACTACAGATGAAAGGGTTAGTGTCCTTCTGTTACTTTTTATTAATCCATAAACATCTTCCTTGCATTGAACAGCTGAAGTATGACATCTGAAACACGCAAAAATGCATGAGAAAGTCTGCCAAGTACCAGATGGATGTGCTCAAATCCATCAAGTCCAAAAGCAAATACCATATGGAGTTACCAAAATAATACTGGATTGACGCTTCTTACCCAAGATGTGGTGTTGACATTTATAGAAAAACTGTGCAAATGTAAATGTTTGACGACATTGTAGGGCGCGACTGTGCCAACAAACAAAGGCTGTCAAATCTCCCAGAGCGAGGCGGCTTCTGACTCATCCAAGCGCACAATTTCATTTCTTTTTAACTTCTCGCCAAACAACGCCTGTTTTGGCTCCATGTTGTTTTGCATCGTAGCTCATATGCACGTGAGATTAAATTAGAAAAATCATGTGTCGTCACCTCACCATACAATTGTCTTTTCAGGCCCAATGATGTTCACCCAACCATCATTCATCATTGTGCCCTTCAAAAATGAATAAAGGACTTAAAAGTGTTTGCCACATTAATGCTTGTATTGGTTAGGATTGCTTCAATATTACATTCAGAACTCGGTTGGACGGTTGGCTGCAGCTCACATTTCCATCCGCAGGTCAATGTGGGTTGTAGTGAAGTCATTAGGCATGCTGTGGGTCACTAGCTACTCAGTTACATTCTATTCCAATCTTCCTAGACTTTGGCCATCTGTGTGCTTCTATGTCATTTTTGTCCTCTCCAAATTTGACATGAACAAGAATTAACGTCATCAAAATGCCGACGTCGGTGACACACCGACTCACAGATGTGCAAGAGAGAATGAGTGACAACATGAAAAGCACGCACAAAAGAGAAAGATACTGAGAGAGAAAAAAGGCCAGAAGAATAGAATTTTTGGAACACAAGAGTGGGTGCCGTGTGCGCACGTCATTGTAGTCACTTCCTCTTCGCTAATGGCCTTAATGTCCACAGTTGTGTGGTTGTGCCGGAAAGGCACACCATCTATAGCCAATTAGTAGCATACAGGAAGCTATGCAGTGACAGAACACAAACACCTGCACTTTTTGGACATTATGGAAAAATATGTGAAGCTTTAATTGCAAATTCAAAGTTTTCAAACTCCTAGAGGAAATCCCTGCTTGTATACCGATGTATGATTTTGGCTAAATCATACGAAAATAAATAGCAACTAAAGTCAAAAGTTTAAGACGACCGTTTTTTCTGGCGCTCAAGTTAAGGCGCACTGCTATGCTTGTCTTTACAGTGAGAAAGTGGTCACTTATGTACTATTGTGTGGATTTGTGAGTGTATTACGATGACATTTGAATCATCGTGATCACAGTTCGGACTCTGTTGAGTAGGTGTGTAAACTCTTGGAAGATGTCATGTGCCCTTTTTGCTCTTGTACTTGAATCACCCCTCATTTCCACCCACATGCCATAACATTTTTCCCCCACAGCTTATATACCCCAATATACAGTTATACACTATGGTTTCCATTTGTTAAATGCGACAAGCAAATAGTGTCGTTGTCAATAAACTTTTCAAGTGTCAAAACACTTTTCTAATAGGTTGATTCAGTTTATGTGTTGTCATTTGTAAATTTTATTGTATTGTTTTTCAGGGTGTCTTCCCTTCCACAATTGGCTCTTCCAGCACCGTCCACGACCTTTGTGAGGATAAGTGGTATGTAAAAAAGATGTTATGAATGTACTGTTTATGAATTATACACAATATTCATTCTTCATGTGTTTACCAAAAGTCCAGCTCTTAATTGGTACTTTTTGAGCCAGACTCACTAAGTCAGGGAAACAAAACAAGGAAACTCCCACTCACATGTCTGATTTTTTATTTATTTATAATTTGTTCTTTGTAAACAAAGCAGAGCAATGTTTCAACCAACTTTCAATCGAAAAACACAATTAGGTTAGTCATCGGGTCAAATGCAACAATGAAAGTTGTTATAATAATAATAAATAATTTCTATTATGCTAAATAAAAAAAACAAACTGATGCATTTATATATCTAACTTTTATCAACTTTCACTTTATTCATCAACTAAGAGTGGCATCCATTCCTAAACGCTACTGAATTAGAGAAAGTCAAACTAAATAACAGTAGTGCGAGACATGTCACGTTTGTCGTGTAATGCGTGTTTCGTGTTGCGTGTCCCAGTGTGGGCGGGCGGCTGTGTTGCCGCACATCTCTGGGCCTCACACATGACATCCAAATCTGAGAGGGAAAAAAATCACACTTGGCTGACAACCCTGCACTCGACCCTTCACATTTTTTCCCCAACTCTGATGTTATCATTTTCAAATGTTTTGATCAAATCTCACTACGGCCTTTAGAAACGGTTTTGCTACTGCTACTGTAACTTAAGCAATCAGCAATAGGTCTGTCAGCATCCGACCTCAGACTGTTTTGTTGTAAAAAGTTCTTTGTGCTAAACACATCTGCAACAATCTTTAGTGCTAATATGCATACATTTATTAACCAGCATCTCTGGTTTTCTGGCTCTTTTCAAAAAATGACCTAACTCTTCCAAATAAATATAGAAACTTCATTGCAACACAGCCTTAAATCATTCTTTAGTGTTTTCACACAAAAAGCTGTAAACTAGAATCTTTAATGCCCGTAAAATCTATAATGTCTGTACAGATTGCTGCTGATTATCAAAACAAAATACTTGCTTTACTGTGTGTGTTGCAAGACATTTGATAAAAATCTCTGTTTGCTATCTTTCACTGTCAACGACTATTTTTGGTGTGACACAACTGGCATCTGTTTCTGAAAAAAATACTGGCTTCCTTGCCTTTTTACAGTCAGTGCGTGCTTTCACCTCCATTAGAGATTGTGGAGGTAACTAAAAGGGATGGCGCTCCCAGGTTTTTGTTTTGAGTTGTAAAAAGCAGGACTGAAGATTGAGAGAAGAAATAAACCTTGAAGAAAGCTTGCCTTCAGCCAAAAAGGAGATGTAGGGAGAAGGCAAGTATGCAGAAAGAGAAAGGGTGCAGGAAGGCCCGGTGGGTGGCAAAAGACGAGAACGACGATGCATAATATGGACTGTCGTAACCCTGGGGGCAGTCGAGTTCCAGGCAGGGGATGGCGCCATCTTCGTTGACGTAGTTGGTCCAGTACTCTTCCTGGTCAAGCTTGGGAAGAGCTACTTCGTCATCTGATAGTTCGTACTTGGGAGGAAACGAGTCCAATTGGCTTTTGGGGAAATATTTTGGTTTCCCTTGAGGGAAGGACTTCACTGACTCTGTGGTTTTATGATTATTGACCTTGGAGGATGAGGCGGGCTTGTGCTTGGAGAACCACCAGCGAGTCTTGGTGCTGAAGGTGGTCGTGGTACTTCCGGCCAGGGAGCCGGGGTCAGGGACGGGGCAGAGGGCAAAGTCCAGTTCCCGGAGGAATCTGAGATCTTGCCCGCGACGTTGTGATGGCGACGAGCAGATCAGCTCAGACGAGGAAATGCGGGCTTTGCGAAACCACTCCCATAAGGAACGGGCCTCGCAACCACAGGACCAAGGGTTATCGTTGAGACGGAGGAAGTTGATACCTTGGGTGTCTCGCATAGCCTGGCCGGGCAGCTCGGCCAGGGAGTTGTTGAACAAGTAAAGGATGGAGACCCGGCCAAGGTCGCGGAAAGCGCGGCGGTTGACCTGCCGGATTCGATTGCCGTGGAGAAGTAGGCGGTCCAGATTTACCAGACCTCGGAATACGTTCTCAGTCAGGGCACGGATGCGGTTGCCGTGGAGGAATAGATGGGTGAGATTGACCAGATCTGCGAACAGGTCATCTTGCAGAAAGTGCAGTTGGTTCTCCTGCCACAATGTCAAAACAGTGAGAAGAAAAGTCCATTAGTCGTGAGCTGGCAATATTCACCAAAGGTCCACAATGGATAAAGTATACTAAGAATCTTCAAGTGTTGACGGTGTGTGCGGTGGCAAGATTTACCTGCAAGTAGAGGAACTGCAGACTGTACAACTTGTGAAAGAGATCGTGGGGTAACGTGGCAAGTTTGCATCGGTGCATGTGCAGACTCTGCAACTTCTCCAGCCCCCGAAAAGCTCCGCCTTCTAGGCGCCTCAGTGCGGGGTTGTCTCCCAAGTCCAACTCCTCCAGAACCCTGAGGTTACTGAAGGCCCCGGCCTCGATCCATGTGATGTTATTGCCATAAAGCCAAAGCACCTTGAAGAGCAGCAAAAAAAAGTCATCCTCTTAGCGCCGGACTTCAACTAAGGAGCTCTCGCACAATCTTACCTGCGTTTCAAAGCCAAAAGAATCCGCGCGGAGTTCTGTGATGCGATTGTTCTGCAGGAACACACGTTGAGAGTCGTACGGCACGCCGGCCGGAACGATGGTCAGGTTCTGGGACTGGCAGCTGACTGTCATGGGCGTAGGGTAACACACGCAGAGCCTGGGGCATGCGGCCACACTGCTGGGTTTTACTACCACCAGCCACAGGATCAGCCACAGTGACAGTCCACCTGGGAAAGAAACAATCAAATTCTAATTTGGTAAATGTGGATGATAGATTGGGATGTTTAGACAAGCCTCCATTTCAATACTTGGTGTCATCCCTTTGTTTTCTTTAATTTCTATTCCCTGTGTTACGTAAGTCTTTTGCATAATTCAACACGGCAACAACCATTCAAACATATCTACTTGATCCTTTAACGTAGGCTACAGCATCAGTTACACAACTTTAAATAGGCACAAAGTAATCTATATTTTTCCCTATAAAAAATGTAACAATGTAGACTAAAAATAGAGAAAAGTATTGTTTTTTTTTATCTGTCAAATTCAAAATTTGGATGACCATGGAAGAAGAAAAACTATTTGATTGAAATGTTTGCTAAGCAGAAGGAACAAAAAGCAGTAATTGGACCCAGATCAATTTCGCCCCCTGCTTCAATTAGTGCCTCGTTTCTCGGCACGGCTCGGGTGGCGCCACACAAAAGCGACTCTGGTGGTAAATGTAGACTCATGAAATGATGATGAACTTCCCATTCATCTGTTTTACGCAATATTTTCCAGTGGCTCATCGTGACCTCTCAACAAGTCGAACCGTTATCTACGCTGGGGCTTCGGAAGAACACGAGACTGGGATTTCAAGTGGAATAAGACACCCACTTCAAATCTTGCTCTGTCTTAATTACTGCAAGGTGAGTTCATGATTGCGCGTGCGTAACATTCAGTTTATGAAGGGAATTGGAGAAATTTGTTGAAAACAGATTTAAAAAAAATACTCAATGATGTTGGCGTTAGATAAATTCTACAATGTAATATGTTGAGGTCAATTATATGAGAACTACCATTCAAAGCAACACATTTGGATCATGAAATTAACGTTCAAAGAACACAAATGAAAATTCTTCTGGAAGGAAACACGAAAAGTTAAGCAGACATGACAATGTATGCGTGATAAATTTAAAAAAAAAAATGTTAGTGAAGTGCATGCCAACTCACTCTTAAAGTTGTGGGCTGTTCTGGATCTCCTGGAAAGGTAGCGAGTCTCCATGACGAGTAAAACTGAAAGCGAGTTAGCCTGCGCGGCCAAGATGTGCCTGCGTGCTGCTATCTCTGCTGACGTTCCGCTCCGGTGACCGACCGACCTGCTTTGGCTTCACGAGGGAGTGATCGGGAGTCCCCGCGTGCTCGTTTATACTTGGCGGAGGTCTGGTCGCCCACCAGGCGGCGTGGGCAGGGGGTTGGAAGCTCTCTCTCATACGTCAGCCTCTTTTCCTGGCAGGGGAGAAGAGGAAGCGAGGCAGGGACCGGTGGAAGAGCCAAGAAAGGGAGGATGCGAGGAGTCTTGGTTTGGATTGGCTTCTTTTGCATCTTAATTGACAGCATCGGGGAGGCAGCAACAGTAAACTTAAGGCACGCATTCATCCTCTGAGCCACTTATCCTCACAAGGTTGCACAAAAAGCGGAGGTCCAAGGGAGACCAAATACTGTGTAAAATAAATGTATCAAGAAATCTTGGAATAAATTTAAGCATACAAGTTTTCCTATTATTATGTGTGGCGAGATTGAATAGGCTGTTTAGGCACGTCTTCCTTAATCGTCTCTGTTGAACAAACCTGCCTATTGTTGAGTATTGTGCACTAGTTCCCATACACCAATACTGATTTGATTTTTTTGACCAGGTTGACATGAGCGACAAAGCTGATTGTGTTTGACTTTTAGTGTTCCGTTTGTATTTTTTGTCCAGGGTTGGAAAAACAGCGCAGTCTGGACATGGGTTTCAATGACAAAACTGGAGCTACTCACTATTCAAAAGCTCCTCCACCACATGGGTCTAGCAAGGTGAGTGCCACCATGACACACGCCATCTGCCTTTAGGCAATCACACCACCAAAAACTGAAATTCCAAATTGCCTACACACACAATGTCGAGGGGTTGAGGGACAGCTTTGGAAGCATGAATGTGAGATGTATATATATATTTTATACAATATTCTCTGCTCCTGTGTAAACAAACTGTGTGTCAGTATACACCATATCCACGTGAAATACATAATAGCCATGACACCTCCACACGCCACAGCAGCAGGCCCTCCCTTTATGATGCATCCTCTCACTCGCCTTCTCGTGTCCCAGTCATTCACAGGCACACTGGCATTTGAACTGGTGTAAACACAGCATGTTGCAAGGATCTGTCATGATTCTATTCATGTGTCCTCAGTCTATGACCAACCAGCACATGTGATAGCTGCAATTTCACATGTGGTCAATGTGTGATTCTGCCCACCAGGCTAATAAGGAGGAAAAATAAACAGAAGTTGTCATTGAGAGGTGTTTATACATTCAGAACGGTTATGAAATTAGGTCATCAGACAGGAATCACAAAATGCTTTTTTTTTAAAAATCCTTCAGCATTTTCTTAATATTATATCATATTTGGACTTTCATCTCCTAATTATGTAATAATACCACAAATGACTTCATTAAGCAACTGACTTTTTTTCTCAAATGTCCTGCCATTTTTCAGATAAGAAGTTTTTCCTAAGAGCAGCTCAACGCCAACATTTATCGGTGATATCCATAGCGTTATCACTTTATCTTTCTACTTTTGTTCCAATTTAAAAATAGTGTCTGGGACACAAATAAAGGATTAGTATCATACTGTATTATAATGTATAGTCATATTTTTTATTAAAAGGTAATACACAAAGAAAAATAACATAGGATTTAAAAGAAAAATACAAAGCTACTTTTTTTTCTTCCGCTTTGAATCTTTGCGTCTTATTGATTTTTACAGGCTAATTGGGTAAATATCCCATAATACAACCAGAACACCTGTATCTTAATAGTCAAGTGTGTCTTATAATATGCAAAAAATACAGTTTGGTCGTCAGTGCTTAAAGTCAAGTGATTAGAACAATGTGAATCATTTTTTTTTAAAGTAAAAAAAAAATGTCAAAACAATCTGAATTGATGTAACAGTCACAGTGTCTTAAACAATATTAATAGAAGGTAATGGCACGTCTCTTTTTCCGGCTGTCACAGTCGGCCCAAGGCTCGTTGCGACGCAAGGCCTCGACAGTGCAAATAGACGGACAGGGGGTGGGCGAAGGTGAGCAGGATTATTATCGCCAGAGCGATGTTCACCTGCGGACACATGGGAATGTAGGAATCTGTTAGCTCATTCACTATCTTTGCCTACAAATCAAAATGGGGGGCAAGATTTGAAATCATCTACTCACATATAATGGATCTCCATTCAGAACCGATTTAACCAAAGCAAAACAGGCGTATTGCAGCAGAGACACGATTGCCGAAAGAGCCATGACGAGGCCGTACAGTTTCCCAAAGTGGCACGATGGAAAACTACAAGAACCCCCCCAAAAAGAGCCCAAAATGAATGTATTTCGATGGACATTTTGCAGGCTATGAAAGACTTTTTTTACAAACAGTATCAATCAATTTCTTAACGTGCTAGAGTTAAGACAATCCAAAATGGTGGCGGTTTACTCACGCCACGATGAGAAATGCTGCGTTGCCGCCGTATAGGAAGGAGCGATTAATAACTTGGATGACAAAAGTGAAGTACTGAAGTTGTAGAACGGGTGTCGCAGCACAGATGGAGAATATTAACGCCATCAATGCCGTCAAGAAGAGAGACAGAACCGAGGAGTTGAGGTCCGACTCTCGTTCACTCATACCTGCACACAATTACGTAACAAAATTCAGAAAGAGAATTTGGATTCATTTGCCACGGTACCAGTAGAACTTTTAGTTTGTCTGCACACTTTTATTTGTCTGTCGTCTGTGTTTTTTTTTTTTTTTTTTTTTTTTTTGCCGGTTAATTGTTAATTTCCTGTCGGCGATCCTATAGTCAAAAGTTATTTCTGATCTTACCTTCCACTAGGGCTTTTCGCTTGTTTCTGTCCATGATGAGGCCATTCCAGGGTGCGCACAACACCCCACAGAGTTGGGTAAAGGCAAAAGCGTTAATGTACCGGCTCACTGGCGACACACAGAAAATATGAGGTACGTATTGACATCATGGTTAGATCTGGAATCTGTCCTCTTAGTGAGATAGACAGCTATTTAAAAATGTATGTCAGTGCGATATTTGAGAAAGATTTTGAAGTAATAACTTACCAAGAGAAGGCTCCCCGTCAGTCAACTTGACAAGCGTGGGGTTGAGGGTTCCGATAAACAGATAATGTCTCAACTGGATTACGGACAGCCAGACCACGTGCCATATGAATAATCTAGACAGGACACACTCGCGTAGGGTTTTCTCTGGGAGCGAGAGACAAGAAAGGACAGATTTACAAACACATTCGTCGGTCACCACGAAAGAACAATGCGTCTGTCGTTTTGCTTCGTGGGAAGTGGAATCGGACCTGGTTTTACGGGAACTTTCTCTTTAATTTGCTCCATCTCGTCCTTTGTTTGCGAGTCCTCGGTCTTGGACACCCTGGCAGCATCTGATTTGCCGCAGGATAACCTGAGGTCACAAAGTCAATCAGTGTGAGGGACTTTTTTTTTTTTTTTTTGCCCCTGCTAAGAATACGTAGACATTTTGCATCTGCGTCAAGTGTAAATAAGAGCCAGTCTTTCACATTCATACCCGTATGTAAAGCCGTCGGGTAGCGGGTATGGGATGAACGTTCTGGGAAAGAGGAATAAAGTCCTCGACACATGTATGACGCTGCAGGCGGACAGGAACAGGAAACAGGCAAATAGAGAGATGCCAGACTCATATACCAACTGTACTTGACAAAGAGCAAAAAGAGTTTTATATGGTATGTTCTTTTTTTTCTTTTGTCAGATGAGCAAAATCTTTCCCAAAAAACACACCTTGATGATTAAGAAGAGTGCTGAGGATGAGTCAAAGGCCCCGTTGTAAAGAGTGATGACAGTTGAACGATGACTTCCGAAAAGGTTCCCTACCTTCAGGCCAACAAGGTAAATCTGTTGTTAGTTCATGTCCGCTATGTGATACTCCACCATTGTATTAGTGTATTTTGTTTTGCTTTGAGAGTCTTAAGTCCCACCATCACCTCGGGGAGTAATTTAGAT
Organism: Stigmatopora nigra; assembly: GCF_051989575.1. Taxonomy (NCBI): domain Eukaryota; kingdom Metazoa; phylum Chordata; class Actinopteri; order Syngnathiformes; family Syngnathidae; genus Stigmatopora; species Stigmatopora nigra. The sequence continues at coordinate 5,180,304 of NC_135521.1, forward strand.
GAATTGGAATTCCTTGAGCCACATTCCATAGTCCTTTAGTTAAAACTTAAAATTGCTGATGACTTACTTACCTGCATGTTGGTGAGAAGCAACATGATGCCGCCCACGGCTATGAAGGAAAGAGCTGGGAAAAGCAGGATGGCCAGGCCTGATGGTAAACATAAAAAAATAAATGAGAATCCTGACCTACCTGTATTTAAAACTCCGCCAAAGGACAGACAAAATGAGTGCTTTTTTTTCTTCACCTGAATTTGAGAAGGCCACCATCAACGTGCCCATTGTGTGAAAGGCTCTGAAATCAATCAACACGTAACGTCATGTTAGTGTCGATAGGGCTCGCCACAAATCGGACGTTTAAATGATTCCCAATTGCCATTCTTTTGGACTGCAAAAATTCAATCGTTTAAATCAACATATCAAGGTGATTGCTATTTTTGGGGGGGACTTCTCTCCTGCAAATAATTCTGAATCAGTCTTTTTCTATAGTGTGTATATCAACAAGCCTCGGCTTGAAACTGTATTTGCATGCCAATCCCATGCCCTGACAACGCCCAACGTGTTTTATTTGGTTTTAATTTCCTTGTTTTGCACCAGAGCTGAAACCTTTCAACGCTTTTAAGCGCTGGGAAGAAAAACATTTGCTTTCCTTATCCCAGTGAGTGAAAACACATGGGCATTTCTTCTGATTTTTTTTTTTTTTTTTTTTTGTCCATTTGGATTATTCGGGAGGATCAAGTTTGTGTTTATGTTTCTGAAATAGTGGACAGCGTACGGTCAGCCAATTCTGGATTTTTCTGACGACGTCTCCTCTTATCCTTTCAAAGTATTTCTCAACTTTTTTAGGTCAGGTATTTGCTCTTTTGCTGTGATTTATGGACACATTTACAGTTAACCTTGGCGCTAAGCCAAAAAAGAAGACGTACAGGATTCCTTGCAAGGTGTGTTCATAGGAAGACATTTCGTGTGAAAGCCCATTTGGCTTGTTTTTGTTGTAAATACATACCACATGTTTACACAAAACCATATGCTAGCCAGTTTACAATAAGTGACTAAATACTCAAGGCAGCATAGGGGCATATTCAGAAAGTGTACATATACTCACATTCCCAAGAGTCTAGCCACGGTGGTGCCAAAGTGGTCAAAAATGAAACCGCTGGCCAACGTGATGAAATTGTTCATGAAGGACGCAATGGTGAAGACCAGAGAAAACTGCTCGTCCTGTCCACTGCAATCTAAAAGTGTCCCAAAAAGTAAGCCAAAAAAGTACCAGTACTTTGTTAATGCTGACCAAGTGTTGTTGTTTTTTGTTTTTATATTCTTGTCTTTTCCGATCAAAGGGACTGACCTAAGACCTGTGAACCATTGATTGATGTGGCGTTGACGCACAGATAGTTGAAATAACCATCTTTCTTGAGGATGAAAACCAGCGAGGCCCACCCAAACAGGATACCGGCAAAACACAGGCACTCCACCAGGCCCGTAACAAAGGTCAGGCCCCGACGCAAATTATTCTGACACTTCATTCTCCTGGCTGATCTGTGCCAGTCTGTGGACATACCAACCTAAAATTTGCAACAACAAAAAATACTGTAATTTGGTGCTTACATAAGTAAATATACATTTCCACAAAATTGAGCCTACAGTTTTTCCCAATTAAGTTAAGTAAAGAAAAAAAAGTAGACCGACCTTTTGACGCACGCTCACTTTTGTGCCTTTTGCAGATCTCAGCAGTCACATCCCCCTATGCACTTATTCTTTCTGTTCCTTTTAAATAGTGGTCCAACTCCTCCTTGCTCTTGCCTCAAGGTTTCCTCCCTCTCGTCCTTTCTCAATCCAACACTTCAGTGCAAAAAAAATAATAAAAGCGGCACCACCTTAGTTGGAAAATAACTTTTAACCAAACCTAAAACGCTGCACGGCTCTACTACAGCAATGTTGAAAATAGTGGAATTGCTGCAACACTTGTTCTGTTCAGTCTAAAGTTCATTTGACTAGAACAAGGGGGAGAAATGCTGAGGATTGATTAGAAACAGACACCAAAAACTTTCTTCACGAAGAGAGGGACTTGAAATTTTAAATCTGTAGGAATCAAATAAATGTTAGTCTAGACAGAGAGAAAAAAATGTCTTATGTCCAACTAATTGCTTTTTTGTGTTTTTTTAAAGGGCATGTGTGGTTGTGAAATAGAGGAACCTCATTGGCCACATCAGCAAACTTTGGAGGTAACTTGTGATCCACTGTTATTAAAATTGAGATTGAACCCAAAATAGAGGCGAACACGGGATTCTGTTTCCCAATTTTGACTTCCTCTTAAGTAGAATTTGGGGTGGAAATGATGACAGTACTATCGAAAGAAAGCAATGTTATGTAACACGGAGTGCAACCTATACACTTTTTATATTAATAGCAAGTGATTTTATAATTGAACAATTCAAGCACTATGCCTCTCATACTTTCATGTTATACCAGTTCAATTAATTCCTTTGAAATTAATATAAATTCTATTAATTAAATAAGGGAAACCCCTAATAAATATATAATAAGCTTCCTCAAAAGTGGCACGTGACAAATTGATGGGTTGATTTCCATACAACAATTTTAGTTAACATTAGTAATCGTTTTCATTTCTTTACCCAGCCTATATCTACAAAGTTATGGCGTAAAGGCACCTCCTAGTGGCCTTTTAGGGCTATTGCCATATTTTTTTCTTTCATTCTTTTCTTTTTGCTTGCTTTTCTATTTGAAAACAAAAAAAAATGCATTAGAGCATTCAATGCTTATAAATATGATTTGTTATCACAGGTCGACCCACTTTTCCGATTTTAAATTTTTTTGTACATTTTTTTGTTTACTAGGTATGAGAACAACTCATTAGCAAGGTTTTTGGTGGGGGCGGAAACAAGTAATTATTTGGGTTCAAATCAACATGGAATTTTAGGAATATATATTTAATATATTTAGAGAACTAGATAAAGAAACACAGAGTAATTCAAAGGTGTTAATGGAGAAGAGCAACTGCTTTGGACTCACTTCTGAGAGACTATAGCCAAAGTATATAATGGGTTACGAGTTTGTGTGTGTGTACTGCCACCGTTTCCACAGCAGATGCAGCTGTCTGGCCACGTTGGACTGGGCTTCTGTCACTGAGATGCTATTTTGGGCACTTGTGTTGTAGGAAAGGTCACGTAAAAAAGCAAAGGCATCCTCTCAAAAGGGGGAGGGAGCGTCGGCCCAATGGAGCTGGAAGACCACGGAACGCGGAGGACGCCGCACAACTGCATTCAACGGGCTTGCCGAAAAACCCCATTGTCGGAATGGATGGAGAATCCGCCAAACGGGAGATGACGGAGTCTTCCGAGGAGACAAATCAGTCCAGTGTCAACAAACAGGTAAATGTGTTTCTGTATCATCAGTTGTGATGCATTTCAAGTGTTGTTGCCTCACGGACGTTTGAGATTGCTTTAAAGATGTCAGCTTCAAAAAGGAAGGTTTGGTTAGAGAACAAAAAAGATTTTTGAGATATCTAATATTGCATGTGCCTTAAATCTAAGGCACAGTTAAGTCTAAGTTTTCCTGATATAAGGATTTAGAAAAAAAGACAACAGAGTGTTGTTAATAAGTACACCAATTTTTAATGAAGAGGGCAAAGTTGCAAAATGTATCCAGTGAGATTTCAAATTTTAGAAGAGTAGAGCATCTCCCAGCTGTTTTGTTCCTTAAAGGCATCTTTAGTGGTTGTCTCCACTAATTAAAGCCACTCTAGTAAGCCATTAAAATAAAATAAAAGTAAACTGTCAGTGTTTTTATTTTTTTAATAGACAGCCCTCAATCATGAACACTGACACTCCCAATGTAAAATATCTAAATGAAGATGCTGCCCAAATCCCAGAATGGCTTTTCCTATCTCACGTTGCATATCGCCAGAGGAGAGAGTGCTGACTAATATTAGCAACTCTTACTTCCTTGAGTAGTAGCAGTCAAATATTTTCACTACTCTGGCTCACATTGTCATGCACCCAATGAAGATCCACTGCAACTGTGGGCCAAGTTTTATTTGGAAACATTAATGCTCCCCCATTGGATGTCAAATGGGGTGTGAAATATTGTCCCGTGGGTCGCATTTGGTTATTGAAAATTGGAATTCGAGCGTCAATGTGGATTTTGTCCCCAAGCGAGTATTTTGATTGCCTTCCAGACAGATGAACCGGCGCTTGTGCAAAGTAACGAGCCGAGAGAGGAGGCCCCGCTGGAAAATCGGGTGCTAAGTGAGGAGACGGGGGAGGAGGCGGGGGAGGATCCACTACCACAAGCCAGGCAGGAGGAGGCTCCTCCGACAGAAAATGTCACCAAAGGCACTTCAGTAGAGGATGGTGGAAACAGAGACGAAGCCAACCCTAAGGACGAGGTCAAAAAAGAAGAGGATGCCGAGACCAAAAAGAAAGATGAACCAAACGGAAGCGATGACAAGAGCGTCGAAAAACTGCCGGAAACGGTAAAGGATGAAAATCAAGTCAAGGAAAAAGAAAAGCTTAAAGAGGCTGAGAAGCAAGGAAAGGCCAAAAGAAACCCAAAAGTAACACCTGCTCCGTCCCGTCCCAGAGCCTCGGCTCGCTCCGGTCGAGCGTCCAAAAAAAGCGACATCATCGCCAAATTTCAACAGGGGGCACCAGAGTGAGTCACTAAATGCAAAGCATACATACACTCGTCTGTCTGTCTGCTTCTTTCAATGTGGAATTTATGCGCTTCTTTAATCCCTTCCGTTTGTCTAGGACACCCTTACCGCGCAACTTCAAAATTCAAAAGTCGTCCACGGCTGGGGCCACGGGGGCTTCCATCAAACAGAGGATGCTGCAGTGGTGTCGCAGCAAAACCCAACACTATAAGGTATGGCCTCGGGGGATTCGTCATTGAGTCGACGCAAAAACGGCAGGTCCTTCTCAATCTTTCAGGGCGTCAACATAGACAATTTCTCTTCATCTTGGAGTGACGGCATGGCTTTCTGCGCGCTGGTCCATCGCTTCTTCCCTGACGCTTTCGACTACAGTGCCTTGAAACCTACTGAAAGGGAGAAGAACTTTACGCTGGCCTTCCAGACTGCAGAGTAGGCAACCTGTAAAACCGATTTAAAAAAAAAAAAAAACAACATCAACATATCATTGGTTTCTAATCAAGGGATAACTATATTCATGTACTCCCCCAGGTCGCTGGCTGACTGCTGGCCTCTGCTGGAAGTGCCTGACATGCTCATGATGGGGAACCACCCAGATCCCATGTGCGTGTTCACCTACGTCCAAGCCCTCTGTCACAGCCTCTCCAAACTGGAGAAAGAAAAGAAAGATAAAGAGGAGAAGGATAAAGATAAGGAGGAGAAGGAGAAAGAAGAGAAAGACAAGGAGGAGAAGGAGAAAGAAGAGAAAGATAAGGAGGGGAAGGAGAAAGAAGAGAAGGTGGAAGATCCCGGCGAAGAGCCGTCTGTGGACAAGGAAGAGGCTGAGCATGGTGGGAATGGCTCACTGGTGAGTGGTCAAGAGGAGAATGCCAAAGAAGAGGCATTAAAGGGAGAAGAGTTAGCGCAAGCAGAGTCCTAGGAAAGAAATGACCACCAAAAATTGATTTTTAGGGAGAATTATCTTAGTTTGTTTGGTCTAACACGCTCACTTTTGTAAGTTGCCGTGCTTTTTTTTTTCTTGTGCACATAAAGTAGACACCCTTTACGTTGAGTAGTTTTCTGTTTTATTTTGTAATTTTTTCTCAGTCTTCAGTGCTAAGTCCTAGTAGCAAGAGTGGCTTGTAATGGGCCACGAATTTACGACCTTAGCCTCAGCATTACGGTAAGGCGCGTCGCTTATTGGACGTGCCTTTACGCCACTACGTCACTTGGGGGCGTCAAGCTAACTACTAGCCTTCTGTTGTGGTACACATTTTCTCTCCACCGGCACCCCGACTAAAGGCCACAAACATGCCCACGGACAGTTTCAATCTAGAGGCGCAGCTTTTATCCATCATGGGCCTGCTGGTGAAAGCAACTGTGGTGGAAATAAAGAAGGTGTTCTCAGAGAATTCGGCCTTCTTGCAACTCCAACTCAGCCAAAGCCTGAAGGCCAACGAAAACCTGAGAATGAAGATGAAAACAATGCGGAGAGAGATCATCTCCCTCCGCCTGCAGTCGAGGAGCAACCGGCCGGCGAGCCGGGCAAACGTCAGCAAAATCCGGAGCAAAACGCCGCCGGGTAAGCGCATAAAGTTTCAACTCTAACCACCGCCATCCATCTTTTCAGGGTTCTTCCTTTACTCCATCTTCAAAGTCTGAGAAACTATTTTTTAACCCTTTCAGGGAGAGAGGACACCTGTTCAAAAATTGACCCCCTAAACTCAGTCATGTTATAAATTAATGTTATAGAATGATATTTATAAATGTACAAATTGACTCAATTTGTTTTAACCTTTTCAGTTCCAGTCCTCTTTTGGATGTTAACCTTTCTATTTCAAAGAATTGTTCACACCCACCTGGTGCCCATAATTGGCTCCAGCACCCCCTGAGACCATTGTGAGGATAATGTTTGATTTTTTTGTGTGTGTTTGCTTCAATTCTTAGCCCATGTATTTCCACATTCTGCATTTCCAATTGTCTTAAAGACTCCCATAATCCAAGAATATCCTTCAGTTCCTCTGCACCTGGCAGCTGAGACATCCTATCCTTATTCTAAAGAGGTATATTTTTGGGACCTTTTACTGCAACAACAAATGAGATATTTTATTTTTTAATGCGTACATACTTTCTTTTCAGTGTGCAGTTGGAGAGAGCCCTGGTATTTTGATCAAAGAGGAAGAGGATATCGAACTAAAGAGTGAGTCGAGTGTGCGTCAATAAGAATAATCGTATAGTGAAGAAGACTGGAGAAAGGAGAGACACTGTATTTTCCGGGCTGTCCCTTAACACAACACATGAGTGACTGGTGTAAGAGGAAAGTTACTTATTTACCTTCTCATTGGTATTGCTGTCATCCAAGTAGTCATGTTCAGTGCGTTGAATTGCAAATGAACAGTTGGCTTCTCAACTTCCTCAGTGACATTGTATTTGTGTATTTACAGGTTGTGATGCCTTCACAAATCCCCTCCAACTGATGGAGACTGTAAAGTCAGAGCCAGCAGAGTGTTCTTCTCAAACCGCAATTAATGGGGAGCTGAAAATCATAAACGTTCATGGGCGAGCTCACGGACCCTTCAAGGATGAGATGGAAAGCCCTTTTGCCACGACGGACCAGAAGCTCTTCAACTCGCAGGACGTCAACCGTCACAGTTTCTCGAGCGTCCTCCCGGGTGGTGGCGGCGACAAAGCCCAGCTGGATGGAATTCCCTCCTCCCAAAGTAACACATTCAGTCACGTGGTCCAGTACCCCCGGGATTTGGATCCCTCCTTGCCGTCTCACCCTGTCGACATGGATTCCAATTCCTGCGGCGTGGACTTCTCCAACCGCGAGGAGCCGACAGCGCCCCTCGCCAGCCACGCGGAGAAGCCGCACATTTCCTGCTCGATGTGCGGGAAAACATTCGCCAGCAATGGCACGCGGGCCATTCACATGCGCATCCACAATGGAGTGAAGCCATACCGGTGCTCCATTTGCGGAAAGTGCTTCACCCAGAGCGGCAACCTCAACCTCCACCTGAGGACACACTCAAAGGAGAGACCCTACAATTGCGCCTTCTGCACGGCCAGTTATAAAAACCCGAGTAACCTCCGCAGGCATGTGATCACCCACTGTGCAGACGTACCGTCCCTCCTGTGAAAAGAACAATGATAACATTCCCAAAAGTCCAACCTCTAGTTTTGATGAAAATGTATGTTTTTTGTACTGTTCTTTCCACGAGTGGTGTGTTTTTTTAATATGTATTTTTATTTTTGTACAATTAATATCGATGGGTTTTCAATCCATTCTCACCAGTTTCATCAGTGGACTGAAATTTCAGTTTACACCGCTGGAGGGCAGGATTCCCGTTTTATGATCTTATTCACAGTTTGGCCAGGGGAATTCAACTTTATGATTCACCAAGTATTAGTAATAATTAGCTTTATTTCCCATAAAAGGGTGAATTACATATCTTTTGCTTTATTAAATATTGAATGATAACACATCTTAAAGGGGAAAAAAGCCTGTAGGGCGGACTTTGGACATATTAAAAGTGATTTGAAGCAGTAACAGGTTGTTTCTTTTGACCAGACTATAGTAGAAGGCTGTTGTGTAGTGATTCAGTTTTTTTTTTTTTTTTGTCATAGGGCTGTGGAATGTCGTGCGTGTATTTCCACAAGTAGCGCGCTTCCTCTCGGGCTATTGTTCTTGGGCAATCACTGAAATGACATCAGTGAGTTCATGTGAACGAGAATAGGAGGTGGCTGGACACTTTGTCTTTCTGCTGCAACAGCATTTCAATCCCAGATTTCTCATTCATAAATGTACAACAAGATCACGTGACTCATAATGGGGATATTTCGGGGGGTGGACACAAAAACAACTAAATGTGTTTGTTGGAATATAATTTTATATATTTTGTTCCACAAATATGCTCGAACATTTTGATTTTACACTTACATCGTGGCAATACTATACGTGTTACATTGTACTGTTATGATGTGAATACAATGTGTTGTATTGATATAATGCAGTTATTTGTTAATTTTGAATTGATTTACTTTGCAGATGAATGCGTGATACTATGTCAAAAAATATATTTCTATGACTGAATTTGGTTGTTTAGCTATTGCGTACAAATGGGCAGTCGGGTGGGTACACGCAAACAACTTTTACGCATATTTGTAAATTAGAATAACTGCGCAAGCATGCCCTGCCTGATTTTGTTGAAGATTACGGTAAAAGACTAAATAAGCTCCTCCTCCTCCCTCTTTGATAGAAAACTCTGTGATGTTGCCTGGCTGCTGAAAAGCTTTTGACCCAGACATCAGAGAAGGAGAGAAACAGACAGAAGAAAGAAGCCACACCGAAAGGAGTAACGCGAAGGAACCCGGCAGCATTCCAGCGGTAAGGTAAGCGTGTTTATGATTAATATCATCACGGTGTTTTTGTCTTGGGAATAACGGGTGCATTGCAGCGTTGGTAAAAGGAGTGGTCGTGGTCACGTCCACCGAGCGACCCCCGTTACGACTGGCGGAGTAAGCTAGCCTTCCAAAGTCTGTTTTCCCCCCTTGTGCTCTCGCGCACGCTTTCAGACAATACATTTCACAAAACAAACCATTCAAAACGACGACTAGGCGTGAACATGCACCACTAGGAGGGCGAAAACGACCGTTAAATCTTCGCGGTTGCTAGGCTAAAGTTAGCTCGATTCTCCGTCGTGTGTTATTGTGATGCTAACGTTGGGCGACAGCCGAACCAGGTCACACGGCCACCAAAGAGCCGAGTGGGCCTGATTTCATGTCCGACGTTGTCATTTATCACCGTTTGCGTACACCCAGTCTTTTTTTATAGAATTATTATTATAATTCAGGAAACGCACTGCACCCAGCCTTTGACGAAATGGGAAATTGGAATCTCACATGACTCTTAGTGAGTGTATCAGCTCAGCTGGGTTCTCTTCTCGTTCCCTATTGTAGTGGTACGTGCGTGTGCGCATTGACCTAAATATCTTATATCGTGTGTTTGCAACGCTTGCTCATCGTTGTTGGACGCGGGCGATCGAATCACCACGACGCCGTCGGTAAAGGGGGACCGTGCGAGGTCAACTGAAACTTCTCGTTGTCCAATTTTTTGGGTGGTGGTCCTCCGGGGGGTTACTTTGTCAACCTGTTGGGTGGCTCCTTTGGCAAACTTGTCTTGATGGCGATGCGTTACTGGAGAGAAGTCAGTTCGATAGTTCGAATCAAATCATGCAAATCTGATTTGAATTCTTAACCAATTAGTTTCACACAGCATTTTTTTGGAGAAGTGAAACAATGTGTTTGATCCCACTTCAAAGAGGTGGCTACTGGTTCATCTTCAGTTGATGCTGTTTCATATCTGACTGTTTGAATTGTCTTTCTATTTGCTTTCTTTTATTGTATCTCCATCTGACCATTGCAAACTATATTTTTCAGTTGTCTTATTCAACAAATGTATCCCTAAAATTGGCCCTTGGCATATTGTCCGTTGGTGATGGTCTTTTAGCCACAGTCTGTTGGTTTGGGAACCTGTTGGGTTGGTTTCGCACAAACTTGTTTTGGAAGCAATCCAGGGGTGGGATAACTGTGTGCCTTGCTGCAATATAACATGATCCCTTGTTTTTCTTGCGAGCAAACACGTGTTGAGTGCGTGTTATGGACAATAACAATTGCCTGACTTTTATAAGCTACTTTACTTGGAATATGTTATCTTCCCAAAGGAACTTTTCTGTCTCAATTTTTTGTTGAGACCAGCTGTAACTCTTTGACTCATTTAAAATGTGATCTCAAAGAATGTCTTTTCTGTCCCCAAATACTCTGAAAGGCTTCGATCCAGTTCTTACGTGAGCATTACGGTAAGTTTTTTTGTATGTCTCATTGTTTGTAAAGTCAACATTTGCCATAATTGTAACAGCAGTAGCGCCTTTTAGCGGATATTTATTAGGTGATTAACAGGTGAAGGTTGTTTGTGGCGCCCTATTAGTTACAAGGAGTCGTAATTAGTCAGTTGGCAGTACATTTGGGAAGTTGCCTTCTTTTGATTGTTGATGTAATTCTGTGCGTGGCGTCTTGAGGTGTGCAGGTTAATCCCGAGCGCCCTCGTGTCTCTACGTCTACATGGACATGTATGTTGTGAGTAGTTAAGTGGATTAGTGGGTTGAAGCTTCAATCCCATTACAAAACACGCTTGTCTACAATTCACAGAGGCGGCATCCGTCTGATGAGAAATGGCAAGTTTAGACCGTGTGGTTTCTGCGGGCTTGTTGACAAATGCCACGTTGTTGTGGGTTTGCGACCAGGCGCAGTTGTTTGCCAATTCCGGGCGAGTCATGCTGACGTTTCAGAATTGTGTCAAAATACGGGACTCGTGATCAGATGTTCCGATGGAATGTGTGTGCGCACACGCAAATAAAAGTCCTTTCTTTGGAAATCCAACCACTTCCATGTTGTTTACTTATTTTTTTTCATTTTGAAGACCTTCTGGGGGGCTCTTTTGAGTTTTTCATTTTTTAAGTCTGATGACATGACGACAACCGTTTTTTCTAGGATGCTTTTTGTGAGAATATTCCACATCATTGTAAAAAAAAATAGCATGAATCTATTCAGTTTTTTCTAATTAGAATTTAATTCTCCATACAGTGCGATCCAGTTTTGATTTTGATGTAAACCAGGGGTGTCAAATTTGAACTGATATTTACACTAGAAATACTCGCTTAGAGAAAAACTTTGCAGATTATTTGAGATTTGTGCATAAACAGTTTATCTCAATCAAATAAACATCATTTCAGGGAGTATTTTTTCACTCCAGCCTAACAACATGACAGCTGAGGGCTAATTTGGAAATTCTTTGACCTCAGTTTATCAACAGAACGGAAGACGGATGCTTTGCTAACCACGGTAGCTCTCACATCTCTTGTACTCTTCTGAGGCCAAACCAACAACATCCTGTTTGTCAGGAAGTGGATTGAAGGAGAAAAGAAGCGAGAGGGGGGGAGTGGATTGGCCGTGGGGCAGAGGCGATTGTTTTCATTGTTCCGCGATAGTCGCCGCTGACCTCCGATGCCAAAAGAAACAGCTTAATGGGAGAGACGAGTGGAGGACACAAGGCAGATAAGCACAAAGCATTTACACTGCCTTGCTCTCCAGGGGTGTCAATCATGCGCCCCGCGGGCCGTCAGTGGACCGCTAGGGGGTCACGTTTTTGTGAGAAATCCGCAGGAACCCACAAACGAACGAGAAGCATCCCGGATAATAAACCAACGGTCAATCGCCCCGCCTAGTCAAATTGGATTAGACGTCTATCGCCGTCCGTGGTTTCAAGTAAGTCGACTTTTTGGGCCAAAAATAAACCACCGAGTTCTAGTTTGACACCCCCGCGTTAGAGTTCCGCCAGAGCCTCCTAAACAGACGGCTGCAAATTCCCTCTTTTGCCACTTGATAAACAACCGCCAATCTATTTGCCAAGAAGTATCAGCGTGTATAATTTGTCTTGTATGAATGACAGCTATGCTCATTACAGGAGGAGATAGCGCGTCACCAGCTAATGAAGATGATGAAGTACTTTGCGATATGGAAGGAGTGGTCCAGACCAGAGCAAGTGCTCGAGACCACAAAATAACAAAGTGTTGTGCGGTCCCACCAAGGTCATTTGGAGTGGGTGGGCTGCTGTGCTCAATTGACACAAGACAATGCTTGGAATGCAAGATTAGCTTTTCTCTTCAATCCACTTTGACTTATCTTACTTAGCCCTCCTCTTTTCCTTTTTCTTTTGCTCCTTCTCATGAATTTTTTTTCCACAGCCCGTCTTTGCTTCTCCTTTGATTTTTTTTCCGTCTCTCTTCGGGGTATAAAACAGCCCGGGTCTGGCTTTGACCATTTATGGGCATGCCTGGTATCGGATAGTGTGCCGAGGGCGAGGGCCCCTCCCCACCCCCAAACAGGTGGGAGGTCACCGCTCCGGGCCATTTACGTGAATGCACCCTACGTGCGAATAGCGTTTTTTTTCTTTTTTGTTCTGACAAATTTCCTTGTAGAGTTGTGAAATTCTCTCCAGCCACGCCACGCCTTGTTTTCTCATCAGGCCATCCTGCCTTCCCGGCTCGCCAGCCACCCACCCGGCACCCCCCAAGCGAGGCTGTCTGTATGCGCTGAGTCATTTTGTCTGACAGGAACAGACACTCCGCTGACTTCTGCTTAAATCATAAGAAGCGACGTAACGGTTAAGTCATTTATTTATCACCTCTAGCATTTTAACGTGTCACCTGCCTCTTGTCTTTGTGGCCAGTACAGAGGCCGCTTGAAAATATTTAACCCGTAACCCCCCTACTCCCACGCTACCTCGAACAACCGGTCAGGCAGGTGTTTGCGGAGCGGTGGTTGAGTTTATTCACCTCGCGGGGGCCATTTGACCAGACTCCTGAGGGTGTAACCGCTCACTGATAAGGGGACCTGAATCGCCGCTTGCCGGGCCCGTATGACAGACAGTGTTTGTTTGGGGCTGGGCCCCGGCAGAGATAACAGCAGAGCCTGGTGAATAGGTGTTTTAAAAACAATAAATAATTGACTGCAACTTTGTCTTTTGTTTCTGTGGACAGGCCTCTGTTTCTGAGCTTGGGGGTTCTCCGAGCTTCTCCCGATGAACAACTAGAGAAAGCTTCAATTCTGGCCTTGGTGTGATCCCTTCACCTCTTCAGTCAAGCCACTCCCACAGTTGAAGGTGTGTTTTTTTTTTGTATTTCTTTTACTTTTGCTTCCTCTTTCCCGACAGCCTAAGACGTTGCAAAGAAAGTTTTTCTAGCATAAGACATACAGAGAGAGACATCAAGTGTTTACCTAATAGCGTGCTGTTGTTGCATGCTGGTTTCACTTGAGAGCATGTGGGTTTTTATTTTCGTTTCGCTACATTGGTGTTTTAAGGTTTGGCATTAGTGTAGCTTCAATATTTTTATTATTTAAAAAAAAAAGTCATTTTGCAGCGATCATTTTTTTTCCCACCACACAATGTTGTTATAATGGAGGTAAAAGGAGGTTAGGGAATTTCAAAAATAAAAATTCACTGACCACAACAGAACACAATTTATAGTACACTTTTATCACTACTTGTTTGTATGATTCTTTAATGACTGCAAGTGGTCGTGGTTTAACAAATAGACAAACACATGGACATAATTAGCATTTATCAACACGGTCACTTAACAGCAATAAGTAAACAGTCCAAGTTGTGTTTAATCAATGTCTGCCTGCCCCCTCCAGCCAGCCTATTAAAGTAGAAAATCAAACCTCCATAAAACCCACACAACAAACAACCATTTTTTTTCAAGACTACGTGTAACGCCCCGCCCCCTCTTTCCCATGGGGACGCTGTAGTGTGTATGGAGCAGTGCGAGAGCGCAGCAGCTCTGCTGGAGTCGGTCAGGGAGCAAGAGGTGCAGTTTGAACAGCTGACCAGGGCGTTGGAAGAGGAGCGGCGGAGAGTGGGCCTCTCCGCCACCAGCCCTTCGACGCTGGGTCGTCCCCTCCCTCACGCACAGGTAACCCCAGCAACGTGAACAAAAAAAAAAAAACAGAAAAAAAAGTCTAGTAGCCCAGAGGCTCTGCGCTAATACCCTCATTCCCATCTATATCATCGCCTAAATAATGCATCAGTTCATCCTGCCGACCTCAGTCCGCCAGTTTAAATGTTTTAGCATTCATCACCTGCCATTTTGCATTTAAAATGCCGCGTTCATATTGTAAAAATGTTGCGTCTATTGTTAACACGTCAGAAGTTGTCATCATTTTCTTTGCCATCGCATGCCTTCGCCGTCACTCGCCAGAAACGCACGTTTTGTCATCGCCGTTTTGTTCCAGCACGTTATGGAATGTGAAAATGTGTCGCCGTCGCATGCACTCCAATTTTTCTGTGTTTAAATCGCTCTCTGTGCATGAATTTACTAATCAGACAAAAATGTAAAAATAGTAAATGGATACTTTTTTGTGTGTAGTTTGTTAGCCACCAGCATGTGGACTTTGTTGCTTCTTAAATGGCAGAATATGATTTAACAGAACTCTACATTGGCGTGGGGCGTAAAAAGTTCCAATTCCATTTGTAAATATTATTCTTCCTTTTGGCCTTGGTGACATTCAAATGACTGTTTTGACTGTGGGAATCCTTGGGTTCACTTGATTGGAGAACAGCCCAAAGATAAGTGCAGAAAAGTGTCGCTTTCGTTCCCAAAGAGAATAACAACGGCGCTACGTATTCAAAACAGCCTCCACGTTACGGGAAAGACTTGATTTGACGGAAATTAGCTACTTCCCATTTTCGATAAAAAAATGACAGTGGACTGAACTTTAAACTATTGTCTGCACTGCAGTAATGTGCAACCTCAAAAAGATTCAACTTGCGAATACTTGGTGACTTTATTGTGAAGTGGGTTTTTTGGGGGGGTCAGTAGTCTTTTCCAGGACGACGCACATGGATTATGTAACTGATTAGAGGAGGAAGTAGGGTGTGAGGGTGAATGGCCACAGTCCAAAATGTCCTCCCTCGTCTTCTTGGGTGACTCACGGTCTATAAACAGAGTTTTTTTGGTTGAAAACATTATTATAGGGGACTCTCATAAGACGCTGCCTCAGCAGGAACGCTTGACATTTGTACACATTTTTGAAATGAATGTCATCGTCACATTCCAGAACGGACGTTTGGGGGATGCGGACATTGAACGACTGAAATTGACAGACTCCTACACAAACGGCACACAGGTACCACCGACGTTGTTTTGCCACGTTGAGTTACCCCGTATTGAATTAAAAAGAAGCTAATAGAGTTGATTACAGTACAGAATGGTGGACCCGGCACACGGCGCTCTTGACGAGAGCTACGCACCAGACGACGACTCCCACGAAGCACACTCCGTCTTTTCGGACGAAGGCACCGCGAGGCGGCTCGATAACGGGGTAGATATTTCGGAATGGTACATAAAAAGGCATATAAATAACATTGTTTCCTCATTTCTGTCCCAGATGAAGAAACCCATCTCGCGCACCGTCCTCCCAAACGACTCTATGTCCATCAATGGCGGCATGTCTATGAGCGGCTACAGCGCCACGCTGGACCGCCCGTACAGGCCGACGGCAGGGGACTACCCCACGGCCACCGTGCCCAGGAACTACCACTACGGCCCCGTGGGAGCTTATGACGACTACCGGGGCGGACCGCCGTCCGAGGCGTACACCAGCTTGAGCCGAGGTTCGCACATGGATGAGCGTTACAGGTAAAAGGCCCAGTCTTTGTTCCTGTTGAGAAGGTTGAGTTTATTCTGACGCGCGTACGAACGTTTCCTGTGAGAATTTTGCCTTGTTCTGCTTTTGGGGCCCAGCGTGTCACATTTGCGTCATGATGACGCTTGGGACTGTGAAGCTTTGAATTGATCACTTGATAGTGAAACTCTGGCAAGTTTAGAATTTCACTGAAAGTTTTCCCCCCGCCCACGCCAAAACGAAAGTTGATTTGAAGCCACTGCGGTTCAGTCCACCAATGATGACCTGGTCGACCACCGTGTCAAAGTTTGCCATTAAACTTTCAAATGGCATTTTTGAAATTCCCCAAATGTATCCAATCATGTCAAAACACAGCTAGGGTTCTACTTTTTTTTTTGTATTACACCTTGAATGTATGCATTTCGCATTTTCACTTTTTTGCCCCCTTTGTACAGGCCGGTCGACGGTTACAGGACCCTGGACTCGGGCTACCGGGCTCCGAGCCGCCAACAGATGGACCCCTACGCGGCGCAGCCCCAGGTGGGCAGGGGAATGAGGGCCATGGGCTCGGCCATGGACATGCGATACGGCCACGGACACTACGCCTTGGAAGACGACCAGCGGAGCGTGGGCTACGACGACTACGGCATGGCTCCGCCTCCTCCCATCCACCCCGGGGGTTACGGCACCATGCCGCGCCTGGGTGCCGGCCCCATCGGCATGGACAGACGGAGACTCAGGTAAAGCCGTCCGCGTGCTTTTACTCGGTTGCGATGATGGCTCACGTTGTCGGATGTTGTCGTTTGAGCAGAAGCTGCGAAGACACTCTGGATGGCGACATGGGAGGGCTGGATCCGTACACCTGGGGGGTCCCCATGACCCTAGACAGGGGGAGCATGGCTTCGTTAGACAGCACGCTGAGGAAAGGTCCTCCCGCCTCATGGAGACAACCGGAGCTGCCAGAGGTGATCGCCATGCTCAACTATCGCCTGGATCCCGTCAAAATCAACGCGGCCGCCTTCCTCCAGCATCTCACCTTTAAAAACGACAAGGTGAAAGAGAGTCGGCCGTCGGCTACGCCCCGAATCGTCGATGGCATTGTGGCAAATTTTTTTCTCTCCCAGGTTAAGTCGGAGGTGCGGCGTCTCAAGGGTATCCCGGCCTTGGTGTCGCTGCTGGACCACCCCAGCAAAGACGTGCACCACTCGGCCTGTGGGGCGCTCAAGAATATTTCTTATGGTAGAGATTCGGACAACAAGATCGCCATCAAGAACTGTGACGGCGTGCCGGCGCTCATCCGATTATTGAGAAAGACCCACGAGCAGGATCTCACTGACACGATCACAGGTACGTGGATTTTTTTCAAAATGTAGGCGGAATAACTTCTGATCCCAAGAAAAACAAAAATACTACTGTGTCGTGGAATTTTGTCGATTTCATCTGACTGCCTCCCGGACTCCAGGCACCCTGTGGAATCTGTCGTCCCACGATTCCGTGAAGATGGAGATTGTGGACCACGCCCTGCACGCCCTGGCCGACGAGGTGATCGTGCCGCACTCTGGCTGGGAGCGCGGCAGCGGCAGGGAAGACGGCTGCAAACCACGCCATCTGGAGTGGGAGACCGCCCTGACCAACACCGCCGGCTGCTTACGGTACGACACCGCGGCCCCGGGAGCCATATTTAGACAAACCCCTCATTACGTCTCTCCTCTCTCGCCCGCCGCAGAAACGTGAGCTCGGAGCGCAGCGAGGCCAGGAGGAAGCTGCGAGAGTGCACGGGACTGGTGGATTCGCTCATGTACGTCGTGCAGTCCCAGATCAACCGCAACGACGTGGACAACAAGGTTGGTGGCCATTTTGGGACTTCCCCCACCGGCTCCTGGGCCCGCGTCGCTGACGGACGCTTTCTCCGCAGTTGGTGGAGAACTGCATGTGCCTCCTGAGGAATCTGTCCTACCAGGTCCACCGCGAGGTCCCCAGCTGCGAACGCTACGCGGAGACGGCGCCCGTTAACCAAGGCCCTCCGCCCGGCGCTCACAAGGGCGGCTGTTTTGGCTCCCGAAAGGGCAAAGGTTAGTCCGGGACCGCACTCACATTGCTGCCAACGAGGTGTCTTTGGCTTCTAGGTGGCGGTTTCAAACGTTGTTGTTTTTTTTGTTCTCTCTTTGCGCTCTCTTGCTTTCTTCCTGTTCCGATAGATGAGTGGTTTTCCAAAGGTAAGATTTATGATCTCACCGCACGATCATAACTAACTGGATGCCTTTCTCGGGGGCTGGATTTACGCAGCGGGTTCATGTGGCGTTTTTAAAAGCGTTCACTTAAAGGCGCTTGTGACAAACATGAAATCATCCACATTACAGACAAATCAACTTTTCATGACTCTACTGCCCCCTTATGGGGCACAAATATCATATCATGTGGAATTTCTCCTCTTTATGCTGCCATGACAAATGTCTGAATTGTGTCAGTCCAGCCTAAAATAATCAAATAAAATAACAAGAATGCAATGCAAACCCCACCGCATGCTCACTTTGCCTGTCTTGCTGCTCGCATGAAAGATGAATGCACAACAATCCATTTTTAATGTTTCTTTTTTTATTTTTACATGATCATTTCATGCTTTTTTTCCTTTTTGTTGTTGTCCTACAGGTAAAAAAGATGGAGACGATGGTAGCGCAGACCATGTTGACATTCCAAAGAGAACAATACCCGCCAAAGGTGTGTTTTTAATAGTCAAATGGAATATGGAAACAACACAAGCCCCGCCTTAGAACCTTGAGTCCAATCCTCTAATTTTCCGTTCATGACAAATATGAAGTCTTTTATTAACCGACGCAAATGTGTGTGTGTGTGCACCAGGTTATGAGCTGTTGTTCCAACCAGAGGTGGTTCGAATTTACACGTCGCTGCTGAAAGAGAGCAAAAACCCTTCGGTGCTGGAAGCCGCCGCCGGGGCCATCCAGAACTTGTGCGCGGGCCGATGGACCGTAAGTACCGGTGTTGAATGACTGGTGGGATTTGGCCTGTACTCACGCTCCTTCCTTCCCCGCTTTCCAAACCAGTATGGTCGTTACATCCGAGCCACGGTGCGTCTGGAGAAGGGACTCCCCATGATGGCGGAGCTGCTGGGTCACGGAAACGACCGCGTGGTCCGCGCCATGTCCGGAGCCTTGAGGAACCTCGCCATCGACAACAGGAACTGCGAACTTCTCGGTAAAACGCCGATTTTCGTTCACCGGCGGTCTCGTCGTGGCGAGCGCCCGGTAGAAAGGATACTGAAGGGTCTGCTCAATTCTCCTGGCAGGTTTGCACGCCGTGCCCCACCTGGTGGCCAACCTGCCAGGCGGGCAGAACCAGCCCAGTCGCGCCCTGTCGGAGGAGACGGCCGTGTCCGTGCTCAGCACGCTGACCGAGGTTCTGGGCGGCAGCCTGGAGGCGGCCAAGACTCTCCGGGCCTCGCAGGGCATCGAGAGGCTGGTCCTCATTAATAAAGATGGGTAAGGAGCCTTTCATTTTTGCCAGCGGGGCTGGAAATTGCAGCTCCCAAATACACGTTGCCCTCCTCTGGCGCAGCAAACGGTCCGACCGGGAGGTCCGGGGGGCCGGCCAGGTGCTCCAGCTGGTGTGGGCCCACAAGGAGCTGCGCCGGCCGCTAGAGAAAGACGGCTGGAAGAAGACGGACTTCCAGGCCCACCCCAACTCAGGCGCCGCCAACGGCCCGAGCGCTCGCGCCAACGGCGTTTATGGGGACACCACCACGCCGCTGCTGGACAGAGGTGAGCCTTCGCCCACCCCGATTGACGGCGTCCCAAGCCACGTTTCAAACCAGCACGTTTTTTCTCCTCCCGCCGCAGGGGAGAAACGAAGCATGATTCCGCTCAACGATCTGGGCTCCGGTACGTGTCGTGGCGCTTTCTCGAAAACGTGCATTTTGTCTACGTGTCACGAGTAAAAATTGTCATTGTCATTGTCAGAAGCCTACTCCACACTGGACCAGAGGGAGCGGAGACACACCCTGGACGACACTGCCGACACCCTACCGGTGGGTACTTTTTAAAAATGGCTGCCGCTGTCCTCGATTAACACTTTACCCCGGCTGCTTTGCTTTTCTTTTCACCCGCTCAAATTGAACACCTTTGACTCCCCTTCCACTTTTCTCTCTCTCTTTCTCTCTGGTTGTCACTCAGAGAGGGGTGTATGG
Source organism: Stigmatopora nigra (assembly GCF_051989575.1). Taxonomy (NCBI): domain Eukaryota; kingdom Metazoa; phylum Chordata; class Actinopteri; order Syngnathiformes; family Syngnathidae; genus Stigmatopora; species Stigmatopora nigra. The sequence continues at coordinate 5,200,397 of NC_135521.1, forward strand.
GGGACGAAAGGGCTCCCTGCCTCTCTTGGACTCCTATGATGGTTAGCCCTCCCTATCTACCCCCCCTCTGCATGTAACAGCATGGTATGTCTTCCTGACTTTTAATCCTGCATGCAACTCTGATCAGTGGAGCTTTTGGCCTGTTTTAAAAAAAATTATTGACGTAATAGAATCCTAGTTAAGCTCTACGTTCTGTTGTTGTGCTTTTTATGCTGGTGATCGCTCGTGATGATGATGTGGTTACATTTCTGTTTTAACTCAAAATAATTGAGTAGATGCAAAAGTAAAGAAAAAAAAATACACTCATCGATCCCCGTTGTCTGTTTAGCATCGTCAATCGCACGGGAAGACTTAAATTGGTACATCTGGGGTTTAATCTCGGGATTAAAATACCTAATCCTTTGTTAACGGTAGAAGGATCACAATGAAATATAATAGGAGGCTCCATATTGGTATCCCAGTGTGGCGGTTCTTGTCTGGTGGCTAATGAATTTGATGCTTTCACCTCTCTGTCATTGATTGACGGCTTCCCCCAATGTTTTTCTCTAATCCACCTCTCTGTTCCCACAGAAAAACTGATCGTGTGCATCACCCGGACCGGGGCGTCCCCGCCTGACCGTTGCTACTGAGGAGGGAGGGTCCACCTCCGCCCGCCCTCCCTCCCCCGTCCAAAGCGCCAGGTCGGAAGACGACCGCTCGGCATCCAAAGAAGGCCTCGGCGCCAAGTCGATTCCCCCCAGAAACTCTCTTTCTCGCCCCCTCCTCTATATTTTTTCCTCTCTACCTTACGGTTATGAATTTCCAGTAGCAGCAAAAGTGTAGTCCTTAAGTTATGAATCCGTAAAGGCAATCATCCACCTCGACAATCATTTGATCCCCGTGTCGTCCTGCTTTTTTCTTTTTTTTTTTAATGTTTGCTGTTAGCGATGTTGTGGTTAAAGTTATTTGGCTGGCGACGCCCCCGCGTTCTGGCAAGGGCGGGCGGGCCGCTGGCGTAGACTTCAGCGTAGGATATATACTGTACATAGAGAAAGACTGAGCACACGTCGGCTGCTTTATTTAAATGATCCTTAACGCGCCGTGTAGATGACAAACGGTTTGTGTTTATTTGGCATGTCCCCAAGGGAGAAATGCTTGTGGACCTTGGTCTAAGCCCCCCTACTCCCCTCCATTTTTTTTTTTTGTATGACCTGACCCAGAACGATACATTTGTTTGTTTTGTTCCTGTGTCAGTTTTGGTAACTTGTAGTTTTCTTGTGTCTTTTTTTTTTTTTGTTCGTTTTTTTTCTACATGGCTTTTGGCCTCGTTGCTCTAATGTTCACATTTGCTTTAAATCCCAAATCTGGCTGGATGATTGTTGGGATGTGAAGCGACATGAGGCACCACTCGTATTTACATTTGAAGATTGAATGGCATCTTTGAACCAAATGGTTTTTTTTTAGCGCCCCTCATTCCACACAATTTTGGGAGCGTTATGTCAAAAAATATATGCAACGTTTATTTGCTTATGGCTGTAAAGTGGGAGCTATGTATTCATTTTGAAAGCAGATAAGATGCTTTGTTTTGGTCATTCATTTGCTCCTATTTTGTATTCCACATTTTTTGCAGCCGCAGTGGGTGAGTGAGATCCTTATGCAATTTATTTTCCACCCTATCATGCTTCTTTCTTCCAGTTCTAAAGACGTGCTATATTTGACATGTTGCCTGTCCATGTAAAATTGTCACAAACCATCCGTACCTGCCTTGACTCTGACAAGTTGCTTTTTTTCAATAATGTAACTGATTATATGGATTTTTTTTATAAATAAAGATTGTTTCTTAGACGACATTTTCACGTCTGGTTGCAGTGTTTAAGTGTCCAACAGATTGTGTTCAACATAGTGTCAAATCTTATTATATTTGTATATTACTTACATATTTGGCCGGTTTATATTATTATCATAACCCAATTTGCTAAGCAAAAAAATGTCTCCCTTCTGGTCTCACAGCAACAACATTTCTTTAGATCTCCATTTTTCAAGGCCGTTATTGCTATTCATATCTTGTTGCGTTATTGTGATTTTATTCTTAATTTATAGCTTGACATGTTTGTCAGCTGCCTCCGACTCAGCAGATTGCCAATGTTTCCTGCCTAAGCTGGGATAAAAACATTCCTTTCCCAAAATTTGAGCTCCTGATCCCCTCGCCCTTTTCGTCATGTCTATTTCAAGCTCTCCAACACTTGCTCTCACATTCATCATCATCATCTCGCGCTTATGTTCAAATTCATGCCACGCCAGTGATCAGCAGACTCGGAGGAGGCTACATGCCCGTGGACTTGTATGTATTTTTTTTTAAACAGTTTTCCATTGGAAAGGTCAGATCCCGTCCCCATGGTTTCTCAGGATTCCTCCATTCCGTCTCCCCGTGGATCAGATGATGTTTTGCCGGACGGCACGTCGGTCACTGACTCGTCTCGTTACACGTCCCACGGGAAGAAGCAGGGCGGGTTCGGCGACTTGTGTTACGGCTTGCGCGTGGTGGGGCGTCAGCTGAGACCTTTCGTCCCGTTTGTCCTCATCTGCGTCCTGGTGTTGGCCCTCGTCTACCTGATGCAGGCCATCGTCTACGGGGGGCCGTTCAAAGACCCGCATTTCTTTGTCAAATTCAACCAGCGCTGGCCCAGGCCCACACCAAAACAACTGGATACACTTTTCCCCAACTAGAACGGAAAAACGATTGAAAGTTGATCTTCAACTCAAACGCTTCAAAAGTCTTGGTACAGGGGTGTCCAAACTTTTCCGCAAAGGGCCGTGTTGGTTTTTGTTCCATCCGATACAGTACTACGGCCCTTGAGGACCGCTTTGGACACCTGTAATTTTGATTTTTGCATTTTATAGAAAGATGATTAGTACATTATCTGGAGAAGCTTTTGCTTGCCGTTTTTCTTGGATTTCACTTTTCTTTTTTGTGTTTGTATTGAACTTTCATCAGAAAAAAAATATTTGCTTGAATGTTCCTCTGTTTTTTTTCAATTTTATGGTTTGTTACGCTCCTGCCCCTTAGCGGTCTAGAGGAATACTACTTCAATCAAGTCACTGTTATCCATGCTTGCTTGACGTCATCAAAATTAGTGAGAAACGCGGAACGGGTGTGTTCGGCGTGCCTTTACAGTATATACACCTATATTGTTCTATATTTTCTTATTTTAATCATTTTAATTCACGTGTATTTACACAATTAAACGGTGAGTGCTTCGTGTTGTGTTCACATTTGTGCGATAAATGTATAGTAGATAATTTACAGTATGTCATGAGAAGGGCAGGTGAAAAAGTCAATTGATGTTCAAAACGAGGGTCCAAGTTTTATAAAAGTCGTGCTTTTGTTTCGGTGTTAGAACACTGGCAGGAGTCACTTATTCTTCTGTAATAAGGAGTAACTCGTTATGACTCGTTAACAAATAACAACAGCTAAATTAGTGCGCAGTAGTAGCACGCTAGCAGCATGCTAACAACAAGTTTAACGTGGTCTTTTCCCCCAACTAATTGTTATACGTAAACCTGCTTCCTATTTCCAGTTTAATCCTGTTTATCCTCATCCTGAATTCGTTCCGTGATATTTTGATGAGCAAAAAAACCAAGAAGAGAAATGTTGCATTTGAGGCAAAAATGACTTTATTTGCTAATCAAGCTGTGAGTTGACCACATCCACACAAAAAGGCCGCAGCACAACTTGGAAATCCTCCTCTGAGTGGCCTTGAAAAAACAGCTTAAGGCCTGTTTGTGAGATAAAAAGACACTTTACCCAGGTATGTATCATTTGTGCATGTGTGTGTTGTAATGGAGTTCCTGTGCTTTAACGGTGCTCTATTGTCTCTTCTACTCGTTGGTGAAACGGCGTGGAGTGGACTGCAGCGCCACCCAACAGCAAGGAGGAGACAGAAAGAAGATGGTGGCTGATTGGGTCCTCCTTTCAGTGCTGAATGCGTCTGATGGACTGGATCTGGGGGGTCTGGCAGTGGGAACCCCAGCTTTTACATTGCTGGTAGTCGCCACTGTGTCTCTCGCACTCCATGATGTACTGCTGGCCACGGTAGCCGGGGAACTGGTAGCACACGAAGCTGCGTGGAAGGAAAAGGTGGGGATCACTTCGCTTTTTTTGCTAAGGGAATCGAACTAGGAACGCGATCGGCGCCCGGCGATTTGGGGAAGGAGAGATGGTCGTCATCAACTCACGCGCCGCATTGCACGCGCATGGAGCCCACTTCGGACGTCTGCCATCCCATGGCCTGCAGCGAGGGGTAGTCGTCGCAGATCTCCACGCTGCGTCCCATGAAGTTCTCCTTCTCGAAGATGGTCATGCGGCTGCTTTGGTGCGACTTGAGAAGAAGGGAGACCGGCTCGGGATGAAGAGCGACGGCACAGGACCGGGTTTTTTTGGGGGAGTGTGGTGTACTCACGGCACAGGGAATGGGCCGCAGGGACATCAGGCGCTCCACGTGGTAAGCCAGGGAACCGCTGTAGGAATCCCAGTGAGGGTACTCTCCTCGTTCCAGGATCAGTTGCTGGCCTTGGAAGTCGTGATGCTCGAAACCCACCCAGCTTCAGAAAGCACCCCAAAAAGATAAAGGTTACAATTGGTCCTTGCTCATTTCTCCCATTATACACAATTGAACGTGTGCGCGTGAGTAGATGTGATCCAAACTCATGCTTGCAATCCATTTGTGTCTACAGGTGAAGTGATAGCGGTGCGACTTACGCGCCGCTCTCCACGCGGATGGAGCGGATGTTGTCCAGACCGCACTCCTGGATGTTGCAGCACTCTGAGGTGAGCTCCAAGTTCTTGCCCTGAAAATGCTCCTGCTCGAACACAGTCACCTGTCCAGTACAGAGCACATAAATTAGATGCCAGACACTCCAAAAATATATCCCATGCTTAATTTTACCTTGAAGCAAGGCGCCATGCCCATTCCTGAGTTAGCCAGGGGTTGCATCAGTGGGGACCTGGTAGTTCTGAACATCTCTACTCCTAATGCAAACACAAACACGCAGACTCGTGACTATGTTCAGGGATTAAAATGAGTAAAACTAATAAGTACATCCTACATAGTTAGTCTTTTATTGACTCTATTCTTTGGCCCACCCCGTTCAGACCTTACCGCTTTTATTTTTCCAACAACTGTGAAGTGGAAGACACCCAAGGCCCGCCTCGCGCAGAATTTTGAGAGTACCTGGCGCTGGGCTTTTATATGGCCAGGCAGGCAGCGCGTGGGGGCGGGGCACTCCTCCGCCCGTGCATTCGCGTGGGGCTACACGCTCCCTGGTGGCGTTGGCCTTTGCGTCCCCTCGGGCCGTCGGCCGTGACCAGCTCAGCACATATCATAGAGGGTAGACAAAGGCGCTCCGGTATGTTCGGACCCCGGTCAGCACTCCGACATCTATGTGTGCGCACAAAGGGGAGAGTGAACGGATTAACACTGTGACACGGGGGCACCCCTAAAGGTCGGGAGGCGGGACCAGACCTTGAATTATATCATGTTGGACTTGGGGACTTTAGCAGCATGCTCTCCATAGTATACTATATCTAAATCTAGGCATTTACAATGAATCGTGATTTGGTGTCTTACACTTAAGCATCTCAAGAAATGATGTGTGATAACATACTTACAATATGATAACGATTCAATCCCTAAAACATGCATCTCTCAAATGACAAAATGATTTTTCCATTTTATATTTCTCAGTGCTGCCCTTCCTGGTGTGCCCATCTCCAATAAGACAGACAGACAAACGACCTGGGCTCAACGCCTCTCACCAATGATAGGAATTCTTCTTAGCAGGGGATAAAAATATATGACTGCCAGGTCTGTATTGTCTTTTTCCATCTGTTGCTGAAGCAATTTTGTTCATTCATGTCATTGGTTATAGCGCGGCAAGAGATGTCTTTTAGCTATTGATGTGCCGCGTAACCTATCATAATTGCTACAATAATTTATATGACTGACATGCTGCAGAATTAATTAATTTCAGTTCGTTTGAATGACTTTTATTGTTCGTGAAGACTCAAAAAGAAAAGTTAGAGTTGCCTTTTTCATACTGCTATATACTATACTATTTACTATAGTACTATGTACAACATAATATCAAGGAACTTTAACATAACGATAACTTTTTAAAAACATTTTATTCCTATACACAGGGTGAAGCCAGCTGTGTTTTTTTTTTTTTAAATTCGCACTCACAAAGTGTTCAAGTGTTCACATGGGCCACGTAAATGGGTCCCACCGTTCACTGTCCCGCTGCTCTGGCTCCGCCCACGCATTGTCGGCCCCCCTCTGATGAGGTGGTCTTTTCTTTTGTGTCCGGCTTCTGACCTCAGCAGGTTGGTTTCACCGGATTTAATCCCTCTCCCGTGAGCGCCAGCATATAAAAGGGAAGTGCGCAAGCGGGCCGCACACACTCTCCAGTGCGCCCTCGCTATACGTGGTGACGCAGTCAGTGCCTTCTTTCTCCAACCCAAGCAACCATGTCCAGCGATAAATCCAAGTCCTCGTCCCAGACCGACGGGAAGGCGGGCCAGAGCAAAAAGTCTGAGTTAGGACTGGGCTCCTACAAGGTGAGGGAAAGTAAAAGGTTAAAAGGTGGCGCGCCTCACGCGCTCTCTTCCCCCCACCCCCCACCCCTCCTCCGCAGATGTCGGTGTACGACCAGGAGAACTTCCAGGGCCGCGTGATCGAGATCAGCAGCGAGGTGATGAACATCTGCGAGCTGGGCATGGAACGCGTGCGTTCGCTCCGCGTGGAGAACGGCCCGTGAGTAACCCGGCGGCGTCCAGTTGGCCTCGGCTCGCCGTGACCTCGGCTTTGTTTGATTGGCAGATTCGTGGGCTTTGAGCAGATAAACCTCTGCGGCGAGATGTACATCCTGGAGAAGGGCGAGTACCCTCGCTGGGACTCTTGGAGCAACTGTCAGAAGAACGACTACCTGCTCTCCTTCAGGCCCATCAGGATGGTAATCCCCACCCCCCACGGGAAAGGGACGCCGCCCACGTAGGGTGAGCGTCTCATCCCGTGCCGCCCTCTCGCCCGCAGGACCCCGACAAGCACAAGATCTGCCTGCACGAGGTGGGGGAGTTCAAGGGGCGTAAGATGGAGATCACCGACGACGACGTGCCCAGTTTGTTCTCCTACGGGTTCACCGACAGAGTGGGCAGCATCGTGGTCAGCTGTGGAACGTGAGCGCCGCTCCGACCGGTCCCGGGGTCCAGCATCCCTCTGCGCCGCCCCACCTGGGCTCACCCGCTCTCTTTCTCTCTCTCTTTCCAGCTTTGTGGGATACCAGTTCCCCGGCTACCGCGGAAGCCAGTACCTGCTGGAGAAGGGCGAATACAGGCACTTCAACGAGTACGGCGCCCGCACCCCGCAGCTGCAGTCGGTGCGACGCATCCGCGACATGCAGTGGCACCAACAGGGCTGCTTCACCATGACCAGCAAGTGAGGTTCTGCCAAGGAGAGAAAGAGAAAGAGCGCCGGTGAGGGAGAGGGGCGCAAGAAGAGGGGAAAGGGGAGAGACGTCTGAGGCGTCCCAGTCTCCACCTCGCCACCGTTAACCATGGCCGGAGGGCAGCCAGGAGAAGGGGGGAGGAGCATCTTCTCCACCTGGTCCAACGTCTCCTGGAAAGGAACTCCGTTCTTCACTGTCCATTTTTTCTCTTTCTCCCCTGAGGGCTGAGCTTAGTTTCCCTCCTATCTCTCACTTTTATTATTATAATTTTTTTTTTTAAATCCTTCTCTTTATTCTCCCGCACTGCTCTGAAGAAGGAACAAGATACCCATTGCCGTTCTCCACAAGTGTCTCGAGTCACGAGGCAAAGCACCATGGGAAACTGAGTCTTTAGCTCCTTTCGCTCACAATATCTGGTGTACAGACTCCTGGTCAAGTTTTCAATAAATGGATGTTGCTTCAGGGATGTTCTCGAGTCACTTTGCTTATATACTTCAAAATCATACCTTTGGGACTGATCATTTGCTCATCGTTTATAGTTGTACAAAGCAATTTCACTCAAACATTTCATATACAAAAATACTTTAGCATTGTAGTTTTGGATTGTGAACTGTGGAAAGTATCTGGACAAAAGTAGTTTTAGTGGTCAAGAGCACATATTTCATGGTGAGTGCAGTATAAACAGTCCAGGATTTACAACATATTTCTATCACTTTATATATACATTTTACATTTACAATTGGTCCAGCCACAGAAGGTTTGTTTGTTAAAGTCTCTGGTCCGTGTGGTCCACATCACCTGGACATCATCCTCACAAACTCTGCAAGACATAAATAACAGGCAATATGGGAGCATAACTCGGAATTATCTTGGATATACAATAAATCAATGGATTCTTTTCCAATTCTCGTAGTGCTCACTCACCCTCAAAATCCACTAAACCATCTCCATTGAGGTCCACGTCTCGCAGAATTTCATTAATTTCTCTGTTGGTCACTTGTTCCCCCATCAGCTTCTTCATGGCCTCCCGGAGCTCCGTTAAACTGATTTGACCGTCACCATTGGAATCAAACTGGACTCCAGGAGAGAATGATATATTGTTCATTTATCTCATCTAAATGTCAAAATAATAGCAGAGATTGCCAACCTCTTTGAACGCATCACGTAGTTCTTTCACTCCAATCATGTCGGCGGTTTCTGCTAACATTTTGGGTCCCATCAGCTCCACAAAATCCTCAAAGTCCACTTTTCCTCCACCTTGAGGATAGACACACTTGACTTAAGAGTTGTTGAAGAAGAAAACAAATAGTATTTTTCCATTTTTGGTCCACTCACAAATCTGTTGACTCAATTCTATGAGCTCCATCTCAGTAGGCATGTATCCCATGGTCCTCATGCACTCTCCCAGATCTTTATGACTAATGTAGCCATCCTTATTCTTATCAAACTCTAGAAAGGCCTCTCGTAACTCTGAAGACAGACATGGGGAGCTATGTTATTAAGTCTACTGAAGATGGAAACTTGGGAGAACAAATGGATTTTGTTCTCACCATCCAGCTCTTCTGGTCTCAGCTCTCGGTCCTGTTGGGAGGAAACCATGATAGATGTCAAGTCGTCCTTTTTCATCAATTTCATGAGAAAACTGTTATTAAAAACCCATTTAATTGGAAACACATCTTACATCTAGAACACACAATGACCAATCACGAAATGACACGGACCATGAATCAATATAGTATCTACATTTTTTATGTGGTTCGTATTTTGAATATTATACTACTACGTATTTTTATAGTACTATATGTAAGGTCATGGTACACGGGGAACATTTGCCCTCTAGTGGCAACAGCGAATATCACGGGCAATCACAAATTCCACCTGGTACTATTTTGAATGAACAGAGGAAGCGTCCGGTACGAAATGTTATACAAAACCCATATAAAACAATGATTTTTTCATTTATATTGATGTCTAACGATTTTCTCACTTTTTAGGACAAATAAGTGCGCGTTGAAGCGAAGAGCTGTGGTGGTCCAGTCGAAACATCCAGTAAGTATGCATTGTTATAGATCAAGCCTCAAAGCTCTATTGCCGTCGAATGTGTTATGTTGCCAAACTATGTATCGTTATTTATTGTTCAAGAATTCATAAGAACAAATTGGAGCTCTAGAAGTGGTAAATACTATTGTGGGATTTAGTAGTATATTATTGTTCTTGAGTAAATATGCTGAATAGCGATTAGCACGAGGCTAACGCTAGTCGTGCTTAGCTAATTGCTACATTAGCAGATACACATTGATTCATTTTATGAACCACTTGTCCTCATATAAATGATATATATGTCCAAACCGTCACTAAACAAAACACTATATGCAAATGCGCGATTCAATTTTATGCAGAATAATGATGCTATAAAATTGCATGTAGGGCTAACCAGATTACTTTGGCGATGTTGCCAAGGCAACGCGCCAAGATTAGAAGATTTAGAGACATTCACAGCCCTTCAGATACCAATGTAGTCTAATTTTGTTGTCTTTTTCTCGACTGGAACCCCTCCATTTTTTTACACAATATACCGACCCCTGTATTGACATCCTAAATGAAGTAAACTCACTTTAAGCTAAACTTTCTTTCCCACTAGTCAGGCTCCTGCCTGAATACATTTCCGAAACTCCAAAAACAGGACAATTCTAACACCCCAACCTGGTTAGCCTTTACTATAGCTTGAATAAATTGGACTTATGTTTCAACTTCAGCCGTAACGGGGGCAGAGGTGAATAACGTGTCAGCACTTTTCCATCACAAACAGATGAATGGAGGTCAAACACAAGAAGCAGCCCGAACACCACATCGCCGCAACAATTTCAAGTCAATCGCTTCGCTCAACGATCGACCCCAAAGCGGTGATGCGTTGTTGGCCGTGATGGGGAGGAGGGACGGCGGGACGGGGGGAGGTGAGCGGCGTCGACAGCTTTTTGTTACGTACGAGGGTCAGCAAAAAACCTCGCTTGAGGAAGATGCAAGCGGGGCCTGCGATGTTGTGCAGCATTTTGCTGTTCTTTAGCAACGTCCTGAAAGGATCTTTGAACGGCTCTTCTTTCACGTCGTCTTCTTCCTGCGGTCGCAGGGGCCCGAGACCCCTCACGTCACCCCCCGGGGAACCGTCTGACACGCCCTTTTGAGGCAGACCAGGCGACTTTGGTCAGCTGCGTTTGTCCATGGAACTTTTCAGTTCAAAAAAGTGTCTCTAAATAATTTCTCTGATTTGTGGCCAGCAAAACATTTGCTTTTAAACCTACTAACAATGAGAACACAGCAGTCATTTAATTAGATGTATCATTTCATAATAGTGTGCCTGCTCGCCAATCAATACCACCCCTTTCAGCGACCCATTTTAAACAGACCTGGGGGGGGGGGTTAAAGGCCGCCATTTTGAGTCATTTACACTAAAAAAATAGCCACATTTTGGATACCCACCCAAAAAGTATATTCATTAAAAAATGATTTTCTGTATGGAAAGCAAAAACAAATATATTTCTAGCATTTAAACTGTAGTTTCCTCATCAGCAAACCAAAAGAGTGATTGAAATACATCCAAATTCAAATCTTTAACAATGACGCAACTGCTCATATCCATAGAATACTCTCAAATAATGTACTTTTTCAGGATCATCTATTTAAGCCCTGGCATGTGTTTTGTAAATATTAAAACCTGCAACCTGACATGTTAATAGTTTTTAAATCCAAATCAAATATGGGCCCCTCGTAATTATCATTTTTTTAAACCCTGGGTTTGATAATCCCTAAGTAAATAAGACCACATGCTCAAATCAATTGATTTTGTGAATTCCCTTGAAAATGAAATACGTAACGATCACACTATTGCTAAAACATAAATTCTTACCTTTTGAATGTTCTTTTTCATGGAGGATTTGGTGCAATTTCCCATCACCTAACCTCCCACCCTTTCCTTTTTTTGTATCCTCAGGACCCTCTCACCTTACCAATGTAGTTCCACCATGGCGGAAAGCATCGTCCCCAAATACCCACTGGGCGACGAAACCCACTTGTACTCTCTGACTGACTCCGCCCACTCTGCGGAGCCCCAAGTGTCATGACCTCACACAAGCCAAAGTAAGCGTGAAACTGAACACATCCTCATTTCTCTTTTCCACTGATCAACTACTCTAATCTCTCATCCGTACGACTTCATCTGCAGCAAGACCACTTTTAGGAGGAGAATTAAGAGGGTAAAAACAGAAGGGGATTAATCGCCGCGCTTTCGGATTAAGCGAGAGGGTGTGATGATAAAAGGGAGAAAAGTCCACCCCAAAAAAGATATTTTCATCCGTAGCGGCTTTCTTCAAAAGCCAGGGATGAACGACAAGTTTGTTGTTTTCATTAAAAAGAATATTCTAATGCAATTGACTACTGGAAAAAAGATGGTTCACAAAAACAAAGATGACAAATAATCTAGCGCCGCAGTGATTAATCTTTACTTTCTTCGTTTTAATTAGTGCTTTTGTAGTGGTCTGTTTTTAAATTGCTGTATCTAGTTTGATTGCTTTGGGGGGTACGATGACCTCTGGTGGCAATATCATGTAAATATTGTCTTATTTAAGACTCCTCTTGTGAGCACTATGAATGAGCAGAAAAATGCAAAAATTGCGACCGTTCACATTCAATGCGACCGAAAATGTGGATTATGGATTTTACCGCTCACATTACCACATTTGGAAAAAGTATGTTTGCTTAAGGAATGTGGCTAGAAGGAAAATGAGAGGAAGAATTTGAATTAAATTATGATGTACATTGTACACTATTGTTCTGCTATTGCGCACAATTGCCGCTAGAGGGCTCGTTCATGGTCACAGAGATGGCCCACTTGTTTGTTTATCCAACTTTGAGAATATTACTTCATTTCACAAACAAATATCAAAGATACATTAACAGCTCCTGAATCTGGTCTACCTGAGGGGTGAACAACTGCCAAATGTGACCATTTTTTTTTCATTTGACTCCTTTAAAACCTTTAAAAATGGATTTCACTGAGTTCAGTTCAATTCCTCTGTACTTTTTACTGTAGCATTTCTGCCTTATTTGTCACTTGATGTTGGCCCGTTCTAACATGCACGTACGCGTGAGTCCATCTGACACCGGCAACTAACCATTCTGACTGATTAACTAGCAGCTCAGTTGCCTCTGATCACATTACCATTCAGTGTGTAAAGTAGATTTGTTTGTTTGTGTACCTTGAGTACTGATCTGCTCTGAGATGTTCGGCAACCGGTGTCCGCTAACGAGAGCTGTCAATCAGAAATAGACAGTGTAGGAAGAAGGTATGACGGTGTGTGTGTGCGTGTGTGTGTGTGTGTGTGTGGGCTGATGATCCTTCAGCGTAACCTGGAAATGAGCTTTTAATTAGATGCGGTCGCTTGCTTCTTCCGTTCTTTCCCCATTGTGCTTGCGACATCTTATTTTTGGAGCCGTCGCATCACCAGCGGCGGACGTCAGCTATTTTTCTCTTTCCAGATATAATTTCACTGACGTGAGGATGACTCACAGCGTCCCCTCAGGGTCTACTTTCCTCAATTCCATAGATTGCATTTCACTGAATCACAAGCCGTGCTCCTTTCCCAAAAAACAAAAACTCTCTTCACCGTGTGTTGATTTATTGTATATGTATTTCTGAGCATGGCTCTCTCCCGTGTCTCTGGCGTGTCACCACGTGAGCGAGCGTACGGCGGCCGCGGGAGGTTTACGGCCGTATCATGGCATCTCTGGCACTATCTGTTACGGATTAGACTTTCCTAATGTTTCCTAAAGTAAAGGAGCTTAAATCCTGCCCGACACACGCCAGCTCATCCTTAACGGCGACGCGGCGGGTTAAGTGAGACGGAACGTAGTCCAAGATGATAATAATAATGTGAACAGGCGCTTAACGTGACGATTGGCTACCTGTCCAAACACCGAGTCCACGATGGGGAGCAGGTCGACGGGCTCCGCCTCCTCTGTCTCCTCCGCCGCCTCCTCCTCTTCTGGGATGTTTTCTTTGCCCCTGGTTCCCTCCATCATCTCTTCCAGCCTCTCTTCCAGCGTTTGCCCGTTCTGGGTGTCCTTCTTGGGCACGCGGTGGCCTCTCCGCTGGTTCTCCAGCTGCGGCACGCACACTTGGATGTCCGCCGCCGTGCCTCCTCCTCCTTGCTGGTTGGCACGCTTCCTGCGCTTCTCCACTTTCTTCTTGATGGAGGCCCGCACCTGCGGCAACAAAGAAACTTTGGCACGCCTCCTGGTTTGTCTTTCATATCCATTCATTCACTTCAGGCCATTTCTGTCTGACCAAAAAAATCTGTTTTGGTTCTGAAACTTGCAGCTGCAATTCTAATCCCGTTTCATGCTGAGGTGAATTTACCACTGAACTCCAAACACATTGGATGGTGACAAATTGACCTTTTTCTATAGATCATTTTCTTTGTATTTTCCAGATCATTATGCCAAAATGTCCAATATTTTTTTTAGCCATGTCATTATCCTCTGCAAAAAGTACCTGGCATCAGATGATGACTTCTTCATCAACACTATCAGATCATTTCAACAATATTTTCTTCATCGGTGTTTTTGAAGATGATTGTTATGCACCCGGCAACACAGTTGATAGATATGAAATATTAGAAATACCTCTTTCAGTTCTACAAACACAATGTAAATATCGTTTTCATCTACTGTATTTCCCTGTGTGCGCTATTGCGCTAACCCAGCTATCCATTTTTTTTTTTTTTTTAGTGCTCATCCTGTGATGCCTCGCCACGAGAAACCCGGACTGGTCGCCAACTTGAACACCAGGTACGTACATGTCAACAAATCTACAACATGCAGTTTTAAGGAATATAGAAGGAAATCCTTTACAATGATTATTTTTTATGAAGGATTGAATTTTTCAAAATACAGTCTAATTGCATTCTAACATCATGTTAGGCGCTGGTTGAGCAAATTCCCGACACACTTGAAGTAAACAATTTCAGCCGAAAGCCTCGACTAGCAGTGTTTGTGGAGAATAAATCTAAAAGCCCACCTGTTTGGCGGTCCTCTCCTGCGGCACGTTAATGGCTGCAGCCGTCCCCCCTGCGGCCGTGGACTCTCGAATGATCATGAACATGTCGACGCGAGCGCTCTCCCTCTCTCTCTTTCTCTCTCTCTCTTTTTCTCGCTCACCCCACCCTTAACTGGCCTTCCTTCTTTCAAGTACAAAATCAGGTGCAATTTGACTTGAGAAAAAGGTTAGCAAATTCTGTTTTTTTTTTCCTCCTCAAAGTCACCCGCTGTCAACTTCACCTCCGATATTTTCTCCCGTATCCTTAACCACCGTTTTTCCATTTGTTGTCCAAAAGCTCTCTGGTCCGAATTTCTTTACGTCCGCCGGAGCCAGCGAGCTTCTTCTACACTAAAATTCCTTCTGGGTGGCTTTTTATCAGCAGCTTTGGTCTCGGCCCCAGGATTAAGTTGCTTAACTTGGACACTCACTGGATATCTGTGGGCCGTTTAGGTGACACTCTATACCTCCCGCGCTTTACATCTGGGCCAAAGCGCTCCTTTAACGTCCTCCTCTTTTTCAAAGTGGCCATCTGAGGAGGACGCTCACTTTACCGCCACAAAATCCATATTGTCCATGCCGCGTTTTCCAAAGTAATCCCTGGTGAAAAACAGCTGAAAAAATGAATGAACTCTCCGATAGAAATATTCCAACTTTTGAAAATTGCAAACACTTTGCATTCTCCCGTCTCTTCTTTTCTCTTTTATCTCCTCCCAAATCCCCCTTTATCATATCAGAAGGCTCGGTTTGCAACATGAATTGGATTAATTTCCCATTTTCCCCAGGTCACTGATCCATTTGGTTCAACAGCACGCATCTTTTGATGTATTTTAGTTTTTTAAATTTCTTTTGGTGCATGCAAATTTCTCCTTTTATGTTCAAACGTTGGGGCTGAAAGTGGTCCCGCATGCATAACCTCATCCTGCAAGCGCCACTGAACACACACACGTGCACACGTGTAAATAAATGTTACATCTCTATTTTTACATCAACGACACAAAGCCCAAAACATAAGACTAGATCCTAAAGATGAGACTTAGTTGGCAAGCCAATCAGAGTGTGACGTTCCGGGCCTAGTGGTTTGATTTAGAGCAGGCAAAAAGCACCTAGGAACTAAAAAGGGCTCCAATCCCATCAATCTCGTGACCAAATCCTCCGACAATAGCCGCATCGGACCTCGTTAGCGATACCGAGTCTCGGATGGGGACGTCACAAAATCTCCAGTTACCGTGTGTGAAGCGACTGGCAATAATATATCTAATTACAGATCAAGACGCTTGGCGTAACCCTGGCAGCCAATAAAGGGAGAATGCAAACAGTGGTGAATAATTGACACATCCCGCAACATCAGAAACATTCTTTTCATTATTTATTTGTTTGTATTAGTGGTGAGAGATATCCAATTGGCTAAAAGCAAAGCTATATATCAACCTGGCAGTTCAAAAAAGATCATGTTTATTCACGTTGTGTCAGATGAGGTCACATCCAATCAGCTGATGAAGCTAGACATAACTTATTCAGGGTTTTAGTATAAAACAACATGTATGAAAAACTATGATATACAAAACATTTTTATATAATAAAAACAACTCACTGCAGTAGTTTAAAAGGTCAGTTTTTGCCCTCTAGCGGCAACTCACTGAGCAGAACCATTTTTAAAAATCAATTTGTGACTAATAAAATTGAGGCCATCTTAATCTTCAAATATCTGTAATGCCCTTAAAAGACATGTCAGGTGACACACAATTTAAGAATAAAATAATAGCAAAGATTTATTCCAAGAGGGAACAATTGTCCCTCATTTTGCAATATTTGCTTTGATCATTGCATTGTCAATCTGTCCGAATAGTGTTGACACTTTTACCATATTTGTTGACAGATGCCTGAAAATTGCAGCAAATGGCTACGAAATGAAGTCAAGCACCACCAGAAGGTACTTACAAAGGTAAGTTTTGAAATTTAAAAAAAAATTATTTGAATGTCTTTAAAAATGAGCTATCCCCAGTGTGGCGAGACGATAGTCAGCGGCTCCCAGTTGTAGCCGTTAATAATGGGCCAGGGGTTAAAGTACGGGTAGACGGGCTCGTTAAACTTGGCCTCGTAGAAGGTGAAGAGGTGGCTCATATCCCCGGCGTCGTAAAAGCCCACCTCTCCTCGCTCGTAGTCCAGATAGACCCCCACCCGCCGGGGGGCTTTGACGGGGTACAGCAAGCTGTCCTCGTCCGTGTCGGCGCAGGCTTCGTACTCGCAGGTGCCGTCCCCGTTGTCCCTCAGGACCACGGTCCAGAAACCGTCCTCGGGGCACAGGTTGATCTCCTCCTTCCTGTTGACGGAGGCTCGGGCCACGCCCAGTCCCCACGCCGTCTTGGAGCCCACCTCCACTTCCCAGTAATGTCGGCCTTGGGAGAAGGCCTCGGTGCCCAAGACGATGTTGTAGCGGGTGAAGCGCTCCGGGTTGTTGGGCAGCTCGGGCTGGATTTTGCCCACCTGGACGCTGGTGCGGCACAAGGACACCCAAAGGCACGGGTAGGCCGTGTCCGGGTCCAGCGAGACCGCCCTCACGGCTGCCGAATGACAGCGGAGAAAAAGGTCACCGGAAGGGTTAAGTCAGAGGGTGGTTGTCAAATCTGCGGTGTGCGGCCCGGAAGTGGTCCGGCAGTTTGCATGAATGTGGCCCGTGACCCCAGACTTTGTTTGACCCCCCCGATGTGTGGGAGTGATTTTGTTACCTGGTTGAAATATGGCGCTCATTTTCCGCCAGGTGCGGTACTGCAAGGGTCCCAAAAACTCTCCCGACTGCAGATCCACACTGACCTCTGAGGGGCGCTCAAACAGGCTCTCGGCTCTTGAAAAGCAGAAAGAAGGAAACAGAATGCTGAGAATGCTTCACAAACACTGCGTCCGCCAGTCTCTAAGCTAAGGTGACATTTGAAATGCTCATTTTTTAAATTTAAATTGCAATTATTTATTTTCTGTGTGTAATTGTTGTTTGTAAAAGTTGTCAAGATTTGTCGTAAGATTTCCGGCTATGGAAATTAATAATCAAATTACGGTGTAAGTACGTATTCTCATGGGAACATCACGTTTTCACATATAACCAGTTCTTCATTGCAAAGTTCTTATTCTTTGCCAGTCTGCCCTCCAGTGGGGAAGCAGCGGAAGTACAAGTCAAGTTGACTGAAACTTTGTTTCAAATGCACAAATATTGGCAGATTAAAAAAAAAAACACAAATAAAAGCAGAATAAAACAAGTCAATGGTGGTACTCACCCGCCAATAAAATCTTTAATCCCCTTGAAGACAAAGAAAAGAAAAATAAAATACTTTAGGATAGGATATTTTCCTTGCACCGACCGGCTTGACATTTACGCCCGCTCACCTTGAGCTGCTCTGGGTTTTCTTCCTCGGTCAGTTTGACGTGAAGCCGGTCGGCCGTGCTTTCCAGCCGGCTAATTTGCTGCGTGGCCTCCGTCAGCGCTTTCTCCAGTTGGCCCAGTTTCTCCTCCTTTTGCTTTTGGAGCTTCTGTTTGATGCTGTCCTCCTCCTCTTGGAGGAACTCCCTCAGACGGACAAACTCTGCACTCACCATTTCTTCCAAATCCCCAGCTCGCTCCTGACAGCAAAGCCCATTTTTTGTTTTACTATAGTGGACCAATCTCATTTTGATCTGACTTTTTCAAAAGTAAATATAAAGACCTGTTTCAAAATGTTGTGTTTTCTAACATTTCCAATCTTTTTCTTTTCAGGGGAAAGATTGCCAATCATCTCCAAGGTAAAACATCATTCCAAAAAATGTCAACAACTAGTCAAATAGCTTTTGAAAGGTGACATGATGTCTACATATATGCTGCAATAGGGCAACAAAACGGAACATGCGTGAGCTTTAAAAGGAAACGCAGACCGGAAGAGGAGTTGGTAAACTTTCCTCTCACCTTCTTTACTTCTATCCTTTCAGGAAAGGGAAGTGAAAATGGGTGAATGTGCACTAAAACTGGGTCAGGCAGTGCTTTTACATATTTAAATGGGCCTTAGCATCGAGCTCAGATTGACATGGGCAAACTATTGCGTGTTTTACAGCCCCTTTATCTTTTTTTAAATGACTTCTTAATCTTTCTTAATACATTCCTTTTTACTTTAATGATGAGTGATGAGTATGTTAATACTTTAGTCCTTTTTTCTGTTTATGTTTCATATGTACTGTTAACGGATGCACTTTTTTATATGTATCGTATCTCGTGCTGACCGGCCTATCTGTCAAATTTTTAAAGTCAATGTGGCCCCCGGGCCCAAAAGTTTGCCCACTCCTGAGCTAAGATAACATAGGGGACCTAATCTGTTACTTTGCAAGTGTTGACATTTTTACAAGAGACTGGTATCTCATCTTAACGTCTGCAAGCGTAGTTCTATTTTGACTCACGCTGGAAAACAACAACAACCTTTTAAATGAAGTCGGTGCGGCATCCAATTCATCCAATCCTTTGATTGGATTCATTCGATTCATTCCGTTTACGTGTGTGAGTGAGAAAGGCCAACGCCAGACGGAGTGATTAAGCACCCCCTCCAGTGTGTCACATCCGAGTGTACGTGTGCGTTTTGTAAGGTTACAATTTTTTTTATATGCAAATGAGTAACGAAAAAGATCCAAGTTACGAAATCCCCCAAAAAGGAAATGCATTTCCTCATCCATTATTTTATTTTGAATTCCCCCTATTAATCAATTATAAACTGTACAACTTATACAAATTAGAGAATTTACATGTAAAGTACACACCTACTTACGAAATGTTTAACTTACAAAAAGAGTCTGGGAACCAATTAATTTCGTAAGTAGAGCTACGACTGTATTCCATGTTGCGTAATGAATAGCGAAGTGAGGTGGGACAAATATTATCGTCTGCGTTTAGTTTTGAAAAACACACCTTGATCAGAAGGATTTTTTCATCGGTTTGTTTTTGGAAGAGTTGGGCGTCCTCAGACTGCCGTTGAACACTCTCCAGAGCCAAAGACAGTTTATCCTATAAAGAGAAAGGATCACATTGAAAATGCTGCAGAAATCAATGGGGTTAAAGTCAGCTCCGCCTCTTTTTCCTTCCTCACAAACACTTGTTGCCAATTGCACTCATATGACACAAGTCACACTCAAAAACATCAACAAAAGTGCCTTTTCAGCTCGGAAAAAAAGGAGACTTTTGACGAGAGGAGTTGTCAGACCTCTCACCGGCTTGCAGAATTCCTGCAGCGTCTAAACTCAAGTGTTCAGACGCTGCAAACTGGCTTGTCTGCTTTTTGAAAAGAATTTAAACCATGATGCGGTTTAGTCAAAGCCCTAAAGTGTCAAGTGATTAGCAAGGAAAATAACACTTTAGTCTATTTTGTGTCTTTATCTTTGTGGGATGAGGAAATCCTATTTTTGGTTCATGTTAAAAGGAGCTTTGCAAACCTTAAGTTGTTCTTTTTTTATTTTCTGTATGTGTATACACATAATATGTTGTAGCATATAGTTTTTTTTAGACACAAAAGTACATGAGTCAGGGGTGCCATGCAGTAAAATAAATAAACTTAAATTGTGACTCACTAACTTTTGTTGCTCTACTTTAAACGTGCATACTCAATTGAGTTTATTAGGTGTGTAGTTCTGGATATTCCCCATTTTATTATTTTGGCTTACAGTGCACTTGGGGGGGAAAATGAATGAAAACTACAAAACTTCAAGTAGTACTCCATATACCGTTAACTTGCATTGAAATAACAGTTTGCAACCGACTATTGTTAAAGCACAATACTAAATCTCGTACTAATGTGTCCAATTTGTACCTTGTAGTTCTCAAAGGCCTCGTTGATGGGGATGACATTGTGCGTCTTGTGGTCCCGTGACATGCCGCAGACCAGACATATCGGCAGCTGGTCGTCCTCGCAGTAAAGTTTCAGTTTCTCCTCATGCTCCTCGCACATGTCTCCCTCGAACGGGCGCGGCCAGTGTCCCACGGACGAGGCGACGCTACTCATGCTGGAGCCCGGCTCTCGCTCTCGCTCCTCGGCTTCCTCCGGCGGACCTTCGGCGGCGTCCCAGCCGGGCGGAGGCGCGGCAGCCTCGGCGGCGTCCATGAACCCGGCTCGACGCACGCTCTCCACCACGTTACACAGAAGTGAGTTGGGTCGAAGCGTCCTGGCGCAGCTTTTGCGGCACTTGGGGCAAGTGTACGATAATTCCTCCGCTTTGGCTTCCCAGCACTGAACGATGCAAAGCTGGCAAAAGTGGTGTCCGCATTCGAGAATGACGGGATTGCGGAAGATCTCCAGACACACCGGACAGGTGAGTTCCGACTGGAGTTCTTCAAGCGCCACGGCTTCCGCCATCGTCCTTCTGTGTGCACATAATAGTTGTTGTTTTTTCTTGGAAAAATAATCGATTGAGAGGCAGTCAGGCGTCTGAAGGAGTTGATTTGGAGTGCAGGGCGAAAGTGACAAAAAGGGCGTGGTCTGAGCCCTAGAATGTTTTTTTTTTTTTGCTGTAAGACCAACCCAAGGCATGTCACAACAAGCACAGCAACTGCCCCAGTCAATGACTCAGACAACCCCTAGATGACGCTATTACCAGTAAAGTATTACTTTTGAAGCGGTTATTCGACTTACCAAATAGTAGCATCAATTAATATTACTATATTAAAAAAATGGACATCCTTTAAGAGTATTCGTGATAAACTCGTCCATCTTGGCCAAAAGAAAAAACTTTTTTTTTATTTATTCCATTGGTTGAATGACGAAATGTATGATTATACGTTTATTTAAGTATGTCCATTTTTGTTGACAGTGTTTTGTTATGGTGGTGCAAAAAAAAAGGTTCTCGCGATACTTGATCTAGATCTCGACCGCAAGACGTGTGCGCATGCGCGCCCGCGTCATCTCGCGAGCAGGCCGTGCTTCCTGTCTTTCCGCACTCCGCAGCGGAAACACAACAAGCGAAAAGGCGAAAGGAGAAGAAGGGAAAAACAAACAAAAGAAGGGGGCAACGGCTGCCGATTGCCGACGACTCCCCGCGACCCCCAAAGTGGTTGCATCCGTGTCCATACTCGCGGTAAGACAAACGCGCGACGCGAAAAACGTAAGCCACTTTGAACGCCAGCTTCTCATTCCAAAGAACCTCGGCGGCAACGTCCATTTTTTTGGACGTGAGCAAAATCGTCCAAAAGTCAGTAAAAAGTCTTGAACGTGTCTCGCTTTGAAGAAAAGTGGAGGGGAGGAATGGACGCTTATGTTCGTCACGAACCGTAGACGCAACTGAAATGCTACTGTGCGTAAGCTAGGAAGACATATTGACGAGTGTCATTGACGAAGCATCGTTGTCTAAAAACAACGTCGGCGCTTACCACACTAACTAAGGAAACGTATTACTAACCTTCCTACTTTTCTATAAAGGGTTGAATATTAATTCAGAAATCAACAACGACTGCCATTGAAGGTGCTAGCGGGAGTATTAAAATCGGCTGTTTTGACATTGAGCACGCAGTAACGCTGGGAAGTGAAAGGCCATTTAAAAGTCTATCCAAAGAAGGAACCTTCTTTTTGCCTTAATTTCTTAAATAAATTGTAATGTTCTGTCATTTAAGACGATTTACGTCCAATCCTTT
The DNA here is from genome assembly GCF_051989575.1 of Stigmatopora nigra. NCBI lineage: Eukaryota > Metazoa > Chordata > Actinopteri > Syngnathiformes > Syngnathidae > Stigmatopora > Stigmatopora nigra. The sequence continues at coordinate 5,222,596 of NC_135521.1, forward strand.
TGAACAGGGAGGGGACGGACGTTTGTTGCCGTCAATGGCAGCCATTGCATAGGGAATGTTTTCTTCATTTACATGTACATATTAAAGCTGTATTTGTTTTTTTCTCATTTGTTAAAATGTGAAAGTTTATTTGAATTCTGATTATTAGTGCATTTTTACTTTGAATGCAAAGCTAAAAAATATTTTTTTAAATTGAAAACACACAGGTCTTTGAATTGACATTAAAAGTTCAAATGGAATAGTATTGACTTTAAATCATGAATGAAGAATACTATTGACTTTTGTTATGATGTTTTTCTTTCGTCAGTTTTGAATGAGGGAAGCATGAGGTCCCTCAGCCGGACCGGGACGCCGGTTCCGGTCATGGTCCTGCTCCTCCTCCAGGTCCGCTGGGCGCGAGCCGGGCGCTCGGACCGCGGCGTGGTCTTACCGTCGGAGGAGAACGTCAGCGCCACCGTCAACGCCAGCGTGACGGACGCGCGGGGCCACGCCGTGCACGTCATGAGCAGCGAAGACGGAACATACGGACAGAATTCGCCCAAAGTGGATACACGCTCGCTACTGGTGGTCACGCCCGCGCCGCGCCATGGAGGTGAGTAAGGCCCGCCCACCTCTGAAACTCGACATTAACAAGCGGGCGCATGTAACGAGCCGTCGCGCCAGCAAGCCAAAAAAAATCCACCATGAAGAGAAAACAAACAATCAAAACAAGAACATCACAAACCGATCCGTACAGAAATTGTATTGCAAAATAATGACACGTGCTTGACGTCACAGAGTAAAATACTTAATACTAAAAATACTTAATAGTAAAATACTAAATTAGTACATAACTCACATGACAGTAAAATAATTGCGAGCATGGCTCGCTCATGTACTACAATTCCAACAAACCAATTCCAGTTCAAATTTGGACTTGTATAAACTCATTTCCATTTTTGGTCGGCGTTCCCGGTTAAGTCATAAAAGTATACAATGGGGCGGCCATGTTAGTTGGGGTCACGTTCCTTTTCAAAGTCATCGCGTGGTCATTTAAAGGAAGTCATCACAAGCTTAAACAGGTTTTTCGAAGATGATTTTTATCAAGGTCAAACAAAGCATGACAGCACGCTAATACAAATGTGCTTGTAATATGACGACGTAAAAACGAAGGCATATGTGGGTGGGCAAGGTCGCTCAAGGTGGCGCCCGCCCGCCGTCCATCGCTCAGGTGTCATATTTCGCGGCTGATCACGGAGGCGCTCGCAGCTGCGTCCTTCAAACACACGCCGACCTCCATCACACCATGTTTCTCCCGGCGAGCGATGGGGTACCGTTGACCGTTTTGTTGGGTTTGAGTTGTCCCATTTGTTTTCGTCATTGCACTCAATGAGTTTGTTTTGGCGCAATTTCAGGTTACCCCGTGGTGAGTTTGGGTCACCTTGTTCATTTGAAGGTATTTTCTGGTTCATTTGAGGTACTTCAATGAAAACCTGTTGATTTTCAATCACTTTCTATTGATTTTCTCGCATTTGTGCGTCCCCTCCTGGTCATTTTCAATCACTTACTGTTAAATTTGGGCTATTTACAGCTGATTCCTTTTACAATTTGGATCATTCCTGTTCATTTCTGGTCACTTAGAATTATTTGGGGTATTCAGGGCTGACTTTCTGTTGATTTTGGGACATTTCTGGACTTATTGCTGATCATTTTGAATAAATTGTCGTTGAATTTGGTGTTATCTGAGAAAGGCTTTTTGTTTGACCCCCCCAAAAAGACATTGTCGTTGCAAATCTATTTGCGTGCAGTGGTGGACCATCAGGGCTGCGACCCCAACACCCGCTTCGTGGCGCCTCCCCGTGGCGTCCAGTGGGTGGCGCTGCTGCAGAGGGGAAATTGCACCTTCAAGGAGAAAATCCTCAAAGCGGCCGCCTTCAACGCGTCCGCCGTACTCATCTACAACAACTCCACCAACAAGACGGTCAAAATGGGCCACGAAGGTCAGTGCTCGCTCGCTCTAGCGCCTCAAGATGGGACGCCTCGTTGACGGTCCTGTCGCTCAGGGACGGGCGACACGGTGGCGGTGATGATCACGGAAGCCTACGGCAAGGAGATCCTGGCCCACCTGGAGCGCAACCTGAGCGTGGCCGTCACGGTCCTGGTGGGACAGCGGCGTCCCGGCAAGAACGTCAACCGAGGCTCCCTGGTCTTCGTCTCCGTTTCCTTCATCGTCCTCATGATCATCTCTTCCGCCTGGCTGGTCTTCTACTTCATCCAGAAGATCCGATACGGCACCGCCGCGCACCAAGGGCACGTACGTACCAAAACCCATAGACGTCCGTGGAAAAGCCACAGGCGTCATCGTTCGTCCGTGGCTTAACGCTTGTGACGTCGGCAGCGTCGTCTGGGAGACGCCGCCAAGAAAGCCATCGGCAAGTTGGGCACTCGGACGGTCAAGAAAGGTGACAAGGTAAGCTCCTTTTACTTTAGCGCACGCTATTTTACATGATCACGTAACCTCTGCATATTTTGACAGGAGACTGATCCCGACTTCAACCACTGCGCCGTTTGTATCGAGGCTTACCAGCTGAACGACGTGGTCCGCGTACTGCCCTGCAAGTAAGTGGCGAGATGGCGTAACGGGCGCTCCCATAATGACGCACGTTTTGGTGTGTCCAGGCACGTCTTTCACAAGGCCTGTGTGGATCCCTGGCTCAACGAGCACTGCACCTGCCCCATGTGCAAACTGGATATCCTCAAGGCTCTGGGCGTGGCGGTGAGCGACGCCCGCCTCGGCCCGCCTCTTTCCGCGCCCAGGCTCACCCGCGCGCGCCTCGCGTTTGCCACGCAGAGCGGCGGAGCGTACGCCGAGGTCGCCGCCGCGGAACCCCGGCGGCCGGGAGCCGTCCGGGCCCCCTCCGGCCAGAGGCCGGCGCCGCCCGTAAGGCGCGGCGGCCGTCCCGCCGTCAGCCTGGAGCCGCTGAGCCCGCCCCGCCCCGAGGCTCCGCCCCGGAACCCCGCAGACATTGCCATCGCCGTCACCAGTAAGAGATCAATCAAGGTTTTTTTTCAAATGTTTTGGAGGGCGGACAACAAGTATATTGTTTTTCTTTTCGAATGGTTGTGTAGTGTTGGAAGTTTATTTTTAACTTTTGAAGCTACTTTGGACATTTTTAGTGCTTTTTCTACTTGTAAATAACTGATGAACTTTTGAAAATATTTTTGCCAAATGTTGAAATGACAAGGAAAGCTTTGTTTCCGTGTGTACAGGCGGCCACTTGTTCACCTCGCCGCCTCCGCCCCCTCGCATGGAGCTGCCCGAGTTGCAGGCTCCCCTGGATCTGTACGATGACAAGTCCTGAAGGCTGTCCCCTCCTGAAGGCAACTCCCCTCCTTTTCCTCCCTCCCTACTCCCTCCCAAACACACACGCAATGGCTGAGCAGGGTCGTCGGAGCGGGCCCCCTATCCCATTTTTCGGAGCCAAAGTACGCGAGAGGCGAAAAACTGATTTCCTCCAGATCCCGGGGCGCCGGGTCGCCCTTTTCCGCGACGGTGATTCCTCTGGCCGTTTGCTTCTTCTGGAGAAAGACAATTCCCGAGTGCCCGGACGTGTGAACAGAATCGGCGGAATCCCGGAGAAGGAACCCCCCTTTTCGGAGAAGACGGAAAGAGCACCCTCTTCCGCCACTTTCCTCTCCGGAAAGGACTTTTGGGCTCCAAACGAAAGCCGGACTAACGTTTCCACGTCTCTATTTAGCACAAAGAGCACTCACGTGCTACTACTACTGGATGAAGACTGCCCTCTACTGACTAACTCATAACCTGCGTGCAACGCAGGCACCAATAAGTCCACGTGCTGTGGCGCATGCCCCCTACTTCCCAAATGACTCCCCTATGGAAGGCTTCCCTCTACTGGAGAACCCCTTACTATACTTCCACCATCCATGACTACCCCTTGATGTCTGAATTCTCATTTAATAAACAAGTGCACAAAGAGTATAGATAAAAATATCAAATACTGAAAGTATACTAATGTTAAAATGGAGAAATCCTAAAATATAAACCAAAAATAACAAATATGATTTAAAAATATATATATTCACCACTTCATTCTCAATTATCTGTGTTTATATATATATTTTTTAATGAGGGTTTACGAACCCTCATTGAAAAAAAAAATAAACATAAAATTCCTTGATTTTTTTAAAGTAAATTTTATATAATGGTTAAATGAAAATTCTGGCATCAAAAAGGTTACAGCCCTGATACAACAACAACAAAAATCAAAAGGTACTTGCCCACACTATGCAGCTACCAAGTTTCAAACCATCAATTTGACAATGAGGACTTCTAAGTTAGCGCCCACAAGAAAAACAAACCAAGTGTCATTTTGGAATAATAAGGGCAAGAACTTATTTTTTGAAGGAACGATGGATACAAATCAAACTGAAAACTCCAAGCAGCGTTCCTTCACAGAAGCTAGCCAGCCAAATCGATGCCGACAAAAAAAACAACAGGAAAACCCATTTTCTCCATTTGGATTTGTGCATTTTCTGCACCCGGTGCAGGAATCCTGATGTTTTGTCTTAACTCTCTGGCTGGCAAGAGCCACGCGATTGGTCGCCATCAATGGCAGCATAAGAGTTAATTGGATGGCCATCCCTCCGTCTGTGTTGCTAAGCTTGCTATATCGTATAAAAATTTGTATTCTACAACATGTAGCCACTAGAACAAATGTTGCGAGCCAAAGCATAACAAAACACGTCAATAATAATCATAACTCCGTGATGTCACATTAGCATACTTAGTGGGACCGGAACTTCCTCCATATTGGCTGTTCTTTGGGGGCAGGGCCAATCAAGAAGGCCAAATGCGGAACCGATTCAACTTCCTTTTTGGTTGTGCTTTTGGGAAGTTGATACTTGTTTGTAGTCTGCCACTATTAAAATGACAGGTGTCAATCATCTTGCCTGCTTGACATGTCCTTGCACGTCACGTGATCATGTTGACTTTTAATTAGGCCTGCCTGAAAGTGTAGAATCAACGTTGGATGCCAGTGATGGCAAAAGACGTCGAAACAGTCAATTGGATTCCGTTTTGACGTTTTCTGTGTAACATCAGAAGACTGCTTTGATTTTCATTCCGTTATGTGGCCGATTTTAGATATCATATATTCAATTAGATCGTTGATGTGAGTCTGTGGTTGACCGTCGTCACGTGCTAGACATTTCGCCTCTGGTCCGTTTAAGACTTGGGACTTTATAGCTGAATCAGGCAAAAAAATGCAGCAGTGTATGTTTACATCCTTAATCAGCAGTAGTATAGTTTATTATCGAGCAATCCTATTATATATCTGTCAAGTAGTATCCAATTTAGTGAAATGTGTCTGTTGCAAAATGGCTGCCGACTCTTCCTTTGGGTATCTAGCCTCATAAACACGGCACACAACTGCTGTCGAAGACGTCTAGGGGCGTGTGTTTTGCGTCAACACGCGGAAGTGATGCGCGGTCAGCAGACTCGGAGAAAAACATCAAGGCTTTCGAGCAGGACGGCGTCTGTGTCTCGCAACTTCTCGCCAGGACCATGTGGATCCACCCTGAGGAGGTTCTGCTGGCCGGCCCGCTTTGGGTCTCCGAGCGGGCCAATCCCTTCTTCATCCTGCAGAAGCGGCGAGGGCACGGTCGGGGAGGGGGACTGTCCGGTTCGTCGTCGTCCCCCCTTACATTGTCTTTGCAAACGCCGAGCGAGAATCGACAAGTCTCGTGCGCTTTCGTCGAGTTGAGTCCAGCTATCGCGAGAATCAAATTTGCGTCCTCTTTGCACAGCTCCGTCAATTAGGAAGTCATCCTTGCGATGTAGCACGTGCTTTAGTTTGTTTGGTGTATTTCTGCAACCCTATTTTGTTAGCATCCCGTTGAACCCATTGGCTACCATCGACGATGGAACATTTGCACTTGGAGCGAATGTTCAATATTAATAAGCGAGAGGAACATTTTAATGGACGTTCACTCTCTTTGAAGCTCGAGGGTCAACCAGTAGTCATTTTTCCGAGTTTACTTGAAGTCACATCTTCTGACTTGTTGCTTTGAAGAAGTTCTTTCTTAGTAGAAGTTTGTGTTCCTGACTCAAGTGCTCCTCCTGGCGTGCAGGTCTGCTGGTGGGAACTCTGGACGTGGTCCTGGACTCCAGCGCCAGGGCGGCCCCTTACCGGATCCTCCTCCAAACGGTCGATTCGCAGGTCTTCTGGAATTTGGCCTGCGGTGAGCCCCGAGCGGCCGCCCGGCCGGATGTCTGAACTCCGGCCGACGTCTGACCCCTGTGTCGCAGGCTCCTCGCGCCGGGAGATCACGGAGCACTGGGACTGGCTGGAGGCCAACCTGCTGCAGACCGTGTCCGTCTTCGACAACGACCAGGACGTGACCACCTTCGTCAGGGGGAAGATTTCCGTACGTTTGCGGCATGGCTCGGCATCTGGCCGTCTTTCGGTCTCACTCGTATTTTCTCACCCTCAGGGCATGATCGCGGAGGAAAAGCGTGCGGCGCCGGGCGAGGATCGGGAGCAGGACGGCGGCAAGTTCCGGGAAGCCCAGCTGAAGATGAGGAAACAGTTCGGGATGCCGGCCGAGGAGAAGCTGGTCAACTATTACTCGTGCAGCTACTGGAAAGGTCGCGTGCCGCGTCAAGGTTGGCTCTACCTCTCCGTCAATCACCTCTGCTTCTACTCCTTCCTGTTGGGAAAAGAAGGTCAGCTTTTGCGCTCCAATCAATGCTTGCAAGTGCCATTTTGTAGGCCAAAAGAGGCAGAAAATGAGGCCAAAACTGGAAACTTGAACGAAAGTTGTTGTCGTTTGTTTCCCGCAGTGAGCCTGGTGGTCCAGTGGACGGAAGTCACCCAACTGGAAAAGAACGCCACCTTGCTGTTCCCGGAGAGCGTCCGCGTCCAGACGCGGACGGACGAGCACTTCTTCTCCGTCTTCCTGGACGTCAACGACACCTTCAAGCTGATGGAGCAGCTGGCCAACATGGCCATGCGCCAGCTGCTGGACAACGAGGTCTTCGCCGCCGACCGATCTCTGCCCAAAGCCGGCGAGGCCCTCAAGAACGTCTCGGCGCTCAAGAGGTTCCGCCATATTTTTTTTCCTCTATCTGACTGCTTTGGAAAAATAATTTCCTTTTTTTTTTTTTTTTTTTCCTCCATCCGGCAGAGATCTGGACGCACGCGCCAAGAACGAGCGATACCGCAGCGCCTTCCGCCTGACGGAGGACGAGCGCCTGGACGGCCACACGGACTGCACGCTGTGGGCGCCCTTCGCCAAAAGGCACGTGGCGGGCCAGCTCTTCATCTCCGACAACTACATTTGCTTCAGCAGCCGACGGGAAGACCTGTGCCGCCTCATCGTGCCGCTCCGAGAGGTTGGAATTTCGAAAGCTCAAAAACATTGCATCAAAGTCAATCTTAGGGCGCAAACGTCGTAACATGACTTTTGCTGTCAGAATCCGTATTCTTAAAAATACGTGTTTCCCCCAGGTGTCGGTGGTGGAGAAGGCGGAGAGCAGCGCCGTCCTTCCGTGTCCGCTGTCCATCAGCACCAAGAACAAAAGCAACTTCCTCTTCGCCAACCTCAAAGACCGAGACCTCCTGGTCCGCCGCATCTCCGACTTCCTGCTGCGGACGCCGGACGAGTCTCGGGGGGACGCGGCGGCGGTGCCCCGGCAAGGCCCCGACGCCCCCACCGCCACTCAGGGTCTGCTGGAGCTTTACCGCAAAGGCGTCCCAGAGGAACCGGGACCCAGAGCCGTGAGTCTTTGTTTTAATCCCGGCCGGTTTTCCGAGAAGATTTGGACTTTTCTCTGTCTAGGACTATTTAGCCATTTAAAAAAAAAATATTTTCGTTGGCTGATATTTGAGTCGGGTCGATGTTGACACCGTGTGCTGGAATAGTTTCTCGGAAAGCAACGCGGCTGAAATCTGCTCCTTTTGTTTGTGTCAGGCCAAGGAGAAAATGAAAGAGGAAGCGTGGAACATCCACTTCTCGGAGTTTGGCCGAGGGGTCTGCATGTACAGGACCCCCAGGAGCCGAGAACTGGTCCTGGACGGCATCCCCGACAAGCTGCGGGGGGAACTCTGGTTGCTCTTCTCGGGTAGGCCGGCTCGGCTCGCTTCCCGTGGATTCGGGAGCATTTCCGCCATTCAAATTTGCCCCGGGCGTGACGGGCAGGAGCGCACAACCAGATGTCCGCCCATCCGGGTTACTACGACGCGTTGGCGGAGAAGGCGGCGGGCCTGGCCTCTTTGGCCACGGAGGAGATCGAGCGGGACCTCCACCGCTCCATGCCCGAGCACCGGGCCTTCCAGAACGAGATGGGCATCGCCGCCCTGCGCCGCGTCCTCACCGCTTACGCCCACAGGAACCCGGGCATCGGCTATTGCCAGGTGGGCGTCTCCGCCGTGGTGGGATGGACGAGGGCCGGCCCCACCTGACCCCCCGCCGCGCTGGCCGTCTTTAGGCCATGAACATCGTGACGTCGGTGCTGCTGCTCTACTGCACCGAGGAGGAGGCCTTCTGGCTCTTGGTGGCGCTCTGCGAACGCATGCTGCCGGACTACTACGACGCCCGGGTCGTGGGTGGGTAGACCGGCCCCGTGGCCTCTCGGAGCCGAGCCACACGCTGCTGTCGTCCGCCAGGGGCGCTGGTGGACCAAGGCGTGTTCGAGGAGCTGACCAGGGCCTTCCTGCCGCTGCTCTACGAGCACATGAAGGAACTTGGCGTCATCTCTACCATCAGCCTTTCTTGGTTCCTCACCCTCTTCCTGTCCGTCATGCCTTTTGACAGCGCCGTCATCCTGGTGGACTGCTTTTTCTACGAGGGCGTCAAAGTCATCTTCCAGGTTAGGCCGGGGCGGGTCGGCCCCCGTTCCCAGCTCACGCCATACCGTCCGCCTTCCCGCAGGTGGCGCTGGCGGTGCTTAATGACAACGTGGACACCCTGTTGGCCTGTGTCGACGAGGGCGAGGCCATGACCGTCTTAGGGAGGTGAGAACCGCCGCCACCGCCGGCGTCCCGTCCCCCGGGTCACGTGCCCGCCGGCGCGCAGGTACCTGGACAACGTGACCAACGGTCAGATGGCCGAGCAGCCCGAGCGGGCCGACGGAGAGGAGCCGGCGGCGCCCGAGATGGACGTCTTCCGCCTGGTGGAGTCCTCCTACGAGGTGGGTTTCCGCCTAAAGGGGCGCCGTTTTTGCGATCTGAGCACCCCTCCGCCGACAGAAGTTCGGCAGCCTCCGTGCCGACGTCATTGAGCAGATGAGGTTCAAGCAGAGGTTGAAGGTCATCCAGTCGCTGGAGGACACGGCCAAACGCAGCGTGGTGAGCGCCCTTTCCGGCCGGCCGGACGGCGGCCGCCGCCTCTTCTGACCCCTTTGCCCCCCGCCTGCCGCAGGTGAGGGCCGCCATGACCGAATCGGCGTTCGACATGGACGAGCTGGAGGACCTCTACTGTCTCTTCAAGGTTGGTTGGGCTGGGCGGGGCGTTTCCGTTCCGTTCCCTCGGTAATGGCGACATGCTCCTCGCAGGCCCAGCACATGAGCGGCTGCTACTGGGGCGGCGGCTCGGCGGCGGCGGAGCGTCACGACCCGGGCCTGCCGTACCTGGAGCAGTACCGTATCGACGGCGGGCAGTTCTGGCGGTTGTGGCACGCCCTGTCCGCCTGGCCCTGCGCCAGCCACGCCCGCGTCCTGGCCGGCCGCCTCTTCCGGACGCTGGACCGCAACCGTGACGGCCTGGTCAACTTCAAGGAGTTTGCGGCGGCGCTCAGTGAGTGGCGCCCTCCCTCCCTCCCTCCCTCCCTCGGTGCCGCCGCCCGTCAGCCGGCCGCGTCTCATCCGGCAGCTGGTCCGCAGGTGGGATGTACCACGGGGATGTGACCGACAAACTCAAGTTGCTCTATAAGCTCCACCTTCCCCCGGGTAAGTGGACTAAATGAGGAAACCTAGGCAAAGCTAGCCGTGTTGAATAGGAACTCATTGTTTGTCGTTGCGCTAACACCACAATTGGTTGGCATCATTTCATTTTTTTGTCTATTTCCTTTCAGCTCTGTGTCCCGAGGAGGAGGCGGAGGAGGCAGAGTCGGCGTCTGAGGCGGCAAACTTCTTCCCCGACGCATCTAAAGGTACCTGCCGGCGGTGGGCGGGAATGGCGGGAATGGCGGGGACGGGGTTTAACGGGCTTCTTCTTTCACCGTCGTTTTCCAGAAGACTCCGTCTCGTCCTCTGCACGAGCAGGTCAGTGGAGTGGTCGCTCTCGCCACAAACGACAGAGCGGCTTTTCCCATTTGCGTGCATTACTCTGCTAACCGATCTCGTCCGCCACGCCACGCAGGGGGGGAGGAGGCCCGACCCGAGTTGGCGGTCCGCGGCGTGAGCCAGGAAAAGAAAGGTGAGCGGACGGACGGGTGGGGCTCCCGGGACGCCTGTTGACCTTTTGACCCACCCCCACGGCAGAAGACTACAGGTCCTACCTGAGAGCGTGGGCTGAGGAGAAGGAGCCCAAGCGGGAATCCATCAAGGATCTCCCCGCCATGAATCAGGTCAGTGCAATGCCAGCCCCCCCCCCCCCCCCTTCCCCCTCCAACTCTCGCTCTCTGGCCATCACTCACTCCTTCGCTCTCTGACCTAGGATCAGTTCATCGAGCTGTGCAAGACCTTGTACAACATGTTCAGCGAGGAGGAGTGCCACGAACAGCAGCTCTACCACGCCATCGCCACCGTGGCCAGCTTGCTTCTGCGCATCGGCGAAGCGGGTAAAAAGTTCCACAAGACGACGACGCTGACGGACGAGCCGGAGAAGGCCGGCGCCCCCGACGAGCGCTGGGCCGTCACCTTCGAGCAGGTACTGGCGTCCGTCTTGACCGAAGCACCACTGGTGGAATACTTTGAGAGGAAACGAGACGTCAGGGCACGGGTGTCCGCCCTCAAAGATCGGCGGCGGAGCGCCTCCTCCCGGGACGGCCCCTGATGCCTCTCTTAAAAAACGTTGCCACTTTTTTCCTTTTGATGGAACGAAAACTGCGCCTTGACCCAGCGTCCAATCCGTTGGAGTGGACAAATGTTGTCCATACGGATTGGGTGGATCAACTCATTTCATTTCAAGACTTTTTGTTGGTAGGAGCAACATCCCCACCGACGTTAACGCCAAGTAGTTTATTTTCCCAACCAATCTTTTAAAGATTCTATTAAGGTCAATCTGTTGGCTATGTAGTCATTGGCTGCCATTGGCCATGAGAGAGAGGTTTATTTTTTTAACTCAACCACGGTGGCCGACCTCCAGTTGATTGGTGAAATGAAAGAACCAGACTGAAGTTGACAAAATGTACAAAATGTCGACCGACAGACACTTTTATTAACACTTTTTTATTACTATTCTGTCTGAATAATCAATAAACAAATGTTGACCAAAACAGGGAGGCCTTTTTGTATACAGGTTAACCACGGAATTTAGTTATATAACAAAAAAAATGACCATTTATACATGGTCTATTTTGCCCAACAATTACTTACTATATATAGTCTTTTTTTTTTTTAGGAAAAGTCTAAGTACAAATGGTGTACTTTTAGGAAAAAGTTGCCATACTATACATGGTCTTGTTGTTAAACCTCACTAAACATTATTTTTGAAGAAAAAGCCTTCTCCACAGCATTGCTTCGTGAGCTACTCCCCTGGATAATGCATGCATGAGTGGAGAGAGAAAACAAGGAAAGTTGGAAGAATAAGAAAGCCTCTCAGCCTTTATTTGCACGCCCAAAAAACATCTGCCATTTTGGACGTCGGAGAAGGAGGACAAGCAAGATGAAGCAGGGGTCAACGGCGCTGGCGGGCGTTTTTGCCGTCGTACTGGATGGCATCCAAGGCGGCGCCGATGTCAAACTCTTTGGCCCGGAGGAGGCGGCTCAGCCAGCCGCCCTCGTCCGTGAAGCCCATGGACAACATGTGAGTCAGAGACTCCACCAGGCGGGGGTCCATACCTAGGAGGACAGGGTTCAGCATGGCCGGGAGCGCAACCATACGGGCAAGGCCTCACCTGGAGGAAGGCGGGGGTACAGGGCCGCCGGAGGAGCCCCTTTAGCGCCGTCCTGTTCCACCTCTCGGACGGCGCCCCGATCCACCTCGGCGCCCTGCAACAACGACTGCATTTCGCCGCTGGATGGGTCCACCTCCTTGCCGCTCACGTGCGTCCACTCTTCGTCGTCTTTGCTCGGCGAAGCCTGCCGGCGGGAAGGGAAGAACTTAGGTGAGGAGCCCCCGACCGAAGAGAGGAAGAGAGACCACTGCGCCACACCTGTGCCTCCCGCTCCGCGTCTTCTTCACGCGGTCCTTCCGTCACCTTGACGGCGCGGCCGCCGTGTTCCACGTCAATGTCCACGTCGATGCCTGGGTGAGACATAAGGCGTCATTGGGAGACGTGTGCAACGGCGATGGATGACTCACCTAGCGGGCTGAGCATGGCCGCCACGCTCTCGCCCACATTCCTCAGGTAATTGATGCCGCCTTGGACGTCAGCAACGGGCATGGCGGGTGTGGCGGGCGCAGTGTTTCGACGAGCGCCACGCCCACAATGCCTCGTCTTTGTCTTCAGCTTGATGTGCGGGAACGCCCCCTGCGAGGCCCGCACGGGACGAACGCCGGGGCTACCGACCAGGGAGTGTTCTGGATGGATCCCTTTGGACCAGCAATCCACGCAGAGGTCGTAGTCGGGGCAGACGGCGCACTTGAAGCGCACACCCACTACCGGGCCCTCGCAGCCGTCGCACGTCACGTTGACGTGCACGCCGGCCGGGGTGGCCCAAGTGGCGGGGGGCACCGTGGTGGGGGGCACTTTAGCAGGGGGAGCTGTGGTGGAGGATGCCGCCGCGGCGGACGGCTTGGCTGGCGAGTCCTGACGCGGCTCCTCTTTCTCTACAAGGCAAGATCAACAAAGTAAGTTAGCAATAAAAATGTCACTTTAAGTAACTGTTTTTCTTTAAAGAGCAACAACATTAAGATTGGAGGAAGGAAACGTTTGACGATATGACGTAGATCAGGGGTGGCCAACTCCAATCCAGTCTTGTTTTCCATATCTCCTACCTCTACCACAGCTGAATCAAATAATCAAGTCATCAGCAACAGCCGCCCAGAAGCTTCCTAACGATCCCGGTGTGTTGGGGGAGGTAGACATGGAAAACAGACTGGAATGGGGCTGACCAGCACCGGACTTGACCACCTCTGATCTACATCATTTCTGGTCGTGAAACAACAATTCAATATCGGTACCTTTCGGTACTTTTGAGGAAAAATGTCACTTACCTCTGACGAAAATGCGAAAGACGCCGTCTTTTATGCAAGTCTCAGCCAAGAAGAGCTCCTCATTGGACGAGAAGGCCACCAGTTCGCCATCGCCATCTGCCGAATCCCCCCCCAAAAAAATAAGAAAAGGAAAAAGCTTCACCGGACGTCGTTGCCTACCTTCGTAGTTCAACTGGATGCTGCTGATGGGCCTGTTTTTGAGTGAGCTGTACAGCTGGTTACTTTTGCTCTCCAGCTGCTCGTATCTCCCGATGGTCGGGTCATCCTTCAGCACAAACTTTCGAATTTCCGCTATCGACCCTTTGCTCATCAGGTAAGCCTTGACGGTGACCGACATTTTTGCTTCAGCTCGAGTCCGCTCAGTTGTTGTTTTTCTTCTCTACGCAGGTTTATGAAGAAGCTTTTAAGAGCGTCGTCTCAATGTTGTTGCGCTCTTTTCCGGTATGGGCGTGGATACGCGTTGACTGTATGGACATGGCATTCCATTGGTTTCGCTCCGCCCGCGGCGACCAATCGGATGTGGCGCTAGCAGAGGTTGGGCGGGGGCTTTGCCAGTCACCAGACTGGAAAAATTCGCTCCGTCATTCTTACGTCGTTATACACCTTTTTTTCAGCTAGCCCCAAATGCAAAATTGAATTACATTTTGCACTAATTTTACATCATTCAATAGAGTCTACTGGGATTTATACAGGGTGATCCAAAATCTGATGGCTTGAGTATTGGTGGGTTGGGCACTTAGCTCAAGCAGCAAGTGTTTGTAGTCAAGACTTTCCAACAATCAAAAAGTTAAGTATAATTAACTTTTCCCACTCTAAGATACAGTAAAGTACTGAGTATGATCTGGGAGTGAAATGTGCCAAAGCAACAAATACTACTACATCAGTCTTCCACCTCTGTGGTCCTGAGTTCAAATCCTAGTACATGCAAAATTTTTTCCCAATATTCAGTTAAAAGAATAAGTTCTAATGCCTAAGTGTTTAAGTGTATAAGTCTTCAGTGGTGGATGAAGTATTTTGTCAAAAAAATGACTAAGTGTTTCACCCATTTTCCTTGGATAAAACGTTTCAACATGTATGTGTATGTAGAGATAAATGTACAAGTACTACAGTTTTCTCTCACAGGTTGGTGGCCTGGTGGTTAAGTCATCTGACTTCCACATCTGTGGACCTGGGTTCAAATCCAAGTGCAGGCAAATATTTTCCCACTATTTCCAGGTAAATGAAAGAGATGAGTGTCCAAGTACTACTGCCTACTCTCACTGGGTTAACCTTTTGCTGAAAAGTATGACTAAGTGTTTAATATAAATTAAAAAGTTTTTTCTTTTTTTTCTTCTTCTTATTCCATTGACCAATTCTTCTTTCCAAGTATTTTCAGCCAAACGACGGCAGCGAGAATCGAACCCAGGTCTCCCAGATGGGAATCCAGTGCTCTAACCTCTACGCCAACCAAGTGACTACACTTTCCTTAGTCATCATCTGAGTTTCTTGACAAGAAGTCCACAGAAACAACTAAGAGAAAATGTGTCACAACCGGGAATTGAACCCAGGTCTCCCGGACGGGAGTCCAGTGAACTAACCTCTGCGCCACAAAGGCCACACTTAATTTTGGAAAGTCTTGACTACACATGGTTGTTTGTATTTAAGGGGTCACTTAGCTCAAGCAGTAAGTGTTCGCTTGCCACGTGAAAAGGTGGATTGGGAAGTTAGCTCAAGCAGCAGAACACATACTTAACATTCGAATAGTCGGTGCCAGAATCTTTCAACTTCTGTCTTCAGTGACTGAGTGAAAGCATACTTTAACACACAAAATGCTTTTGAAGTGAACGGCATGACTTAACTTGAAAAGATAAAAATGCCAAATGTTACACACAAAATGCTTTTGAAGTAAATGGCATGACCTAATCTGAAAGGATAAAAACGTCAAACATTACACACAAAAAACCTGACATTTGTACACAAGTTGTGAATATTTGAAATTATGCCAAGGAAAATTGTCAAAATGATTGGCCCACGAAAGATTCTAAAACACCCTGTTTTATCCTCAAATATTTTTAATTTAAATCTAAGTCAATTAAAAGCTTTGAAAAACATTGTGCTCCATGTCATTTTTTTTTTTTGGGTTATGAACCAGGTGGAATGTTACTTTCTATTTTACAATTTACATCATCCAAATAGCTGCCTCGCATGAATACATTGAGATTAAGCCAGCTGCCTTCCTCAAGATAATGCCCATTTACTTCACAAGAAATCAACATATAACAACTGTTAATTTTGGATTGTTATATCTTCATCTTCCTGTCCCACGTTTCTATTTGTGTGCCTCCAATAAGTTGTCAAACTGTACTTGTTAGTCACCAAGGTTACTTTAGTTTCCCTCGAGACAATCTTTGTAAACAGGAGCACATGACTGAGTGACTACGTGTAAGCTAGAAGCTTCTGGGCCCGCCCGCCCGCCGCGGAACTTCCCCCGGTTTATCCTGTTCCCGCCTGGCACGCAACAGGGTGACTCACTCGGAGGCGGTCCTGGCCCAGTTTCCTTTTATTCAGGGACACAAAAACACACAACATAAAAAAAGCAAAGAACCACAAAGTCAAGTGTCAGATATAGAGGGGGTGGTACTGCCGAGGCGTCAGGCGTTTTCGACACGTGGGGCACGTGTGCGAACGGGAAAGGGCGTCTCGTAGGCATTGGCTGCAGAAGACGTGGCCGCATTTGGTAGACACCACCAGCCGCCCGCTCTCCACCATCTTGCAAAGATCACCCGCCTCGTTAGTATTTGCGGGCCGTGCCGAGGCCGCGCCGGCCGGGTCGGACCTTACCTCCGTGTACGTGTCCATGCACACCGGACAGCTGATGGTTCCCGGTGTAAGCCTGAGGGCGAAGACAGGAATTGGACTTTTTAACAGTGACTTTTGGCACAAAACGTCCAAAGAGGGGTGGTGGCAGACGATCAATGAACCGCTGCCAGTCCCTCGCCAGGGCATCGATGATTGATAAACATATTTTCTCACATAATAGGCGTATTTGTAACCAAAAAAAAAGATGACTGAATCAAGGGTACGCACACAAGAACTAGTTTCTACACTCTTTTGCCAGTAGATGTCGGGAAATTTACATTCACTATTTGTTGGTTATTTTCTGTTTAGCAGTAAGAAAACAACCATTAGTGGATGGATGACTAACTTCCTTATGATTCATATAGTATCTCAGAAATAGCACATGACGTGGATGATTTTTCTTAATATTTTCCCTTCAAAGTAACACATTTGTACTCCCCATTAAAACCATGAACATGGAGGTGAAAATTGTCAATCAGAGGGGCGGCTTACACGCGAAAATTTGTCAAGTTTAACCATTTTAAGGGGGCGACTTATGTGAGAAAATACTATAAGTTGAATTGACGGCAGAAGCATGAAGTTAGCCCAACATTATTTTTTCAACTCTATAAGCGATGGACTGATTTCAACGATTGGACCGAACAAGTAAGTTGGGCAATATAGCGCTGGCCACGTGTCCATTACCTGGTGGAGCTCCCTGCCTGGAGCGAGAACAAGACGTCGGCGCCTGGGAGGCCCGAGGAGGGCTCGTCCTCGTCGCTGCTGACCACGTAGCTACCTCCCGGGGGGTTCCTCCTTCCGCCGTCGTCGCCGCCGCCGGGATCCGAGAGGCGCCCCGTCAGCGTGCGTGCGCGAGTGCGTCCTCGAGTCCGGACGGGCGAGCCTTCGTCTACCAGCTGGGGAGAAAAAAACAAGAGTTGGCAATTACACATTTGCGCTTTGACCATATATTTCAGACATAAATTGCTGCTTTTTAGGACATTTAAAAGGTATTCCATGAAAAGACTATTCAAGCACTGGGCAACTGCTTATGAAGTCTGATTGATTTATAAAACTAGATTTTTTGTCCCTGACACATTCCTATCAACTGTTGTTATTAATATAATACAAAATGACCATATTAGAACAAAAAAAAAATCAAGACTGGAAAAATATCATTCAGACTTCACCATAAGACCCAACTCACACTCATAATTCAAGTTACAAAGCGCCTTTGCATAACATTTCTGTGTTCTGAATATGAAAGCAAAAAGCCTGTCACTCGACAAAATTGTCTTGTCATTCTTCTGGAACAAAATGAATTCATAAGATGAGGTAATGCTGTATACAGAAAAAAAACAGGAAAGATCAGGCCTTGTGTCCCACGAGTATGAATGCCTCCTAGTGGATAAACATTGTCCACCACTGGTTTTGCAAGTTCTTCATTGCATGTATTATAAAAATGTTTTTTTTTAAAAATCTAACCATCGGCATGATTCCCATCTCACGCTCGCCGTCGTTTAAAATTTGCTTGCTCCATTGATGAGCAATTTACAGTAATGCCTCAATTAGTGTGTCGTCACGCATCACAAATTCAATACCACACATTTTTTCCCCGCTATTATTATTTTTTAATTGCTACTAAAACTTGTTCTACTAGGACTCAGCACTATAGAAAAAAAATTAAACTATATAAAAATGAAAATCCCCACTGAAACTCATAAGCAGAAGCTAATAATAAATCTTTAGTTACAAGTTATAATAGAACTGGCCCCACTTTTCGATTATTGTGCCCATGTCCGGTCTACTTTAACTGTGATATTCAATATTTAATATATATACGTCATGCTACTACCATTGAACAGCCTCTAATTTTCCACTCGTATGAATATTTCTTGTTTTAGGAAGCTCACTTTGGTTTCCAGTCAAATGACATTTTGGTGTAATATTAGCATTATGCCCTTGAGAAAATACAAAACCGAAAACCGACCAAAATAGTCACCAATCAATTGGATCATCGATGTGTGCGCTTTACCAGCACGGAGTCGTTGTTGGTCAGATCGACCACGTGCGCCGCTTCCCACGACTCCGACGTCAGGTCCACCACTTCGGCGGGATCTGAATGACAAAAGCCGGTTAGTCATCCGGGCGTGTGGTGCCCACGCCCGGCCGGTCGGGGCACCCACCGTCCGGAGGGTTGTCCATCACATCGACGGTCTCTGCCGGCGGTGGCGGGACAACTCGGGGACTGCTCCTCCTGTTAGAGGCTGCCACGGCCCGACGATCGGCACGGGCCGTTCGGCGCGCGTTTGCGCCGCCGCGGTGTTTGGCGGCGGACGCCAGCGGGCCCTCCGCGTTCCGTCTTTTCCTCGGAGCCTGCAAATACAGCATGTCCGGTGAACAATTCATTCGTCTGCCATGAATCTGTAAAGTTCCCCTTAAACAGTCAGTGGGCTGCAGCCGACAAACTTTTAATGACTTCTTTATAAAATTTGAAAAAATGTGTGGTACTAAACATTGACATTCATTTGCTGCCAAGGCTCCCAATTCAAATGGTTTGGACGTCAATGACACTGAAATAGTTGAGAGCGAGAAACGAGGCAAAGACTCACTGGTTCCGTTTGATTTGTGTCCGAGCTCTAATATTTTGCAAATGCACCGGACGGAGCCTTAAAATCCCCCAACCAATACTGTATAAAACAAATGCCAATGTCAAGGCTTTTTAAAACTGGCGTGCCCACGCCTCCTCCTCGACGTCACGCGGCCGTCGCCGAAAAACGTGCTTTAATATAAAAGGTTTGGGAGTAATATTCAAGTGTTTGGAGCGTGTTGAAACTTACAGTGTTGCTCATAGCTTGACGCCGACACCCGGGGCACACCCTGAGGACACATTCAACACGTTGTACTTCATCAGTGTTCAACAAAAACACAAACTGTGCAGTACTTCATCACTGTTCAACAAAAACACAAAGTGTGCAGCCAACAGCTATCTTGCTAACCACGCCGCCAGTCTGCAAACACGAGCCAAAAAGTTGACTCGAAATGATTCCCAGTCCAGGGGGAAAACATTAAGTCGGCTCGAGACGTCTTAGCTTGACACGTGGACTAAAAAAACGTCAACTCGAAACGTTTGACAGTAAGAATGATAATGATAAAGCCGGTGAGCTCCGAGCAGCCCGTTAGCATTGTAGGTTAGCATCGCTCACCGGCACGTAACTTCCCGCCTTCTTTCGTGCTGTATTCCCACTCGTCATCGAATGGCGTCCAATTTTACTCGAAACGTCAGAGGCAGACTTCGTTCATCACTTATACGCCAACATTAGAGGTCCCACGTAGGAATGTTAAAGTCAGGAAATGAACATGAGGCTCTGGTTCTTAATATCAACATGTGAAAAGAATAGCGAATCAGATGTCTCACTTCCTTATTCCAACGCACGAGTGCGCCCTCCTGTGGACCGGAGGCAGAAAGCAGTATCCCCAGACGGCGCCACATAGATATCAAATGTACATGAAAAAAAAACCTACAAGATGTTCAATGCAAAGAGAGGGGAAGGGCTTCATTTGTCAGCCATTATATGTCAGGGCCGCTTGATAATGAGCATTACAATTAAAAGCAATTAAAAAAGATACATCCTCCATCAAAATGCTCTACCTTGTACATTCAAAGACGTGACCCCATCGGCCACCTATTTTCCTAAAGAAATCAGAACTTTATTCAAATATATCAGAACAAAAGTAAAATAAGTATGCTTACCATTTATCCATCTACTGAGATTTTATAAGCTAACTATTAGTAAATATTAGCAAGTGTTTGTTGAATGTATGACGTACATTAAGCCTAAAATATTGTGGGGCTTTTATTGTGTATCAATAGAGTTGAAAATGTTAATACTGTGACAACAGCAACATCTGACAGTCATTTTATTTCACAGAAGGATGGAAAGGGTATCTTTCTCAATGGCGCAGAGAGTTAACAAGCCTGTCATTCATGCTAGTTTGCGTAACATTGATACAAGGAATTTAACAATAAGAAGAAATTTTCCAATCTAAGTCAACTGCAGAGCCGATGGGTCACACCACCACGGCAGCGGCGTTGGAAGAACGTTTGGTCGGCGGCAGAAAAACTTCTGGCGGGGTCCTGCAGTTTGCTTGCGAACCCAACCTTCATGGACGCCGGCGACCACTCGTCCCTAGTTTTCATTTGGGAGGATAAGAGGAAGAAATTAATGGTGTTTTGATCAGAATTGGGCTTGCTTAATGTATTTTGGCTAGTTTCAAATGTAGTTCCGGATAGCATGGTGCTGTGCTAAATCTACTAGCCATAAAATCATTAAAATTAGAGCAAAAGGTCTATCATTGTCAATGGCACTGAACAAGTTTTTGGAGCCTACTGACCTTCCTCGCGGGATTCTTATCTAGGAGAAGCTTGAGGAGTCCACGCGCTGGTTGCCATGGAGATGTGGGTGGAGAATTTGCAACATCTCATGTATGTTGGGGACATAACCAGACTGGAGCTTGGACCAGATGGGAACATCTGAGGAGGTCCATGAGAAGGGCGACAAAGGCAAACAGGTGTCACAGGTGAGGGCTAAACGCTACTAGGCGAAAGCAAAATGTACATACCATCCAGCGAGACCTCGAAGGCTCCGGTGGACAGGAAGTGCGTCTCCATCATGTTGCAGAGGAAAAAGGCCATCAAACAGGAGAAGATCTGAAGAGACACAGGCACAGCCGTTCTGGGCCCCGTTTTCTCAGAAGCGGTTTCTCCAGCAACCCTCACCTTGTTCTCTTGGCCCCAAGTCCAAAGCCTGGGCGTGTCTACTCCGAGCTGCGCGAACACGTTCTGACCGCTGATAATCAACAAGATGGAGGCCAGCTTCAGGAACCACACCGCGTTGCCCATCAACCTGAGGGGACGAAGGCACGGATATTGTAAATTTGTGCAAAAATCGCTCCGGATTATAAATCGCATAAGACAAAAACGGCATAAAAACAAAACCGACGCCAAACTTTGAAAAACACGTTAATTATAGTCTGGGAATAAATGGTACTTGTTGAAGGGCGACGGGGGGTAGTTTTGTCCCTCGATGCGCATTTCAGGGTACAGCTGTTCGATGGCCCTGGAATACTCTTGAAAGACTTTGGCGTAACCTCAGGAGATGCTGCAAACAAATAGTCGTACAAGAGGATAAACACCTTCCGCAGCGGAGAACTTGCATCTACTCAAGAATTTGGGGATGGGGAAATGATATCAGTCTTCAATCACGATGGAATTATTTTTCTGAATATTTTCAATATATTTAAGACAATGTCTAGACCTTAACCCAGTTGACAGTGGAGATGATCTTTGACCCACTGGTTGTTTTCTTTAGAATTTCATCTGGGCAGTGTTTAGCAAGTCATAGTTAGCAAATCGCATAGATGTCAACGCTAAGTGGCTTACCAGTACTGGAACCGGAGGACGGAATGCTCCGCTGCCCTGGTGTGTCCAGTTCCAACGGTGGTTCCGTGCTTAGATAAAACGTCGGCCGGTTGCGGGCTCGGTCTGCCTACGTAGACGTCGCGGAGCGTCAGCGCCGTGAATAGAAGTAGAGCAGTTAGTAAACCAGCCTGGCTGTACTCCGCCATCTTGGCTGCGTCCCCTTCTTTCTTCTTCGTCTGCCTTGCCTCATTTGGCGTTTGGCAAACCTTCATCAACGTCACGTCACATTAAAAAAATACGTTTATTATTCAGACTACCATGAAATATAAGTACATGAATTAAAAATAAAAACATGCCAAGGGCTACAAATATGCTAAAACATAGAAGCGCAATGACGTCATCCCAGCGCGACAACACTTGAGCTCTGCAGTCCACCGACAACTTAAGGATAATACGTTACGAAAAGACCCGGAGCAGGTGAACGGAAATAATATTTTTAGCTTTGGTTTTAAAAAGTGGAAAGACGTGCCATTTATTTACCTGTTTTAGTTTTGTAAATTACAGTTTGAATGCCATTGACGGTGTTAGGCGAACAAAAGTCTAACGTATTGGACGTCTGTCGCCGTCAATGACACTGAAACGAAATACATTAAATTAAAAATATGTTAATTGCTGTGAGTGGCAGTGTCCGTGTTGATTGATGATTTACGTCAGGCAGGAGTGGAAGAAGGGGCGGCGCCGACATGCTGACCTTTGGGGCGACCCAGCTCCTGCGGCTTCCGTTCGGGGTCTCCCGCCTATGCGCCTCGCCCGGGAAGGCTCTTCTTCCTCTCGCTGCCCACCGCCGCTCATCTTCGGCGCCGGACAGTGCCGGCTGGTACGCGCAGGCGGCCCACTCGGCCCCCGTGCGAATGGCCGAGGACTTCCTGACGGAGGTCCAGCAGAGCGGCGCTCTCCCCTGGTGGCTCGCCATCGGCGCGACCACACTGGGCATCAGGACGCTCGTCACGCTGCCCCTCGCCGCGTACCAGATCCGTATCCTCGCCAAGGTGGTTGCAAAAAGTCGCCACCGCCCCGAAAGCTCCCTGTTGACGGTCCCCTGCAAACAGGTAGAGGCGCTGCAGCCGGAGATCGCAGCGCTGGCCCAGCGGCTGAGGTACGAAGTGTCGGCGAGGGCCGGCGAGCGAGGCTGGACGGACGCGCAGTGTCGGTGAGGTCCGGTCTGGCCTGGTCCGTCTGGTTCGAATCGACGCACCTTTCAAAGCTTTCCTGGTTGTTTCAGGTTTCACTTCCGCAAGAATCTCCGGCGGTTGGTGTCGGAGCTCCACGTGAGAGACAACTGCCACCCATTCAAGGCCTCGCTGCTGCTTTGGGTGCAGCTGCCGCTTTGGATCAGCCTCTCGCTCGCCCTCAGAAACCTCAGCCAGCGTCACTCAGGCAAGGACTTCATTGGCATAATCGCGGACTGCACAAAAAAGACCAGTTAAATGTCTCAAAATAGAGGATTAATTAGCTAATCCATTTGGTACATTAATTCTGACAACCAAACATAACCATTCAAAGCCTGTGCTCTCCGTTTGAATTGGACATTTATCCTGCTCAATGCATTCAATTTAAGGAAAGCAACTTCTGACTTTCAGAGCTGCAAGCCTCCTTGACTACAGGGGGCGCTCTGTGGTTCCCCGACCTGACGATGCCTGACTCTACCTGGCTCTTGCCGCTCGCTCTGGGCCTGACCAACCTGCTCATCGTGGAGGTGCGGCACCGACGACCCGGGAGTTCGATCCCACGACGTCACGGCACTCCTTCTTTCTAGTTGTTCGCCCGGCAGAGGACCAATGTCACTTCCGTCCAGAAATGGGTGAGCCACGCCATGCGTGGCTTGTCCCTGCTGATGATTCCCATCGCCGCCAGCGTCCCTTCGGTGAGTTCACCCCTAAGGACAACAACAACAAAAATACAGTATGGAGTAGCACTGTACATTTATCGGAGTAACTTTACCACGCCGTACTTTAGTAGTATGTAAAAGAAACACTACTTTGGCCTGCACAAGTCTTCACATTTGTCTTCCGAATTCTAAATTTACTTAATTTTTTTCGTCAGAGAAGGGCACTGTGGCTCTACCAGTATCACCAATGAGCTAAAATAAAATTTATAAAACTTGATATATAAATATAGATATATACAAGTAATAAACAACAAATCAGCTATTTCTAATTTGACCTAGTTTTATAATTCATGGTAGAACCAGATTTATCCACTAGAGGGCTCTCATGGTGCCGGATCAGGACAGCTGATTTTTCTCTTAACTTTTTTTTTTTAAATATATAAAATGGGAGAAATTTAGCCCTTGTTTTAAAAAGAAATAATCGTAAGTAGCTACTTAGTACTTGAGCAGTCATTTCACCAAATCAAGTAAATTTTTTGGATGACTACTTACTTTTTTTTGGGTAATATTTTGCTGTTTTTCCTCTCTCCGCCCAGTCAATGGCACTCTACTGGTTGTGCTCCAGCCTGGTCGGCTTGAGTCACAATCTCCTGCTTAAAACTCCCGTGGTCCGTGAGGCCCTCGGACTCCCCGCACGCCACAAAACGCCGTCGGATGTCGCCGGAAAGAAGCTCGGCTAGTGAGCGGCGCCGATGGAGGTCCTGGGATCAAGTCAATAACCTCATTAAGAGGGAGCAAAAAAAAAAAAAAATTATGTTCGGACTCGTCAAGCCATTTTGAGTAAATGCGCAATATTATTTCAAGTCAAATGGTCTTGGAAAAACCTTTTTTTCCCCTGCTTCTCTGTCAATTGTGCTTTGTTTGTTTCTAAGAAGTAGTCAATGAAGTTAAATTAAAAAAACAGGCAGGAAAGTTTGAGTTTTTTTTCGTAAAAAAATTATAATGTCAAAAATGTTAGTATGGTGGTCTGCATGAGACAAAATGTATGTGGATCTATGCATTTTGTTTTTTTGTTTTATTTACCAAAAAGTTACTCACCCAGTAAAGTCAAGTACAATTTTTCCGAAAAAAGAAGCAGCTAGAAAACACTTCTTTGTACTAAAGTCTCTTTTGCATGATGTGAGAGTTACCGGACTGCTTCCTTGACCAACCGTTTCTTTTTCGATTCCTCTTCTTTCACGTCCCAAGTTTGTCCCTTTTCATACGATTGGACACATGATGTCCATGGGGCAATTACTAAGAGGTCACCGACCGAAGCGGGTTCATTTTCTCTTTCCTACAAGCGTCCATCCATCTTGGTCCTGCTGAGGAGGATCTCGATGTTGATGGCTTGTTGTGTTGACTGACGTGTTCTCACACTCCATTGCCTAGGTGCCCGCACACACAAAAAGCCAAAAAAACACGACTCAATTGGACTGGTCTTTTAGTGTCCGGTGATGCATGTTTGCCCGACCTGCGTTTGTTCATCGTTGTCAGAGTCCGAGTCGGGGGGCGCCGTGACCTTGGCCCTGGCCGTTTGCGTCAGCAGATTGATGGAGTGCGACAGCTGCTGCAGCGCCCCCTGCTGCCAGTGACTGAACATCTGCATCAGTCGCACACACACCTGGAAACACCCAAGTTGTATATTTAGGAACATTTTAACTGCATATCAGTGCCCAAAAAGTACTCACACAGCCTTTTACATATCTAAAAAAGGATGTATACATTGTATGGCCTATCTTGGTTGAAGTGTACATGATGGAAATAAGGCCCACATCTAAATTCTGGTTTTAGCAGCATCTTGTCTGGAGAATTTTGTCTTTAAAATCTAATGATAGTAACATTTGTAAATTGAGGATTTGTTAAGGAGGCCTCACAACATATTGTGAAACTAATTGTATTAAAAGAAAAAAAATGGATCCCCATTCAGATGTGACGTTGGTGCGAGTACCTGAGGTAAACTGCCATCTTCCACCACGGTATCAAACTCCTGATTCATAAGCGTGCAGAGGAAATCTTCTACTTCATCCTGCTGCAGGTCAGCTGACGTGTCGGCAAATATGCGCGGAGAGACGCAAGGAATCATTAGCATCACGTCCCTTGGAAGTAACGTAGCTTTAATTAGGATTTACCGTTGTCGTAGAAATACTGCTGGACCACATCCACCAGCCAATCCGCTTTCTGCTGCCCGTAAACCCCTCCGAAACCATTATCCACTGCAATCTGAAACAAAGAAGGAATTGGGAAAAAAACGAAATGTGTTGGACTAAAATAATGGCTGTCAGTCAGTCAAAGTATTCTATTTTGAAGACAACAGCATGGATGAGCCACTGCGGTTAGATTAGTTACTGGTTGATGACTACAGAAACATGGAATTTTCAAAGAGGTGCCACCTTACAAAAAAAATTATAAATGACCTGGGAGGTTGTCGTTTACATCTTATATTACTTAATGTTAGCAATAAGGTTGGCTTCCACACAAACGTGAATAAATCAATACAAAAACAGACCCAACGCTCATTATCGACAGTTCCTGCTCGATATAATCACATTAAGCATTAGAGTATTCTCTGTCAAAATGACATTCAAGTAAAGTCGCCATTATGAGGCGAAAAGAAGGTATATGTTTGTTATCTTAACGAAGAGCTAAAAAAAACGAGCCCCGTCCTCGACAGGAAAACTGAAATATCACGGCGTAATGCCCCCTCATGAGTCATACGGATATATCAAAGATAAACTATGTGAAATATGAAAGGTAATCCTTCTTTTGGTACCTGCAAAACGGGCCAAGTGTGGAGAGCCGCTCGCACGCCGTCGGTGAAAAGCGCACGCGTATCGGCCGCCGACGCCGCCGACATCTTGAAAATGTACAGTCATAACAGTCGATTTAGAGACGCCGATTTATCTCAGACCAAAAAAGTCGATCGACGATTGCCAAATCGCTCTTTCCTCCCACAAACTGGTAAGCTCATTGAACACACTTCCAATGAATTGAAAATAAAATCTAAAATTTGCGCTTGTCCATCAAAACTTCCCAAAAGGTAGTGAAATAGAATGAATGGAAATGTCAAGTTTTTCTAACTTTACAAGTTCACGTGAGGCCTTGCAGTTGGACCGAAAAGCACTTTTATTTGGAATAAATTGCAAAGCTTGTTCGGTTTGCACGCACAAAATAGGATGATAGGAAGCCCTTTAAGTCTCCTCATCGTCGTCATCGTCCTGGAGGCGGCGCTGGCTTTTCTCCTCGCTCAGGCCGCTCTCGTCAATGTTCTCTAACGAATCGGCGCGTTGCGGCGACAGCTCGGCCACGCTGATGCACGGCAGCGTGTTCTGTTCCGGAAAAATCCAGGGCTTCAGGTCGGGGCGGTGCTCGCGTTTCCATTCGGGGTACTTCCGGGACGCCTTGTAGATCTTCCTCATGGCCTGCACGGAAAACAAAATCCACTTCAAGTCACTTGGCGGCCTTCTTTCGGCACCGCCTCCTCGACGTACCTTGGGAGCCACAAACTGCGAGATTCTGTCCGCCACCCACTTGGGGAAAGAACCTGCGGACGGGATGGAATGTCCGGAATTATTGCCTTTGGATACGTCATTGCTTTCAAGGGAGCCAAAAAAATCTCTTCACGGGACAATTTCTGTCCTTCTGGATCTCTGCGAGTATTTATCGCAGATTTTTTTTAATCTTTGGGAGGAATTCAATCATTTATTTTTCACCCCAGGCTAATTCTTTTGGGCTCACCTCGCGGGTCCAGCTGGCTGAGGTAGTAGAGAGACGAGGCGTGGGGGCCGGCGGACTGGACAAAGTATCCCGTCACCAGAGAGACGGCGCGGACAAAGTCCTTCTTGGGAGGATGTTGCTGTTGACACAAAATGGCGGACAGTTGAAGCAGAGTGCTCCAAACTGCGACAAATCATACAAAGGTCATTGAATTCTGCCCGCCTGAGATTCTTAAATCGGGCCTACATTGTGTTGAAATTCTCATCTTCAACACTAGAGGGAGTCGGGCACGTAAACACTGCCTTTCCACTTATTTGAAGTTGGCACTATTTACCGCGTGTTTGACAGAGTAGTTGATAATCAGGAAGTCGTCGCCAAGAGGAAGCCAGGACCTCAGAGTCACAAAGTCTCGATTCTTCAGCGGACCGGGACACCTCCCTGGAACGGACAAGGCTGGGTCAGCGGGCGGCCATTTTGGAGCGGCCGGCCCGCTTACGCTCACAAGAGTAGTAGCCCACGTCGGCGTTGACGGTCAGCTTCCCGATGTCGTACGCCTCGATCATGTTGCTGTCCCACTTCTTGCGATATCCGCTGTCGTGCAGGACGTCGTACAGCGTCTGGGCACTCACGCCCTCGCACGCCATCTTCATCTGCGGCACAGATGGCGTAACCCGATCGTGGCCTCTTTACAGATTGAGCGCCGGTGCGTGTCCGGCGGGCCACACGTGTACCCAATTAAGGAGCACGGGCCAACCCTAGATGTCTAATCTGTTTGAATTGGGAGGGTTGGCGACCAATCGACCAGCGCTGTAATCCCTCCCACTTGAAACAATGACAGTCGTTTCAAATGACGCTTGAAAAGACCTTTCATTGACCTTGGGAAATTGGGCTTGGCGCGGCCATGTTGGTGGAGGCAACATTCCCATTAAAACATTCAAATGAAGTCATAACTACATTTTATTTTTTTAAAGTCAAAGCATCTGCTATTTGTTGATTGGGTGACATTTTATAGAACTAGACATTCATTCATTCAATGCCAACTTTGAAATGGACGTCTACTAGCTATGGAGCGACGGAACCTTTCCACTCATTTCAATTCACGGCACGCCACACCATCGCAAACAGACGACACGACCGATCACCTTGATCTTCTGGACGCCGTCGCCTTCGTCGGGGCGGGACCACACGGTGACCCCGCCCTTGTTGAAGCGCCGGTTCCAGCCTTGGCCACTCAAACACTGATCCTTAAAGGATGAAAAGTCCGAGTCGTCCGGGATCTGGACGGCCATCTTTGGCGCCGCGAGCAAGCCGAACAGCGAGCGCCGGCGTGCCCCAACCTGGGAGAAGGTGTCGCTTTTCACTGCGTTTCAGGTGACCTGACGTCATCCCACCTGATCCTGCCAACACCCGATGACACCTGACCGCCATTTTGTCCATCAATCCTCCCAGTTCTGGTTTCGGTACTTAACACACCTGCAAAAAATTGCGAGTCGGTATCAGGACCCAAACATTGCTAACAAATAAGTGCACCCCAACGGGTGGAAGAGGCATAGGTCGGGTGTTTTTAGTCTGGGCTTGGATCACAAGGGAAACTGCCCGATGGGATGAGATTGGTAGCTAGCGGCTGCCGCGTAGCTAACAAATTCTTTGAGGTCAAAGGTCGTGTCAAAGACACATTTTTCGCCACGTGGTGTAAAATCCTCCAGTTGGTCTGCTTACTGGAAAAGCACCGGAAAAGTACACTCAGTTGCGTCAGAGATTTGAATTGCGAATGACCGAAGACACAGAGGCATTTATGGGGCATTTTCTGGTGATTTTTAGGGCAACTCTGCTTCACTTTCTGTTTTTGGGGCGTGTCCGAAAGCAATGAATAAATGAGTTTGAATGTATTTAATAGCAACATGTCTATGGTAGTCAATCGAAGTGAAAGAGTAAATAGAAATGGAGTATATTAACAAAAAAAAACATTACTTCGCATGACGATGAGGTGGAGGACGAGTTATGGTGACGTCTCGTGGCCAAGACGGGAACAACACTCTGTGTTTGATGATCTCATTTTGAGGCCGTTTTGTATCCCTTTTGGCCTCCTCGGAGCACCGGCCAGGTTTTGGTCATTTATAAGATTATAATTGTTTATTTTTTTTCTGTTAAAAATGCGAATAAAGTAGATGGCAGTCAAAGTATTTGGGAAAAAAGAAACCCTGGCAGCCCAAATGAATGGGACGTCTATAGCCGTCCCATATTGTTATGTCACCGATGGAATTTCAGGTGGAGGGGGCCAGCGTAGATGGAATTTCTACCGGGAGGGGTGAGATGGACTTTTATCGTTCTTCTCCTCCGCAGATGGCGACTCCTTCCAAATTCCTCCCAAACATCGAGTCGCCCAATGAAAAAGGAGAAAGCAAAGCAAAAAAAAAAAAAACACCCAGAGGAAAAGCCCCCAACTCCAGAGGCCGGCCACGCCCACTCAGCAAAGCCCCTCTTTGGTTTCTTTTGAGCACAAGGAGCAGCTTGAGCCGGAGCGACCGGGCTTGCACAGAACCGAAGACGCAGAAGGAAAAAGACGCAAGAAGAAGAAGAATTCGAAAGAGCAACAAGTCTTCCAGAAATGATGTCGCCCGTCTTCTTGTGGTTGCTGTTTTTGACGTGCAGTCAAATCGGCGCGGGGGCTCGATCACCTTACCAGGCCGTCTTGCAGCACAGTCGCGTCCGGGGACGCCAACAAGGGTGAAGGATCCCACTTACAAACTCCCGCTCGCTCTACACTAACAACTAGTGTTGCGTCGATGACGATACCGTGCCGCCCATATCGTGTCGATATCGCCTGTTTTTTTCTTTTTTAAAAAGTTTCAAGTATTGCATACTTGTTTCAATATAAAACTGCTATCATAGCTTAAGTAGTTAAACACAAATCTTGTCAAAAGACTAGAAAATATTTACCTAAACTTTGTGAGTGCATTGTAACTACACGATTGATTTAGCTTAGCATTTTAGTTTCGTATCGGTGCGATATTTACACCGAGCATGTGAACAAAAGAAAAAGTTGGAAGTAAAAAAAATATTGTATTTGCGACCAAGTGATGATTTTTATCGTCGCCCCCTGCAGGCCAAACGTGTGTGCCATGCAGCAGGTGCGAGGCAGCGACAAGAAATATTTTGCCAACTGCAAACAGTGGTACCACCGCAAGATCTGCAACCAGCCCACGTGAGTCGACACCGCAAACAAATCCGGTCGAGTTCTGCTGGATTTGTTGTGTTTTTGCTACTGGTTGTGCTGGTTCGGTGTTTGATTTGAATTTTGGAAGAAAAAAAACAATTTAGTGGGGTTGTCAACATATAAATACTGACATTTTGTATCCAAATGTAATTGAAAAGGTCATTGGGAGTGCAAAACGTCCAATTTTTTCCATTGGGAGGGCTGACAAATGTTTTGACCTTTCCACTTTTTAGAGTGCCATTAAATGCTTGAATGTGAGGACAGAAAACAAAGGAAGAGTTGAAAAGACTCTCACTTCCTCACAGATGAGCCGGTGTTTCCACATCGCACTTTCTGTAAAACCAGTCAACTTCCTGAATGTTCTTTTTCTCTCAAAGTTCATTTTGCGGGTATTTTACCAACGTCACAACACATTTCCAATGTGTCGCTCGTTAGTAAACACATTTAAATAACAAAAAAAAGTGAGCGCTTTTACGAGAATTTGCTTTGGAGGCGGAGCCTGACCGGGCGTCTGACTCAGGGTGGTGACGTACGAGTGCTGTCCCGGTTACGAGAAGATCCCCGGCGAGAGGGGCTGCCCCGCAGGTAGGCGCTCCCCGGGGGCTCGACGAAGCCAACCGTGCCCGCCCCCCTTCCTTCAGCGCCCAGCTCTTCTTTGCAGCGCTGCCCCTGGTCAACATCTACCAGACGGTGGGGGCGGTGGGCGCCTCCACCACCAAGATGTACGCCGACCGAGCCCGGCTGAGGGAAGAGATCGAGGGCCCCGGAAGCTTCACCTTCTTCGCTCCCAGCAACCAGGCCTGGGCCGCCTTGCCCACGGTGAGTGGAAAAGAAGGCAGCACATGTCATTTGTCAACTGTGGTTTCCTATCTGACCTTCCTGGCCACCTTCCTGGCCGACCCGCAGGAGATCCTGGACGCGCTGGTGAGCAACGTCAACATCGAGCTCCTCAACGCGCTCCACTACCACATGATCCGGCGGCGCCTGACGTCCGAAGAGCTCAAGCACGGCTCCTCCTTCACCTCCATGTACCAGGACTACCCTGTGCACGTGCACCACTACTCCAACGGGGTAAATGGGCCACCTCCGACCCCGTCTGACCCCTAGTGGCCCGTCGGGGATCCCGTTGGAAACCCCCTCCCTAACCTCTCCCTCCCCCAGATCGTGACGGTGAACTGCGCCCGTCTGATCAAGCCCGACCAGCACGCCACCAACGGCATCGTGCACGTGGTGGACCGCGTTATCACGGCCGTTTCCAACAACATCCACACGCTGATCGACGTGGACGACGACCTGGAGACGCTACGGGTGAGCGAGCTGGGGGACGGACGAGAATGCGGGAGATGACTGGACGGGACGCTTCCTTCCTTTCAGACGGCCATCGCCGCCGCCGGTCTGAACGAGCTTCTACAGGGCGAGGGCCAGTACACCGTCCTGGCGCCCACCGACGAAGCTTTCCGCAAAATTCCGCCGGAGACCTTGAACAGAATCCTGGGGGACCCCGTGTCTCTACGAGGTAAGACAGACCCGTAGGTTCCCCTCGTTCGGGCCGACCGTCCTGACCGTCGCCGTCTTTTTTTCTTCTCCAGACCTCCTGAACTACCACATCCTGAAGAACATGCGCTGCGCCGAGTCCATCGTGTCGGGGACGCCGATGGAGACGCTGCAGGGCACTGTTCTGGAAGTGGGATGCGACCAGGACCGGCTGACCATCAACGGGAAAGCCGTGGTGGGAAAGAAGGACCTCCTGGCCACCAACGGCGTCGTCCACTACATCGACCAACTGCTCATCCCGGACTCGGGTAGCGCACCATTTCCTCCCAATAGCAGTGCTAGCTAACAACCGTTTGTCTAGCAACAAAGTAACCACCGTAATGTACTACAAAAATGACATCTAGTCCAAGCTGAGCTCTTTTAGCAACAGATTACACTGAATAGCAAACATTAGCTAGGCGATGGAGGCCCGGTTAGCATGGATTGCTGTTGCTTCGATACAATATTATATATCAGCAAGCGGGATGGAACACTTCATGGACCCTGGCAATGACATTAGCCGGGGAAATGAGGAAGCTAAGCTAGCTAAGTTGTGTATTTCCTTAGTAAAAGCACACCAGCTAAGCTAACATAGCAACTCAAGTGTTTTGAGCTTTGTTATATGGAGGAAAAAAGGGCACAATTAGGCTAGCATACTTGTAAAGTCCCTCTAGCCAAAGTAATCAGTTGCGCTAGCATAGCTATACAGCAAATAATGTTATTGGTTGTTGAAAAAGCTTTGGCTTTGACGCAGCTAAAACTCTGCTGGAGTTGGCCGAGAGCTCCGACGTGACGACGGCCGTCAGGGTGTTCGGCGAGGCCGGCCTAGCCGGCCGTCTGAAGGGTTCCGAAGCCCTGACCGTGTTGGTCCCGCTGGACGACGCCTTCGTGGGTAAGTCGCCGTGCCCGTCCGGCCCCCTGACCGGGCGCCGCTGACTCCGGGACCGTGGACAGGGATCTCCGCGGCCGACGGCAGGAAGGCCCTGAGCCATCACGTCGTCAAGGAGCGCCTGTCCTCCAAGTCTTTGTATCACAACCAGGAGCTGGAAACGCTGTCGGGCATCAAACTCAGAGTTTTTGTCTACAGAAACGTAAGCCATCCGTTAGTCGTCGCCCCCTCTTCATCTCTCGTGCCTCACCGGGCCGGCGGCCTGCGTCCAGAACCTGTGCGTGGAGAACGCCTGCCTGGCCGCCCACGACAAGACCGGACGCTACGGGACAATGTTCACGGTGGACAACCTGCTGACGCCCCCCACGGGGACCATCATGGACGTCTTAAAGGCGGACGACCGCTTCAGGTGAGTCGCTCCGGCGCTGGCGAAGCCACGCCTTTCTTCACGTCTGCCATTTTAGTATCCTGGTGGGCGCCCTCCAAGTGGCCGGATTGACGGAGCTGCTCAACCAACCGGGAGCGCTGACCTTCTTCGCTCCCACCGACGCCGCCTTCCGGGCCGTGCCTCGGGTGGACGAGCTCTTGCGTGAGTGGCGCCACGCCTCAAAGACAAACGTTTACGTCGGGCCTCTTCCGATTTGGCAAATATTTACGCAGTGAAAAATGTTCATCCAGGGAACCGCCCGCAGCTGTCCGCCGTGCTCAAATTTCACATGGCTGAGGGGACACTGGTCAGGGGGGGAGTGAGCTCCCACACCAGAGTCAAGAATCTGCTGGGCGACAAGCTGGACCTGGGCGTGGTCAGTGCACTCTCGCGCTACTTGGCGCTCTTTGCGCCACTTTTGGCCTCAAAGGCTTCTCTCCCGCAGAGGAACTACACGGTCTTCGTCAACCGAGTGCCGGTGGCACACGGTGACCTGATGGCCACCAACGGCGTGGTCCATGGCGTGGACCGAGTGCTCGAGGCCTTGCGTGAGTCGGATCGGTCGGCCCCTCATCTCGGGAGCCGGCGCTAAACCGGCACCGCCTTTGCGTTCGCAGCCCCCAAGACGGAGCGAGAGCAAGCTGACGGGCCCGCGGC
Organism: Stigmatopora nigra; assembly: GCF_051989575.1. Classification (NCBI taxonomy): domain Eukaryota; kingdom Metazoa; phylum Chordata; class Actinopteri; order Syngnathiformes; family Syngnathidae; genus Stigmatopora; species Stigmatopora nigra. The sequence goes on from NC_135521.1 coordinate 5,256,522, forward strand.
TTCCCTGGCCTCTTCTTCCGCGGTGAGTGACGGCTAACTCTGCCGTCGGTCTCTTTCCGCGCGACTCACACCTCGCCCTATTTTTACACCCTCCCCCTCTCTCTCACAAGTAGCGCTCCGACTCCGGGAGCTTCCGGGACGGTGGGTACTCGGCGAAGCGGCCCTCCTCTCTGGCCCCCCACGCCCTGACTTTTTTCTTCTTCTCTTCTCAGACCGCCTTTTTCAGCAAGTCCTCCAAAGCCGCTCCAGCAGGACCATCAGCGTGGCGGCGTAGCGAGGCATTCGGGAGCCAAGAATGGCAAACGGCGTCAGGCTCTCCTTCCCTGAAATGCCCCCCCGAGGCAACAGAAAGTGACCTGAGAATGCCCCCGAAAACAACGGGAAGTCCAGATAGCAACGGGAAGTGACCCCTAAAAGTCCAGCCATCAGGAAGTGACCAAAAATCACAATTGCATTTACTCACTGATATCAAAGCTAAGCTATTTAAACGGTGCGCTATTTATGATCGACAAAAGCCCTAACCTGGACGAGAAGTGACCGAAAATGCCTTCAACCCAACAGAAGGTGACAAAAAATGAACCTGTAGCATTTAGAAAACATTCCGGAATAATCTCTTGCAATGACCAAAAAGAGTCACTCGTCAAAAACGGATCCAAACAAAAGGACTCTTTTCTCTTGCTAGCTTATTATGGCTAACTAGCTAAAAGTCGAGCCCGTGGACTAACAAATGCAACTAGACTTTTTTTTCTAGCCGTTTTGTCAAATAAAGCCGCAATGTTTCCCGACAAGAAGAGACGGAAACATCTATTCCAAGTCATTTCATCTTTTATTTTGCAAAATGAGTCACATTGATCCCGATTTCTTTTCAAGGAACGATCGGATTGGACGCTAACGAAAAAGTGCAACGATTGTGAAAAGAGAGCGCCGGCCGTGTAGACGGAACGTGGCTCGAAGGCACAAAATTCAAGTCGATGAAGCCATTACCCGCCCTCGCCGACGCTCGCTGTTAGCCCCCCCCTCCCCCGCGGACATTCCAGCTAGCGTCGGCGGGGTCGATGGCGGGTAACGAGTTAAGGACACTTGTAAGACACGTGTTGGTCCGAGGGACACTTGGAAGCCGTCAAAAGGCACTCGCACGATTAAAGCCCATCAGTCACATTGGTCAACGCGCACGCACACTTCAAAAGGGATTAAAGCTAAACAATTCATTGTCGATTTCGCCCGACGAGTTTCTGATCCCAAATGGGAAGAAAAAGAAAAAAAAAAGAAGGCCGATTGTCGTCGCGTTGGTTTCGTCCAGTTTGTCGTAACAAATTTCTTCTAATCCAGCAATTACAGCAGTGGGATAGAACATTTTTTTTTGCCTCGTTTGATTTTGTCCGGGGTTCGATTCCTTTTCCTCGGCGGGCGCACGAAGAAAGGAATTAAAAGATCGGACCCAGAGAATAAATTTGTAATATTGCCGGATACAAATGGCGAGAAAAAGTAACTCGTATAATAAATCAGTCACTCGTGAAAAAAGTCAAAATGTTACGTAATATACAAATTAAGATGACGAGAAAAGGATGTCATTTTACGTCAAATCAGTCATTCGTCAAAATATTCGAGATTAAAATTCTAATATGGTAAAGTAATATTACAAAATAAAGGTCATAACACGACGTCATTTGACATATTACGAGAAAAAAAAACTGTAAAGAAAAAAAAATACAAAACAAAGTTGTAAGACTACATAACGAGATGTTTTAACGGCACTTAATAGGATGCGGAAAAAGCCATATATTACTCATTTATTCTCCAAGTTTGACCTTCCTTTCTTTGTGCGACCCGGTGGAAAAGCGCATTGTCATTTCCGAACGCCGATTGTTTTCTTACGCTGGTCGGGACCACCCCGTCCGTCCGTCCGTCCGTCTTGGTCCCCGCTCAGGGTTTGCCGATGTCCACCGTGATCTTGGTGTAGAGTGCCAACTTTTCCTTGGAAAGCAATTTGTAGGACAGAGATCTGATGCCGTCCTTGTTCATGGTCTCCCGGGTGTGAGCGATGCGGTTGAACCTGGGAATAATTATATATATATATTTTTTTTTAAAAGGACAGGTTCGAACCGGCGTTCGCCAAACGCCGAGGCGACCCGTGACAAAGCGCACCGTTGAGGGTTGGGATCGTTGCGCTCGTCCCTCTCGTGACGAATCATCCGGCATTTTCCCACATCGCCGCTGGGCCTGGAGATGGACATTCCTTTGGACGCCAGCCTGCGAGCAAACGCATTTTGTCTCAAAAGAAATCTTAATGATGACATTTGTTGTCATGATTAAAACTTAAGATAGCATCATGATCAGGTGTCCAAAGTTATGCGATTGGGACATAAAAAATGACTTAAAACTACTGCCGAATCGTTTAAATAGATAGCAGAACTGTTTTTTTAAGCACCCCTACCAAGATGGCCGCCCGATGCAACGTTCCCATTAATGTCAATGCATTCTGGCGAGCGCTAGGCTTGCTGACCTGTTGAAAATGTCGTCATCCTCGCCACCCCAGCCCCAATAGTTGTTGGGGAAGCCGTTGATCTTCAGGTACTGTTCCTTGCTCATGGAAGACACGCCGCCAAAGTACTGATTGTAAGGCAACCTGGCACGCACAGTTAGGGACACATTTAGCTCTCTAAACTTTGAGCAAAGTTACATTCAAGCATTGGACACATGAAGGAAAAGGTAGCGTCCCATAATATTTAATAAGGCTGGAGTCTTTTAGTTTGTTTCGGTTACGAGTGCGTTGCCGTGGATAAAGTTCATTGAAACAAGTAAAAGTACTATTGTGCAGGAGATTGACGGCGACCATTCTGACCTGAAGCCAAACTTGTCCATGCTGACGGACAGGTGTCTGGGCTGGCCGAAGCACTTGTAGATGTTGCGGTCGTCCATGGGGATCAAGTCCACGTCGCTGAAGACAAAACACCCGTAGTCGTAATCCTTCAACGCCTCGGCGTAGCCCACGTTCAGCAGTTTGGCCCGGTTGAAGGTCTCGTCTCCCTCCTGCCGCCGCAAAAAGACGTCTCCAAACTCTTGTCGCCGACCCGTTCGCCGTGCTTTGCCAGTTAGCGGGCGGGCCGTACCTGGTTGATGACGTAGACGCCGTAGTCCAGCTGCTGGCGCCGCAGGATGGGGTGCAGGTAGTAGAGCCAGAACTTGAGGTGCGGTTCTCGCTTGCGGAAAGGGATGATAACGGCCACCTTCTGCAGGGCCCGGCAGTCGGCGGGCCTGTAGCGCCCGCCGGGACCGACCTGCGGGTTCTGCTTGGCCGCCAGCTCCAGGCTCACCTCGATGTTGAAGTCCACTCGCAGTGGACCCACTGACAACAAATGTCAATCAACAAAAAATGTCAATCAATGCATAGACCTCTCCCCTACCAACATGACCCCCTGGAGGCCATATTGGAGTAGGCAACGCAAGGTCTGAAATGAGTTTATCACTAGTCGACATATATATAGTGGAGTATATAATAGTGAAGACGTCAACTAGTAATGAGCTAGAAAAAACACACCGGGTGCCATTGACAGCAATAAACGTCCAATCAATTTGAAGTGGGAAGGCATTTATTTGCTGTCAGGTTTTTCACTCCAGGTGGATCGGACGTCTACTACCGATCAACTGGTTCCAATTGGCGGCAGAGGGATGATAATATGCCATATCAATCATCGTCACTGTGTTAAAACATTCTCACATTCCATTTCCCTGACGTTTAGGCCATTCTGTTTTGCTAGACGTGAAAATAAGTTTAAAGTTTTGTTCGACAAAAATAGTCCTGACTGGGTTTGTTGTTTTTTTGACCTGGTTTAACTGGTAGAGAAAAAAAAACATGTCAGAGAAGAAGACCAAAAAACAAACAAGAAAAGTCAATGGGTTGCGAGCAAGTTAGATGTTCGTTGCGCAAGAGAAAAGAAAAATGTCTGACCGAGCAGAGGAGAAGTTTGGGGGCAATTCTTCCAGATTTTGGGAGTGCCGGTCCCGTTATAAAGCGCCTCGCTCCCGGGACCAGTACTGGCACCGGTTGGGTCGCCGTCGTCCCGGTTCCGCTGCTGCTGGTTGCGCACGAAGGCGGAGCGGATGTCCAGAGAGCGGACATAGTAGAGGAGCGTGACGGAGATGTGCAGGAAGCACAGCACGACCACCAGCTTACACAGGCGATGCAGGAAGTTGAAGTTACGCGTCGACTGCGGGGCCGCCGAAGACGCGGACGCAGACGAGGACAAGGCCGAGGCCATGTTGACGTCAGCGGCCAAAGCCTTCCTCAGCTCGAGGCGATCTCCATCCGAGCGCCGTTACAGTCGACGACCGCTGTCTCTCACTCCTGGCTCCACGCTACCTTTAGCCCCACCTCGGCCTCCTCCCTCCGCGAGTTCTTGCGCCGTCAAAAGGCGTAAAAGTCCGTAAGGCGAGCGAAAAAAAAAGTGTTTGACGCGAGCGGCAACCGCCGACCTTTACGAGCGACCCAAAAGTCAGCAAACTTCTTTCAACTTCCCCAAAAGTTTGACGACTGTATTGCGCTCACCTTGGTGCTTCCGCGGCGCCCTTTCAAAATAAGGGTCGAATTCTTCCCACGCGTTGGACGGAGACGCGACTAGAGGGGACACGATCCAACCCGTCTCCATTTTGGGTGGAATTTCAAGTGTGACGTGTTAAGTTTGCCTCTTTTCCTTCTTTTTTTCATGACGAAATATGAACATTTCATTCAGTTTTTTTCTTGGACTGAAATGTTCATTATTGTCTCATTCCGTATGTCACTGATAAACGGAATGGGAATAGTGGGAAAGGATATTCTTGTCAGCTGACTGGTGACGCCACCATTTTGCTACGAAAGTCATAAACATTGTTCCAAACAATGAAGTCATGAACTACATATTAACTTATTCCAATTAAAGAATTTGAATGAACTACGCCATCACTCCCTCAGCTAGGATGATTTTAAATTCGCAACATGTCACAATTGCACTAGAATGACTGAGCCAAAAAAGTCAAAGTGACTTAAAACAAACATGTTTTGGAAACACACGTATGTTAATGGTTAAACCGGAATGTTAACAGGCGGTTTGCAACGTGTAGAGTTCCTGTTTTCCATCGTAGATATTGCTAGTGTTTCTTTTAAAAAAAAAAGATATATTTCTTTTCATTTAGGACCAAGTATGGTTTGAATGTGCCGGAGGAAATCGAGTGTCGTTATTTAAGAGGCCGAGGCGACGTCACGACGTCACGCCGCCGACGTGCTCGGCGCCGCTGTACAGGAATGTGCGCTAGTCGGCCAACTTTTGCCACTTTCCGCCGTCCATAGTACTTTCTCCGGAGCCAGCAGCGGTCCGAGCGGGTGAGTTGGCCCACCGAAGCCAGACTTTGGACCCGTCCAAACGAACAACGGCAATAGTTTTAGTGGCGGCGCTGTCCGCCGCTGATCAGGACCACGGCTAACAGCTGCCCCACCTCCCGCTTTGTCCGGACTTCGTCGTCACTTTTCCCGTAAACTTTGGGCTAAAGTCAAGCGGGCGCCTCCAAACGACGTGACGACGGTTCTATCCACGGTGTCGCTCTCTCGGTTCGGTCGACGTCGAACGAGTGCGGTCGAGAGGAATAAAAAGTCGGCTTTTGGGCGACTTTTTCTATTTGCCGTTGCTGTGTTTTGGGCGCTGTCGAGCGTGCTGGTGCTGCTTCAAAATGGCGACCAGCTTCCAGCAACTTTACCGAGGGGACTTGTTACAACTTGGGAAAACTTTTCGCTTTACTTCGTCTTTTCGTCCATTCGACAGCTCGACAGAAAACAGGAAGGGAAGCGAACGCCACCCAGTTCAAGTGGAAGTCAAAAGTTGTCATACTATATTAGTTATGATATGAATTCAGTGGCGATTTGTTTTGACGCACTACCACTGAACGAGACTAAAAAATAGAAACGTACTTGACAACTCATTCGCTAGCATTGACGACCACATTTGCCCAGTCCAAAATATTGGACGTTGAGCACCGTCAAAAGCCCGTTTGAATCGGCAGGGAGTTTAAATGAATTGGACGTCTAATGTTGTCAGTCAAAGTTCATTTTGGGTCACTTCCTTGTTAACTTTGACTTCTGAGAAATGACTTTCGGTTGACTTTTGGTCATTTTTAGGGCGTTTACAGGTCACTTCCTGTTGATTCCGGGGCATTGTACCAATAATACATAATCATCTGTTTTGTTTTGGGCATACTTTTTTTAGGTAGTTCCAGCTCACTTCCTGTTCATCAGGTTACTTAATTTAACAATCGACATTAAAAAGTGGGGGGTTTAAAGCTGCCGTTGTTCAAAATAAGATTTGTTTTTTTGTCACCTTTTCTGAGCCGCAGGCCACACCAAGCCAGGCAAAATGTCGTCCACGTCCCTCTTCTCCATGGAGACTTTCCCGGCGATGGACGAGGCCATCCGGGCCTCGGCGGCCCCGCAGCTGGTGATGCTGGCCAACGTGGCGGACGCGGTGGCTGAGGACAAAGAGATGGCGGAGCTCAAGACGGTGGCGTGCGGCTACTCGGACGCCGAGGACGACGTCAAGTGAGCGCCCGCCGTCCGCACCGGTGTACTCGAGCCCGTCTTAACGCCTTTCCCTGACAGTTACGACTTTGCCGACGACGTCGATGACGACTATCCGGAATCGGCGAGCCCGATGGAGGACGTCGACGAATCGTCCCCCCCTGACTCGGACGTCTCCGCCCTCCCGGCGCCGCCGTCCCCGGCGGAGGGCGCCAAGAAGAAAAAGCCCTTCCACTGCAAGCCGTGTCACTTTCAGGCCGACGACGAAAAGGCCTTCGTGGAGCACCTGCGCACGCACGCCGTCAGCAAGGCGGCGGTGGGCCGGCGCGTGGAGGGGCGGAGCAAAGGCCGGGAGCCCGCCGAGGAGGTGGTCGACGCCAAGGGCCTGATCCGCTGCCAGCGCTGCGGCTACAACACCAACCGCTACGACCATTACGTGGCGCACCTCAAGCATCACGGCAAGGAGGGCGACGACCACAGGTGGGGCCGCCGTTCCGCGCCGACCCTCCTTCTGCGTTTGGACTTGGGCGCGTCTCACGCGCGTGTGTGGGCAGGGTCTTCAAGTGCACCTTGTGCGCGTACAGCACGGTCAGTCAGTACCATTGGAGGAAGCACCTGAGGAACCACTTTCCCAGCAAGCTGCACACGTGCAGTCAGTGCTCGTACTTCTCCGACCGCAAGAGCAACTACATCCAGCACATCCGCACGCACACGGGTGAGAAAGGCTCGTTACCACTTTTCAAAGGGACATGTGGAGATTTCAAATTGCAATATTGCCTCCCACCCGGCAGGCGTCCGGCCTTTCCGCTGCCCGTACTGCGACTACTCCAGCTCCCAGAAGACCCACCTGACCCGACACATGCGCACGCACTCAGGTTAGTCGCTAGCTAACGGCTTTGGCGCTCGGCAATGTTTCAGTCGATTTATGGCGCGCTAACCGTGGTTTTGATGCCGCCTTTTTTTGTCCACGCAAGCACCCCAAGGGCCTGGCCACACGGTAAACGTCTTCTGTCATCTGTGTGTTTTTTGTTGTTTTTATATATTTTATATATATACATAATAATATTTTATATACAGTGGAGAAAAATAGGCTGGGTTTGCAGACGTTAGTTTTCTGGAAATTCATTTAGAACAAACGGAAAGCTTTCCAGTCACGGTGACTTTGGGTTCTCGTGCTCACCGCGGGAACTTTGCCCCTACCAACATGGCCGCCCTCAGCGGCTCCCATTCGTCCCATTGATGAATTCATTTCAACCTGTGCAGCCATGTTAGTAAGGGCAAGTTTTCCATAACTTTCAATTCACCCTAAATAAATAGCAGTTCCTCAAGTGATTCTTAAACGTTTTTTCGTCCGTCACTGCCATTGACGGTGCTAGACGTCCAATTCACTGGCAGCTTCCCCCTTCCAACAGATTGGGCGTCATTCATTTCAACGGGTGAGTCACCCCTTCATGCCTGAATTGACATCCATGTTTTTGCCCGCAGGCGAGCGACCTTTCAAGTGCGAGAGCTGCAACTACCTGGCCGCCAACCAGCACGAGGTGACCCGCCACGCCCGGCAGGTCCACAACGGTCCCAAACCGCTGGCCTGCCCGTACTGCGAGTACAAGACGGCCGACCGCAGCAATTTCAAGAAACACGTGGAGCTGCACCTCAACCCTCGCCAGTTTCTCTGCCCGCTCTGCAAATACGCCGCCTCCAAAAAGTGCAACCTGCAGTACCACATCAAATCCCGACACTCGGGCTGCGATGTCACCGTCGACGTCTCCAAGGTCAAGCTGAGGGTCAAAAAACCAGAGGGCCCACCCACCGAGGAGCCAGCCGCCGAGGAGAAGCAACAGCAGCAGCTGCCGCCGCTTCTTCTTTCCCCCATAGGACGGTCTGATGCCGTCGATCTTTCCGTCGGAAAGAAAGGGGAGCCGGAAGAGGCGCCACTGCGTGCCCCCAAAAAGGAGAAAAGCGGCACCGCCCCCAGACAAAAAGACACGTCCGCCGTCGTCTCCGAAGCTAAGAAAAGAGTCAAGAAAAGCGGGACGGATGGAGTTCGCCACCCAGAACCCGCGGAAGACCGGCCGGCAAAGTCGCCGCTCGGAGGCGTGGCTTCCGGGAGTGCCGCTAACTGGGCCGTTGACCCCGCCCCCGCCGAGTCGGAGTGGGAAGAACCCGCTCGGCGGAAGGACGGCAAATCCAGGAAGAGGAAGGCGCCGGAAGCCGGTGGGGTCAGAGAGGGGCGGTCCCGCCCGGAGACACTTCCCACCCCCGAGCCGGCGGAAGAGGGCCTGCCCTCGGCCAAAACTCGGGCCGTGGAGCCGGAGGACGACGAGGGCGTGCACAGTGGCCACGAGGGGGGGCATGAAGGCGGGCATGAAGGCGGGGACGTGAGCGACAACAGTGACGGAGCTTCCGAAGGCAGTGACGACTCGGGGCTCAACGGGAAAATGGCCACCGAGCCCGGGACGCCCGAGACGCCCGGGACGCCAGAGACACCCGGGACGCCCAAGACGGAAATGGCCGTGGCCACAGAGCTGAAAAGTCACACTTGCATTTTCTGCGATCGCCATTTCCCCCTGGAGTCCCAATACCGTCGCCACCTCAAGCGCCATCTTGTCAACGTGTACTATATGGACACGCCGGGGGCCCACTGACACTTTTTGTTGTTGTTGTTGAGGATGTCACAAGGACCAGCAACAGTTTTTTTGTTGTTGTTTTGCATTTGACAATCTTCAAGCAAACTCCACTTTTCACACGTCAACGGTTTAATGTCACTTTGAACAATCTATTAAGGTGAGGTTACTTTTGCATCAGGTTGTGAAATGGACCTCAGCTTTTGGAAGAAACCTCTTCTAGTTTTTCACATTATTAGTGTTGCACGGATATAGATTCCAATACACAGCTGTGTGGTATCAGAAAGAAAAGACTGGTATAGAAGAACCTAATCACCTAATACCACACAGCTGTGTAATCAGGTGATTAGGTTCTTCTATACCAGTCTTTTTTTTCTTGAAAAATATACAATATAGTTGTTTAAGGTTGTTATAATTATGTTCAAAGTTTGCTTTTTACATTGTCACACTTAACAAATTGATCCACATCACTACATTAGCTTAGCTCATTTGACATTGGTTTTAACTAGACGACACAAGTTGGCTAGCCACCTTCAAACAGAGTTAACATTATTCTCTGCTATATCCTAACCCTTGCTAGCTAGCTAGCTTAACCTCCATTTTACCACCAATCAAAGCGAATACCAAATTAGTAGCTAGGTTATCATAGATCATGTGCTCACTTTGGCAAATTTGCCAGGCTACTTATCACCTAACAAAGCTAATAGCTTTCTAGATTTGTATACTCCACAAAACGTTGGCTAAAATGTGTAATTGACATGTCCATTTATCCACGTATAGGCTCTCACATTGAAAATATGACTCCTAAATGAGCAGATTTAAAAACTTCAAGCAACAGCAGCTGCCTTGATTAATAAACATTTTCTTTATTGGATGAAATTTTTGCAGTTTCTATCGGTGACTCGTCCTCCCGTCGGCGTGTCCTTTTTAAGACCGCCAGGCCAGGGAGTAGCGGTGGTGTCCGCAGGCTGAAAGCAATGCCGGCGGGCCCGTGAACCCTCAGGAGCGGCCGCTGCCCCTCCCTCGCCGTCACCGCCACCCAACCTGCGAGCGGGTGACATGTCCATCAACTACGAGAGCGTCCCCTCGACGGCGCCGGCGGGCGTACCTGCGGAAGACAGTAAGATGTCGGCGGCCGCCTCCTGGCGACCTCGACCCTCCGGCTGAAAATCTCGGGGCACCAACGGTGGAAAATTCTTCATGCGTTCGGCTCCCCCAGAAGGCACCTGAAACCAAAAAATGGCGTCCACGCGCTGGGAATGAGTTCGCCGGCGGCGAATGCTCACCCCCAGCAGCTTCCGTCCAGCGTGCTTCTGATAAACGGCGTCGGCCTTTTCCACGGGGCAAACGTGAAGCGGGATCTGATGGTTGACGATGACCGAGAACCAGCAGGAACTTTTTCCCTGCGCCATAACATGATGCAACGTTCAACTCAACCAATGGAAGCTGTCCCAATTCAAACGCAGAACGAGAAGAGTGATCACGTTTGAAATATAGAACTATTTGACTGACCTCCAGATAGTCGATCCTGGCCAGAGCCCCCACATACAGACACATCCCGACCTTGAGCGTCAGCGTGCGGGGAACCAGCGCCCCCCGGGGGACAACGGCTTTCACTTCCCGTTCATCCAGCAGGTCCAAGATCTACACGAACGCCGGTCCGGTTAATCGAGCGGTCAGTCAACCGAGCCAGCGCCGACCCGGCCGACTCACGTCGTGCTCCTTGGCGATTCCGGGCGTGTCAAATAGCCACCTCGCATATTTCAACTCCTTGTAGGTCAATTGGCTGCCAGCTTTTTCTGTGGAAAACAGTACGATATGCCACATGGATTCATAAGCCAAGTTAGCGTAGCTTTTAATGTGATATTGGCTTAGTTGGAAGGCTCATTTGTAAGCTAAAATGGGATCCTCCTTTCTCACCCGTTGCACTTCTTTTACCGCCATCACTGTCATCGTCGTCCTCCCCGAAGGACAAGGCGCCTGGATCAAAGGTGATGGTTTTCCGTCCGACTCTAGGTAGGAAAGTTCGACCCACGTGACCTAAACACAAAGATTAGATAGGGCCACGAGCACCGATCTGATCCGTCGCGCCTCCAGGTCGTACCTTCTAAGTAGCCCCGGCGACGGATATCGGCGGGTTCCTCGGCTCGGCCGGGGGACGCGGCGTCCTCCTCCCGAGCGAGGCGCCGCTCTCGTCGGTGCATCCGGTAGCCCGTGGGGTTGATGATCGGGAACTTGAGAAGGTTCAGAGTGGTCCCTGGAACAAAAAAAAAGGTAAATCAACAACAATCTCGGGGAATTCAACATTTGTGGGAGGAGCCTAGATTTCGGTTCAATTCATCCTCACCAGGAAATGGCGAAACAGTGGCTTCGCCAAACACATCGGCGGCTCTGGCCTTGCAGTAATCGGAGCGCAGCAGCGCATTGAAGAGCGTTGACTTGCCCGCGTTGGCGGCGCCCACCAGGTAGACGTCGCCTTTGTACCTCCACGTCTTCTGCAAGACGGAAATCAGAGTTTCCAGGCCGTAGCCGCTCTTGGCGCTGACCAGGCGGACGTCCGTCACCCGGGCCCCGTAGCCGGCCTCCTCGCAGTAGCCGGCCAGCCGGCGGCGGATGCGCTTCAAGTAGTCGGGCGAGTCGGCGGGGATGGCGTCGATTTTGTTTCCCAGCACCACCACGCTTTTGTCCGAGCCCACTAAATCCGGGAGGTCCGGTATGAGCGAGTCGGGTAGGTCCAGGAGGTCGGCCACCAGGAGCACCAGACCCTTTTGCTGGCGGACTTGCCGCAACGTGTCGCGGAACTCCTCCTTGGACACGGACAGGTCCACGGCCTTCTGATGGTGGCGCAGCAAGTGACAGCGCTGGCAGGTGGCGCTCTTCAGACCACCCTCCCGGAGCAGGGCCTTGTACTTCTCGCCGGGCAGGTAACCCGGGACGGCGCCGTCGGTGCAGTGTAGGACGGCGCCGCAGCCCGAGCAGTGGCTGTCGCCGACGGGTTCCTCCGGATCTGCCGTCCCGGCAATCTTGTGCACGCCCTTCTTTTTACGGTCGTTGAGAGATTTCG